>NC_083612.1:20359583-20668333 GCF_963584025.1 Labrus mixtus | reverse complement strand
CTGTGTCATGACATAAGACTAGATAATGTCAGGGGAACTTTGCGTTTTTGCTTTCTTATATATTTTGGTTGGAAAATATCAGTACATTGAAGATATTAAGTAACAAACTTACCCTGACTTATTTTTTGTCCATTACCTATTTTTAGATGTAGAAACCAACAGAAAACCTCAGATGGTTGTTGATATAGTGCGTTAGATCAAAAATAGGTCATAAGATTAAGTAAGCAGGTGATTCCTGCAGGCTAGTCTGAGGATATTTTAACCGCTTTTTAAAGATCCTTATGCTAACCCTTTAGAATTATACAAAGAGTTAGTCCTTTAAGAAGTATTTATTTAAGATTCTTTTTTAAAGTCCTGGCAATGTTTTTATTTCATTGGTACTATTGGAAAGCTTCACCAGAGAGTAAAAGAAACCCAAGAACTCGTTGAAGTCTTCAGTTTTGAAATCTCTTAAATGGTAAAATGTCGATGGAATTGAGCTTCTGTAGCTTTTTTCTAGTCTTCTGACTACTCAGAAGAGGCTGCTATGAAAGGTGACCATTAGTATTAATTAATACACATTCACATGATGCTGACGCAGCAGTTGGTGGTTTTGGGTTTGGGGTTCAGTGTCTTGCCCAAGGACACTTTGACATGTGACTGACTGCAGGAGCGGGGAATATAACCCCCAACCTCTACCACTGAGCCACAGCCGCCGCTGTTCTAATGATTTGACTGAAAAGGAAACATTTCTTGTTGTGTCACTGCTTCTCTCTCCTTCCATTATCCAGGTCTGTGGCCAGCTTCAGATATTTTAGGATTTAAAATGTCTGCATGGTTGTTGTGAGGACACAAAAACCAGCGCCGTGGGCTACGACACATGTTTGATATGCATGGTGGAAGAATTATCCAAAGAGATTACATAACCTGTTGAGTTTCCATTAAAGTGATACACTGGTAGTGGCAGGCTGTGTAAATGTTCAGACTCTCTCAGCTCAATAGGTATGTTGTTTTTGTATATTTGAGCTGCTCAGTTTAGCTTGTTTTATGGAAGATTACGTTTTGTTTTTTTTATGATTTAAGAAATCACACGTCAACATTGTTCTGAGTTTCATCTGAGCCTTTGCTAACTGCAGAGAGCTTATAGGACTCATTTACTAGTAGTAGCTGCAATAAGGATCCAATCCTTTGCAGAACTGAATAGAATATAAGAGAAGGTGTTATTCATGTCTTTTTCACTATTTGTGATAATGTGTGTGTGAGGCTGCAGGGTCTGGTGTGGTGATTGGATCCATTACACTGGCAAGAGAAGGCAAATGGTTTACAAAACGCTAGGGGGCCGGGGGTAGAAGCTCTTAAGGGGGGAAAGCTGGTGTTGCTAGGCAACTTGGAGACAGGGAGGATAGCAGTAATGCAGGGTGATTATTATTGGCTGGAAGTGACATCATGCCACCTTCTCTTTTTTTTCTCCACCACATGAGGCTCATCACTGCAGAACGTGTGAAGGGTGTTGTGTTGTTTAGAGTTAAGCCCTGGCAATCTCTCACTGAGAAGAAACGAGCGATTGTTGGGAGAAGACGTTGCGCTCTTTAAAGCCCTCACTCACGCACGCACACACACACACACACACACACACACACAGAAACACACACACAGAAACACACACGCTGAGGAGAGGGATGCTCTGAAAATGAGAAGATGACTATATAGGCAATGAGCTCAAAATAGCATGGAAATTAATTCCTTTGATAAAGATATTTTTTTTTAAATGCTCTGGTCAGTCTCTACTCCATGAAGACATCTCAAGAAAATATTTTCAAATACTGTCTGCTGATGCTGCTTCCCTCTTTCTCAAACAGGAAGTACATCTTGTGTCAATCATGTGTCAACAACTGTGACATGCTGCTATTAAGTCATTGTTGTTGATTTTGTTATTTCAAAGGCTGGAGACAGAATATTTGATGGATGAATGTAGAGGGAGACGAGGGTATGAAGGACAGATCTGAAGGAGTTTCGAGTAACAAAAGCTTCTTTTAGCCGAAGAGATGCTTCATCTGAAATAAGGTTTAAGAGCATAAATTTAAAGCTGGATATCTGCCAGCAAGTTTCTGTGTGGCGGGGTCTTTCAGCCATAAAAAAGCACATTATACTGCACATTTTTCATTTAGTAAATCACTCACTCACTTTTGTGATTCTAAAATGTGCTTTGGCTAATTTCCATTCTCAGCTATTTTCCAGTGCCTCAACCACATTTTACCACCTTTACTGATTTGTATCACTGATTATTTTGAGAGATTTTTAACATTTCTTTACAGCAGGGAGAGATGTTTCTGCACTTCTCTTAAAGTATTGATACTAATATACCCAGGCACCCTGGAATTAATAATAAAAAATTTGCAATAATATACAAAATCACACAGTCTACTACACAATATCATATATATCATATATAAAAAGTGATAAACTAACAGTACAGAGAGCAGGAGTTAGCATTCACATAGTGAACGTTTTGACAGCTAACGTGTTAAGGTTTGCAGTTTAAAAAATATACATAAATAGAACGCTTGAGCTTGCTTTCAACATCATAGCTGATAGTGTGTAATACTGAAGACGCTAACAGCACTTACCTCTCTCATACTTTTTACCATTGAAGTGCAAAACAGACTTATCTTCTGAACATTTTTGTGGGAAAAACATGTAATGAAATAAAGTCTTAATCATAGCTGAATATTTGTACATACTTAAAAATGTGTTAGGAGGAGAACACGTTAGACGTCTTTTAGATCAAGCCTCTTAAACTAATTTGAACTAATGTATACAAACTAAAGCTGTACAAACAACCACAGTACAGATTTAATCCAAAAACTTGTTCAGTCAGAATGGTGCTGAACTAAAGATCTAGAAAAGCTTCACGTCTTTTATTGTTTTATTTTTAGCTCTGTACTGAATATGTTTGCACTCTGTCTGTAGTTCAAGCATCACCTCAAGTCTAAAACTGCTACCAGGTCTCTGTGTGGGCATGCTCAAAATGTTCAAGCATCACATAGGCAGCAACAGTACTTGACTGTTGGAGTCTTGAGTTGAAGTGGTTTCTTTTTACGGTGGCTTTAAGAGCAGATGGGTGATGTTAGTATTCTTGTCCCCATCCTGGGAGAGGAAGCCTTGCTGAGAAGGGGGGAATGGGGGGGTGGGCAGGGGTAGGAGTCTCTTCTCATGGATCGAGCAGGAGCAGCACATGACCAAATGAAGGAATGGTATTTATTTTGGCACCATATCAGGAGAGGCAGCCCCGCTGTCACATGTACAGTAGGTGTCAACGGCATAGAGCAGGAATGCAGATGAGGAGGGCAGGACACATATTTGCATGTATACATGTTGACTTGAGTGTGAACATAGAAGGAGTGTTTCTATGTGGAGTCATGGCAAAGGAATTTAGCGTTAGCCAGAGGGCCAGCTGACTGCAGCTGTGTCAAAGTTCAGGGTCCGGCTCCTTCAGAAGATGTAGGTCACAAAGGTCCTACAGAGGATGTACTCTGTAGATTAGATGGTGTGAACTCACAGGGACCAAACTAATGGTGTGTGTGTATGTAAGGGCCTCAAATATTGTAAAACAAATCACCAATACAGTACTATTAACTGGCCCACAAAATGTAACACTAGTGAAGTCACCATCAAAAATAAATCAGCCCACGATGCACAAGACGATCTGAAGACTGCCAAAGTAAAAAAGGACAGTTTTCTTATCCAATTTAAGATGTTTTCTTTTTTTTTCTTCTGTTTTTATCTATATAGGACAGGTCACATGAGCATGTTATTATTATTAAATACTTTACGTTTGGTATCAGTTAATAAAAAAAACCCTGAGACAAGAGCAGCTTCACGTCCTCTGTTGTTCTCAGGTTTTTAGAGATAAAGTGTTTACACAGGAGTAATGGGAAGTGTGTCGGGGACAGACTTTAGAGAAAAAAACCACAAAAATTAATGAGGTTTTCTCAAGATAAGGCAGCAGCACAGGGTCCCTTGTCATTTCGCTCCACTAGATCTGTCTTTAGGGGCCTTGCATATTCGACCCACTCGAGTTTTACGAACACATACCTCTGAAGACACAAACAAAACGTGTTCCTTATTACCATAACATAAACATCCTTTACTGTATTTACTGGGTTCAAATAGCAGCCAGCACCTGTTTTGATTTATCTTTCATACATTTATGGACGTGTTATCCCTCGATTTGAACAGAGATAGGTTTTTCATCGCAGCTTATTCCTTTTGTGAGTTGGTCACTGGTGCAACAACTCCACTCCTACATTTACAAAACAACAACCAGAGAGACAAGTTAACGGTGTTGTAGCAGGGTTTGGTGTTTTCTTTTGTCTTTTCAAGTTATTCCACTTTGTCTCCTTCTGGTTCACCTGAATTAAATTAAAAAAAAAACAGGTGTTGCTTGCTAACCAAGCTATTTTATTTTTGGATGAACCTGTAGAGTTACTCTCCTGTTACTGAGGCAGGGTTGGCTGTCATGCTAACAAACATAGGAGCTGATCTATTAACAGTGTATTCAAAATGAGATAACATTGAGTGATTTCATATGCTGCTGTTTACTAGCCCGAGTGTTTATGAACAATATCACCAACATAAAGTGTTGTAGTCAGGAACCTTTAGGAGGAAAAGTTATGTAGAAGGAGTGTGGCTGTCTCTCTTTCAATGAAAAAAAAATCTATTTTAAGATTAAGATAAAATACTAATCGTTCTCTTCTCTTGTGCAGTACATTTTGCATTTCTTACCCATCACAGCAGAATTATAATCTTTCATCGCTGTTTATCTTGTTTTCATTTGTTTGTGAAACAGATTACCAGAGGCTGATGACGGTGGCAGAGAGCATCACAGCCTTAATGTTCCCCTACCAGTGGCAGCATGTGTATGTTCCCATTCTGCCCGCCTCCCTCCTCCACTTCCTGGACGCTCCTGTGCCGTATCTCATGGGCCTCCACTCCAACGGACAAGATGACCGTACCAAGTTAGAGCTGCCCCAGGAGGTACAAATACCAAAAGACTAGCTTCCTGGAATGACTTTCTCCTCATGATTTATTTGGATATTGAGCAGTGATGATTTTGCTTAACTGTCCCATCTCTAAAACAATCAAACAACCTTCTCCCTCTCTCATTGTCATTGACATATGTTACTTTCTTTGTCTGTGCAAAAACATTTTTTGGATATGTTTATTTAGATTTCAGGGATCTATTCCTCCGTTTGTTGAATTGTCTTTGGGCTCAGAAACACAAACACAAGCTGTATCTCTGCCAGGCAGGTTTATTTTGTAAAACTGCTGATGTAAGGTCTTCCTGAAACATGCCACAGAGGAACGTTTTTCCTCATTCCTTTCGATGCTGCATTTTTTAGTTTCTTTGAATGACTTCGTCACTCGTAAAATTTTAACCAGCAAAGCGTCTTAACTGTAAAGCTGTGTGTTAAAGTCAGCTGTTTGTTAGAAGGGTTGTTGTGGTGTCAGACATGGCGGGTAGTGTTAATCTTAAGGGCCTTTGAAATAGACATTGTTGGCTTTGTCATCGTGTAATAAGAACTTGTTCGACTTGTTAGCAGTTAGCCTTGTTTTACAAATAGAACTAATAATGTTAAGCTTTTCATATACTTCTGTTTGTATGCATCATTTTCTTATCCTCTGTCATATTTCAGGCCAACTTGTGTTTTGTGGACATCGACAACCACTTCATTGAACTGCCAGAGGAGTTGCCCCAGTTTCCCAACAAACTGGAGTTCATTCAGGAGATCTCCGAGGTGCTCATGTCCTTTGGGGTTTCTCCAGAGGGAAATATTCACTCCAACGACAGCCAGGCAAAATACCGGTTCAGATCGGTTGATATGGTCTCTGATAAACGTAACGGCAACCTGGCCTCGCCCCTCAACTCCTACCTGCTAAGGGAGAACGAAACTATCGCCAGACTGCAAGCGCTGGTCAAGAGGACAGGGGTCAGCCTGGAGAAGGTGAGGAAAGAAATGTTGAATTTGTTGAAAAATGATATATTAAGGGTACTGGTTTGGCTCTGTTGGTTGAGCAGTCGCCCCATGTACAGAGGCTACAGACCTCATCATGCTGGCTGCAGGCTCCCAGTCCTGATGATATTTGGTTCACGTTATCCCCCACTCTTAACCTCCATATTTCATGTCTGTCTTCAGCTGTCCTATCAAATAAAGGCAAACAAAAGCAACCCCCAAAATAATCTTAAAAAATGATATATCAAAGAAAACACATCATATCACCGGCACTTTAAACAATATCAAGTAAATCTGTCAGTAGCCCGAAAATTGTTTTTTTAATAACTTCAGCGCAAAGTTAGATTCTTATTGACTTGGATGTGCCTGGAAATCAACCGTGAGTATACTCTGAGATTTCAATATTTTTGATCAGCAATTGACACCAAAGTAAATACATTTTCACCCAAAATCAACAACATTTTGAAAGCTTAAATAATGTTGATTAAAGATACAACTGTTGTTATTTTTTAAATAACTGGAGGATCTAAATTTTCTTCTCCTTTAATCAAGAGGTCTCTCTTGCCTCATCTCGTAGAGTTGTATTACCTAGATTTGATTCAGTTTTGTATCTGTGCAAATAGATAAGATACTGTACATGAAAGCTTAAAATGGCACATTTGCTGAAAAATGGACGGAATAGAAACCTCTATCAACTACATAAACTGAAAAACGTGCATGTTTATTATTCTATCTGTAAGTATTAACATCATTATTGTAATAGGGGACAATGGACAAAAGGGGGCGCTCTTTCTGTGCCACACTTCAAACTCAATAGATCTTTTGTCAGATCTCAGAGGAAACTGTTGTTCTTTCATCAGAAATGTTTTTTTCTAAAATTGTGAAAAAACATGTTAAAATAAATAGAAATGTTAAGTTATTTAATTGTGACATTTTACCATATTTGGAGTAAATATGTATACGGACACATTTTAATATGTCAGAGATTGTTGGTCCTATTTGTGTTTTTACCATAATGTTAACGAACAAACAGCTGCCACTACATCACTGTTGTGAAGATGTTTTACTTCATCAGTTCAAAATTCACCTCCAGACTCCTTTGAAAAGGTGCTGGTTGATGTTTACAGCGTAGATGACAGAAAGCTCTTACAGATACTCACTTCACTAGATGTAGTCGGTCACTTTGAAGACTTGTTTTTAATTTACCAAGAGTGTCTCAATAACAGTGATAATAGCATGATGAAAACACAATCTAATGCCTGAGAGACGCACTAATTAGCTGCTAATTAGAGAACGTCTCTGTGAATGTGTTGTAATCAGCTTTTATGCTATTGGGCAGCATTATCTTTTCAAGAAAGGATTAGCTCATCGTCTGTGTACAGCTTTCCAGCTCTGAGGTCTGACCTCACTATAGCGCTTTTTCTTATCTCGACTCACTGCTGTTACAGTTTACAGTAGGACTTTCACAATCATCCAGTGCAGGGCCTGCTCTCTGTTATTTTAGCCCCCTTAGTTCTGGCATCTGTCCAGTCGACCTACTGACATGCTAAAAAAAGAAAACGTGTTTCAGTTTGCTTTGGGTCTTAAGTCAAGCCAATGTCCTTGACTTCCTTTCCCATAACCCCCCTGCTCAGTGATAACCAGCAGATAAGATCAAATAAATGCCCTCCTCAGTTCCTTTTCTTCGTCTCACAAGCTTTTCTGTTTTTTTCCCCTGTCCTTACTTGTATCTGTTCCCTGTGTTTGGGTGTTTGTTACTGAACACCAGCTGGAGGTGAGAGAGGACGCCAGCAGCAATAAAGACGCACGGTTTCAATGTGATGAGGAGGAGCTAAAGATGCACCAGGCCAACATCCAGGTGCGTGAGGTCTTCGCCAACAGATTCACCCAGATGTTCGCGGATTACGAGGTGTTTGTCATCCAGCCAAACCAGGACAAAGAGTCCTGGTTCACCAATCGAGACCAGATGCAGAACTTTGACAAGGTAAAGAGCTACAGAAAGATTGTTTATAGAGTAGTTGCTCATTGCTCGAAAGGGTATGAAATTTAATTTAACCCTTCAACTTGTTTGTGTGTGTGTGTGTGTGTGTGTGTGTGTGTGTGTGCAGGCCTCCTTCCTGTCAGACCAGCCAGAGCCCTATCTGCCCTTCCTGTCACGTTTCCTGGAGACGCAGATGTTCGCCTCCTTCATCGACAGTAAGATCCTCTGTCATGATGATGAGGAGAAGGAGCACACGCTGAGGGTGTTTGACTCCCGTGTGGATAAGATTCGCATGCTGAATGTCCGCACGCCTACCCTGCGCACCTCCATGTACCAGAAATGTACAAACATCGAAGAAGCGGGTAAGTCCTGACAATCATTCAATGCTTTGAGGATTCCAGAAAAATAGAAATAAAAACAGTTTGGAGGGGTTTGGAATCCTTTCAAAAGCACTATGTTTGTGCAGAACTGTAACAAAACACTTCAGCTTACAAAGAACCTGTCTCTGTCTTGCACCTCTCATCCAGAGACAAACGCTGTGATTGTGGTTGACTGGGATAATTCAACAGGCTTTCATTTTTAAAGTTAAAACTCTCACAACAGCATTTTTAATTTGAGACATGGGATTTCAGAAACTGATGTCTGTATGTGAATTAACACCCTGCATGAATGAATGTAAGTAAAGAAACTGCACAGTGTGTAACTTGTGGCAGACCTCTAAAGTAACAAATGTTGGTTAACCGACTGGTAATCGCTGTCTTCTTTGCAGACAAACTGGTTAAAAAGCGATATGAAAGAGCAGATTTTTTCGCTCCTGGACCTCATGCCATTGGGCTCGAGAACGACAACACTCACCCTCGTAATATTTGCACTTGTTACCTCAAGCATCCCTGGTGGTAGCAGTCTGAATGTGTGTGCAATGTATTCACACATAGGGGAAAGACGGACTCTCTGCATGATAACTCATTGTTTGTTAACTCTATTAACACACATATGGTGTATATGTGTGTTTGATACCTCCAGTTTAGAGATTCTTAATGTAAAAAACAAACAAACGTATCCTTATAAATAAAGAGTCCTCTGTGAGATCCTTTATGCATTGCGTTCGTGTCGTTTTCTACACCTGCAGCTTCAGGTTGTGGTGCATTATTACTACCAGATAATGCACTTGTTTGTCATCTATATATTGGGGATCTGAATGGGTGACATCAACTCTTCGTCATGAACCAAATCTGTGTTCCTGTGAATCACAGCTTTAGACAGAGTGTGTAAAAGTTATCTTGCATTTCGTCTGAAATATTTGAACCTTTTTGTTTTTCCTATCCCATCTTTGGCACTTGCTACATTTTCTTTTCATCTATGTAAGTTTGATTGTATTTCCTCATAACTCATGGATGCTTGTGATAACACAGCCCACGTGTGAGTGGGTTGATAATCAGGCATCAGAAAGTCACTGTCTAAAGCTGCATTCATGGAGGATTCTGCAGTGATTTCTTAAAAGAATGAAAGAAACAAGAAGAATCTATTCTTTGTCTTTTCTGACACTTCTTTTGGTTCTATGCTGGGCCTTTTATATTTTACAGACATAAGGCGTTATTAGTTGTATTTTATCTTTGTTTCAATACTTGACTTTAAACTTTATTTTTCTGCTGGTTTTGGGATTCCTTTATCTTCCTCGACCATTTATGACCACCTGATCTCTTTAATTGTACAAACAAACCCAACTGTTGACTTAAGCTTTGCTGAAACCTAAATATACTTTAATGTGCCAAGGACACTTAATCGCTCCTCCCTCACAGTAAGTGGAGCAAATGGACAAAATGAAAATTATGAATGCATCCTGTCATCTCACCACCTCCCACGTCTCCTCTGCAGAGAAACTCATTGAGATGAGAGTTACAAAGATCGACCACACTGCCCTGCACCCCCACCTGCTGGACATGAAGATCGGTCAGGGCCGCTACGAGCGGGGCTTCTTCCCCCGACTGCAGTCTGACGTGCTCTCTACTGGGCCCACCAGCAACAAGTGATTATAACTGTTATTGAAACTTGTATGGAGAAAAATGTTGTTATCCATGGTCAGTCTGAACTGAAAGGCTGTGTTTTATAACATGTCTCTGTAAAGGTTGCTGTTTGTGTTACAGGTGGACCAAGAGGAGTGCTCCTGCCCAGTGGAGGAGGCGGGATCGGCAGAAGCAGCACGCTGAGCACCTTTATTTAGACAATGACCAGAGAGAGGTGAGAGGTTCATGCACTGTGCTCTTCTGTCAGCATGTATTCGCTCAGATTGACTGCCTGAGCTTTTTTCATTTTGCATGATCTGTTGTCTGTTTGCTTTGTTCTTACATCACTCTCATCCTCTTGTCTGCTTAACTTTCCTCCTCCTCAAACTTCTTGTCTTTTTTTGTTTTTCTTTCTCTGCCTCTCTTGCACTCACGCTCACACGCTCTCAGCATGTAGAGTGTTTGTTTCCGGAGCTGCAGCTCCTGCTGTTTCTTGACTACTACTGGCTCTCGCAGTCCTTCAAGCCCTGTCTTAAGTCGGTCACTGTGGACGTGGTATGTTTTAGAAATATGTAAGCCATTAAGCCTTAACACTGGGACCACATGACCTGTACGCTCATGTAGTCTCTACCTCCCTTTGCATCCTTCATTTCCAACTTTTTCTATTCTGTGGGATTGGTCATATTGGGGATAAAATGTGTGGAACTTATAGAAATGAAATGATGCCAACAAAGTCAAACAAAATGGAACTTGGTACATATGTTTCAAAAGTATCAACAGATTTGCTTTAGACATGAGTATTGATATGAATAACACAAATATGTTCATCACAGATCTATTCATCTTTACCAGTTAGCACAGCTTTTGGCATTATGCTGCTGTACAAAGCCGAGCACTGAATCTACCATAATATGTTATCGGCCTGAGCAGGAGAGAGTCACCATGTGAATCTCTAGTGGATGAAAATTGTGCACTTGGTCATGTTAGCATGATCCCTTATTGGCTGGTTAGATTTTGATGTCAAAGTAAAGAACATGAACAGCTGTATTAGTGTGAATTGTAGTTTTTTTTAAATATTGATCTTTTGTATTTAATCAATAATAGTTCACCTTTATTGATCATTTTAACTTTTATTTTTGACAGGTTCACTGCTTGTAAGGATGAATACAGCTTTGTTTGGGTGTTATATGTGAAGGTTGCAAACAAAGTTCGGGCACCTTTGCTCAAATTAAGGATTACAAAAAAGTGAAGAAAGCCTCCATTACTGTAGAAGAAACTGTGAGGTGAAATCCTGTAGTTGTAGTTCCTCTTGTTTCTCTGTGGTAACCTTCACCTGTGCTGTGAGCCCATGAGAAAGGTGATCCTTTCTCTCTGTGTGTATGTTTGTTGTATAATATTTGCTGACTAATTTCTCACTTTCTGTTATTAGAAGTACATCCAGGAAGCCAGAAACCTGGGCACGACCATCAGACAGCCCAAACTGTCCAACCTGTCCCCTTCAGTCATCGCTCAAACTAACTGGAAATTTGTTGAAGGATTGCTGAAGGAGTGCAGGAACAAGGTTTGTGCTCTTACTGACTAGTACTCATCTTTCTGGGAGGAGGTATAACAACGACATAGAATCATAATCATTTTTGAGTGATTGAAAATGAATAAAAGGAACTGCTGTCTCCACAGAGCAGGTTCAGTGTTATCAGTTTGATGCTTTGTCTAGAGAAATTCACCTGAAAGCAGTATGTGTTCCTGTTTGTTTCCCTGCAGACCAAGCGTATGCTGGTGGAGAAGATGGGTCGGGAGGCTGTGGAGCTGGGTCACGGAGAGGTCAGCATCACCGGTGTGGAGGAGAACACTCTAATTGCGAGTCTTTGTGACCTTCTGGAGAGGATCTGGAGCCACGGGCTGCAGGTTAAGCAGGTCAGAAAAAAAGGATCAATAAACTTTTATATATAATAGTTGATGTTTGATCCTCCACAGCTTGTGGACATACAGTGCTCTAAAGATTATTTTAGGGCTTTCATGCCTTTATTATAAAGGATGACATTTGTTTATTAAAATAAGAGTGAGGTCAGAGTTGAACCCTGGGCTGCTTATATAGAGCACTGTAGCCTCTGTGAATGGGTCGTGCTGTATTAGCACTTGGCTATCCTGGGCCCCTGTCATACAGTTCTCTCAGAGCAAACGATGGCACTCATGTAGGTTTTGTCTTTTAGGGTAAATCTGCCTTGTGGTCCCACCTGCTGCACTATCTGGAGAGCAAAGAGAAGAAAAATGTAACTCCAGGCACTTTGGGACCTCCAGGTAAATGTCATTTCACCTGATGAACAAATTAGGACTTTTCTTTTAGTAAGGCTGAAGTAAATAAAATAAATAATTTTTGCTCACCAGGTTTTATTCATGACACTGAGAGGCGCAAATCTGATGGTGGTGGATCAGCCATGGCCCCGCTTAAAGTCTCCCTGATCCAGGACATGAGGTGAGGTGTGATGTGAGCTCAATGGAGCAATACATTAGGAAAGTTGCTTGCAATCATAAAGGGTACATAAAGATTGTTTTGAAATACTAAAGCTGCTGGTCATGATGATAAGAGGTTAGCTGGATAAGACTGCCCTCCTGTGGTAGACTTACATGGAGTTGTATGTTTCCATTATAATTAATGGCTTAGTGGATCCAGACAGGATATTCATTTGATTTATTTCAGTTCAATCATGATGAAACTATCTTTCATGGAGTACAACCTTCTACTAGTGTCTCCACCATACATTCTATGGTCTCCACATATAGGAACTGAATAAAACGATATATAAAGAGAGGGTGCCACCCGCTACATTTGCTTTATATTCTGATTATAAGAAGAAGAAAAAAAGTTGTTTTGTGCTTTGCAATAGTGAGAACATAGTGAGATGTTTGAAAATCATGGGAGACATGCAGCACCAACACACAATCAGACATAAACTGGTGAGGCTGATTAACATGAAACACATCTCAGACCTTAGGGCCAAGCAAGTGCCCCACTTGACTCAAGATGTTGTATATTTATCAACATTTTTATAAGACACTGAGCCTTTCACTTACCCCAGGAGCTTCCGCAGCACACCTGTGTATTTGTGATATGGCAGTGATATGGCAGCCTTTAATGTCGTCATGTTATTCATGTTTGTGATGTGAGAAGGAGGTGCTCAGTCAGTCCGTGTAACAGCACGTTACTTCCAGCCTAATTACCAGACCCCCCCGCCAGTCTGACTGAGATTGGGGGGGGGGGGGGGGGGGTCAGCTTGAGGCGTTCATACTCTGCATCATTGATCGACCCCCCCTGCACTCTTATGTCAACACATGACGCAGAGGCATCCCTCAGCCTCTCTCAGGCTTACAACTTCAAACTGAATTTTTCACATTTTAAGGCTTGATAGATAGAGATGGCAGCAATAACTCAAATATGTGTCAGGATGTGTTTTCTATCTAAGAGGCAACAATAAGAGTGCATACAGTAGATGTTTTCCTCTGTTGCCATGGAGATGACGAGCAGAGAAAACTGGGTTACTTAGTGTGAGTGAGCGTGGAGGGTGTAGACAGGGAGGGGGATGGAAGGTGGAGTGTGAGACTCGAGGAGCTCTCAGCCGACGAGCTTCTGGCACAGGTGGAGTGGAAGGGAATGTGTCTGGACGGCGGAGGCATGATAGTAGCTCCGAGCGATGACATGGGACCCAAGTCTGTGTTTGAAAATGCCACCACAGCGAGAGGCTGAGCTGCTCCTCTCAGGGCGGTGAAATCAGACCAATGATGATACATTATATATCCACTAGTCTGAGCTCTTTGAACAACATTTGCAGCGCAGAAATTATATTTATTGAACATTTTGATAATCTGATCATTTTGTGTCCTTTCTAATGCAAGAATACCAGATATATATGATATAACGTAATATATAAACATAACGCTTCTCTGCCCATCTGTTTATAGCATTACATTTTAGTCTCTTGGATAGGTTGAAATACAAATATATCTGAGTTGGCTGTGGCTCAGTTGGTAGAGTAGGTTGTTTCTCAAACGGAAGGTTGGGGGTTAAATCCCCAGACATTTAACCCAAAGTTGCTCCCGCTGCTTTGTTGGCGGAGTATGAGTGTGTAAGAATAGGGTTAGATGGCAACCTCTGCCATCAGTGTGTAAATGGGTGGGTGTGACCTGCAGTGTAAAAGTGCTTTGAGTAGTCGGAAGACTAGAAAAGCGCTATACCATTTACAAAACCAACCGTTTTTTATACATTACGTTTGAGTCTGAAACCTGTGATTAGTTATGTATTATTTTAACTAATCATTAAAAGTACATTCAAATACCAATACATGTATTGATTAAATCAGTTGAATCCATCTATTAATCATATTTGTCTTTTTTTTAATCAGTTGAGCTACTTTAAAATCTTTGCCACTTATATCCTTACTTTCATCAGATTGATATGAAAGCAGCCTTCCGGTGTAAAACCTCTGCACTCTGAGGTTCAAACATCGAAGTGAATTAACAATAATAAACACATATTTGTCTCAGATAAATCCTTCCTTTTCTCACATGATAAAAAAAATCCTGTTTATGTATAAACTCCATACCTCTCCTGACCTCGATGTCGATCTCTTCTGTAACTTTCAGACACATCCAGAACATCAGTGAAATCAAGACAGATGTGGGCAAAGCCCGAGCCTGGGTTCGTCTTTCGATGGAGAAGAAGCTGCTGTCCAGACACCTGAAGCAGCTGCTTTCAGACCACGAACTTACAAAGTAAGCGAAACAACAGCAAATCTGCCTGCTGTCAGTTACTCCTTCAGGGTTGGCTAGTGAGTCTCAAGGACAAAAGAGTGTCTTTCTTCCTACCTCATCATTACCTTCTTTCTTTGTTTGTGGAAGAATGTCTGTCTCAGATGAAATGAACATGATGTGTGATATACCCATTTATAAAACATTAACTCTTGAAGAATTTGCAAAGCCTCATACTTAAGTCCACCGCCACATAAATCATGCAAGGCCTTCTTCATAATTGATATGTCAGTGTTGAACTGGGTCAGGGGGGAGTCTGTCTGCCTTTGTGACCTTACCGTCTCAAACAATCCTTTTTTTTTTCCTTTTAGAAAACTATACAAGCGGTACGCCTTCCTCCGCTGTGACGATGAGAAGGAGCAGTTCCTTTACCACCTCCTGTCCTTTAATGCTGTTGATTACTTTTGTTTCACCAATGTCTTTACAACCATAAGTGAGTGCTTTATTCGATTTTCAAACAACAATAAACAATCAGTTTTTAAATTGAATTGAATAATAATTACGTTTCCCTCTCGACTTGTCTCCCAGTGATCCCCTACCATGTGGTGGTGGTTTCCAGTAAGAAGCTGGGGGGCTCCATGTTCACAGCCAACCCATGGGTGTGTGTTTCTGGTGAGCTGGCAGAGACAGGAGTCCTGCAGGTCCCCAGAAACACTCTGGAGATCACTTTTGAGGTTGGTGTTAAATTTCTGATATAGAATAACTGCATTTAACTACAACTTGTTTTTTTTCATTCAATATTTTTATTTTATTTCAACTTGGGTCTCAATTTTTCAGCGTTTGTCATCATTTTTGTTGTTTATGGCAAGAATCTGTTTCCGCAACTTGTTATATTGGGAGGTTCTAACATACAAATAATCTGCTTTGATATGTTTGTATAACAATAAACATGACATGGGAATAAGAACGAAAAAAACACTACTAAAGAACCATCAACATTAAATAATATCGGAACAATAAAAGTGTATATATATATTTTTTTTTTTTTTTTAACTAAAAACAGCCATACCTTGTTTGAAATTAGGAGGATGAAATGTAAGAAAATGCTTCATGAAAACAATTAAATGAAAATATACAAGGAGCATAGATAATAACCCCAAAATAACATGAGACCAATTGAGTTCAGGAGGAAACAGGGGACTTTGTGCTTTTGTTGCTGAAGGTTCAAGATTAAACTGGTTTAAAAAAAGACAATGGTTAAGTCAGATTGTCTATACTCATTTTTTTGTATGAGACCTTTATTGTCAATAATAATGACTCATCACATGAATGGTTGTACATGAACGCATTAGAGGTCATCTTAAACGTTGTCTGTAAACTGAACTGAACTATGTTATTAGACAGCTGAGGTAATCATTCACCACTCTTCATGTTTGCTCTCAGATCGAACTTTAGACAAAACCTGTGTGATCACCTGACTGCTCATCTTCCTTTTCCAGTTCCACTTCCTGCAACATGTTATAGAAACAAATCATGTCCAAAAAAAAAACATATGGAAGTAATTCCAAGGGCTATTTTTTTTGGTTTGTGTGTTCTGATGTCACCATTCTTCTCTATCTCAGTGTCAGAACCTGGGCAAGCTGACCACCGTGCAGATGGGTCATGATAATTCTGGGCTCTACGCAAAGTGGCTGGTGGAGTCTGTCATGGTCCGCAATGAGATCACAGGCCACACTTACAAGTGAGTGTTTCTTTAGAGAACCATCTAACTGCTTTGCTAATATTTTGACCGTTTGGTGCTCAAAAAATAAATGAAATGTGTGTTGTTGTGCAGGTTTCCATGTGGCCGGTGGTTGGGGAAGGGTGTGGATGACGGCAGTCTGGAGAGGATCCTGGTGGGAGAGCTGATGACCCCCAGCACAGAGAACGATGAAAGGATGTGCCGCACTCCCCCCATGCAACAATCGCCCGGGATGATGAGGAGGTTTGTCACCATCTCGCCAAACAGCAAACCAAGTAAGTCACTCAAGCACATAATAATAAGTACCAACTCCTAAGTCAAAGTGCCATTGAGACATATTTGTTTGACTTGTTTTATACTTACTCATGCTTGAGGTCTTGTTCTTATTACCCTCACTGTCAAAAATGTAAACGCATGAATGAGAAAAGACAGAGTGATAAATAGATAAGACCTGGTTAGGAGGTTTTTCTCCCTGTGTCTGCTCGTATCATCTCAGAGCATCTTTGTTTGCCCCTTTCTTCTCATGCAGAGTTAAACACAGGTCAGATCCAGGAGGGAGTCGGAGAGGCCATCAATGGGATTGTGAAGCACTTCCACAAACCGGAGAAGGAGGTGAGAGACGGCAGTCTAGACAGGCCCCAACACGTAGTTCTATTATTCATCACAAATGAAAGAAAAGCAGCTTTCGGCTTTGGTGGTCCCAAAGCCCCTCAGTAACTGGGGAGCGACTTGTTTTATTCACATTGTTTAAACGTATGAGAGAAGAGCTTATTCTGTTTTTCAGAAATGAAAATCATTCTTCATCATCGTGTTCTTGTCCAGACTGATACTTGATATTTGTTCTGCTCTCAAGGCAGTAATAATAATGTGTAGCCAGCCTAACAGTACAAAGGATTTTAAATGGGAAATCCCCTTCACTACTGCTCCACCTCTTTACAGGACTAATGGAACAATGGAGAGAGGCTGCTTATATAAAAAAATGTCCCTTAAATGTAAATGTACTCTGTAGTTGGAGCTATCACAATGTTAAGATATGTGCTGCTATATTATGTTTTCTATGGCATGCTCGTGTGTTTTGATGTCATGTAAAGTATTTCAAACATACACATGATAGCTTGCTTACATGCTTATATTCACATGCTGATAACACAGCAACATTTGATCAGTTTGGTTCATCACAGATGTAAACAGTGTTATCTCTTATAATGATTCCTTACTGTATAAAAAATGACCTATGAAGCCAGAGAGCTGTGTCTTGTAAATATTCCACCAGTTAGTTTGCACCTTAGGCTTTTTTTCCGCAAGACACAGGGAGGTAAAGAAGTTACTTTATATTAGAAACTGGATCTAAGAAGCTGTTGAGAATTGTATTTTTTATTTTCATTTGTGAGAAATAAATTCAATTAACCACATTTTTTTTCCTTCTTTTTTTGGCCCTGTACAGAGAGGCAGTCTGACTCTTCTCCTCTGTGGGGAGTATGGCCTCGTCTGGGCCCTGGAGCAAGTTTTCCAGCACGGTTTCAAATCACCCAGACTGTTTAAGAATGTCTTCATCTGGGATTTCTTGGGTAAAGACTCGTTCAAATCTCTGATATCGTTTTGATGATATTCCATCCACAATGTAAAGAGTTTGACTATCAAACAACCAGACTCTGTACTGAAGAAGTAAGAGGTTTTTTCATCATGAACAATAGCCACCCTGGCCAGTTGAAGTCATAGCCAGCTACACTTGCCTCCAATAGTGACCTGTTTTCATGCTTCAACAAACATAAAGCAAAAGTTCTCTTACAGCAATATTCACTGCTTATGTCATTGTTACAGTTTTTTGTAACCAAACTAGTAGTGTCTTAAATAATAAGATTTGTAACAAGGTTAAGTGTAATAAGATATAGCTTCAGCCTACACCTTTTCTTTTCTTGTGACCGAAATAAATGATTACTACTACTATTGTTTGGTAAAAGATCATGCTGGTGGAAAACGGTGAATGGGTTTTTGAGCAGGATTGGTTTGGGATATAATTAATGTAAAATCAATACTACATCAACTACTCCATTTTAAAAAAAAGTTGTGGAAACAATGAATAAGGTTAAACTTGTGTTGAGGATGTTTTGTTCGAACTTGGTTTGTCTATTTGAAACACTATTTGGGGTCAATTATCATTCATAAACGTCTAAATAATACTGTGTAATGTATTACTACCTAACTTTCTTTTGATTCTTTTTTGTTTCAACAGAAAAGTCACAAGTGTACTTTGAAGGTGCAGAGCAGCGAGAGGTTATTCCGGATGAAAACTGGCAAACCAGAGTTCGCCATTTCTGCCGCTTCATGCGCGCCATCAACAACACGTCGAGAAACATTGGCAAGGACGGAAAGTTCCAGATGCTTGTCTGTCTGGGTGCGAGGTGGGTCGAAAAAAAAACACTCGCTTACCATCAGGACATATTTAGACGTCGAGGACATTTGTTGTGTTTCACAAGGACATTCAGTCTTCAGGTTCAGTGCAGTGAAACTTGTATAGCAAACATAAGATTTCAGCTGCTGATAGGTTGGAGTGGTGAGTATTGACTCTGTTCCTAAATAATCTGTATCCTCATACTGTATATCCACAGCCATGTAGTATATTTACAATTTAGAAGCGGTGATTGCTATGGCTGCCTGCTTGGTCTCTGCAAACTCTTTAGCACATGAATCGAGCTTAAGCCCAAAGAATACAAATGAATCCTTCCTGCTGAATAGTCCTTTATAAGAACAACCCTAGCCCTATAAGAACATAGCAACCTATCAGTCCTGGATGCACTGCTCTCCTCCTGACCCTGCATCCTGACCTGCGATGAGTCAAGTGAAAATGATCTCTCCTTGGAGGATTCTTGATGTATGAAATATTCTATTGGTTTCCATCAGTGCTTCCTCCCTGTTTAAGTGTTTTTGTGTCCGTGTGATGAGTGTACAGTATACTGGTGCAGTTGTTTGTATGTTGATGTACAAATGTGTTTATTATTAACCGATTTCTATTAATTACATCTCAATACACTATAGAAGTGCTGCAACAATTAGTTAATTTGTTGAAAGTTTTATAATTCACTTTTTTACTGCATAATCCAGTTTTTATACTTTTCTTGTAAAATTGAAACGTGCAGAAATGTGTGACATTGTGTCGGTGTGTTCTTCTCTCAGGGACCATTTACTGCATCACTGGATTGCTCTGCTCGCAGATTGTCCAGTCACCACTCAGATGTACGAGGACACTGCACTGATTAAGGACCGCTCATTGGTAAACTCTCTGATCAGAGTACTACAAACTCTACAGGAGTTCAACATCACCCTGGAGGCTTCGCTTGTCAAAGGAGTTGGTATCTAAACCCAACCAAGGAACATCACCGGGAACCACTAAAGAGAATAATTGAACCTTTATATGCAGGAACCCACTTGAACAAAGGACATTTTCTGGCTTATATTAAAGCTACTGTTACATTTGCCATATATATTAAGTGCAATGAGCCTTTCAAGATATGTTATTTTTTTCCTCGACAATGTTGCCATTAGATGTTAAAATTATGTTTTAAAAACGTTTTCTATTATGACCCATGATTTTCACATTATTGACGATGACCTACTCGTGCTATGTTTTATTGAAAGCTAAATATTTTCATTGTTATCGTGCTGACTGCTGACAATGGCTATATTTAAGGGAAAGTGAGGATCAAAACTGTTAATATATATTTTCAGAGAAAAACAGTATTATTTTGTTAAATCAGTCAAGTTGCTTACTCTGTTGTCAACTCAGATTCCAATGTCATTACGCAGAGCTTGAAGCAAATCTTTGCAGAAGTATGCTTTATAAGTATCTGTATGACAGGTAGTTTGTAGTGTGAAGATGAATCACCTACAGAGGAATAAAGAGGTTGTTACATTTGGCTAATTCCCTGAGAAATGTACCAGTTTGCAGATCTTTTAGATTTAATACCTAAAAATTACCCTTTTTGCATGATTTTGACTATGTGGCTTAAGCCTGTTTGACAGTTTATCCAGTTGGATAAGGGAGAATACCCCAAGTCCTCCAGAAGATGCTTTACCTGGCTTTCTGTGCTAAGTGGATCAAATTGACAGCCTTCATGTAAATACCTCCAACCAACTGTTTCTGCCTACCATCATCCCAGCCCTAACACTACATCTGCCCTCTTCTCTGAACAAAGACGAGTGGTCGCGTCGATCCTCATACAGAATGGTCTGCTTGATTTCCCATATGAGGACAGCTCATTCCCCTATCCTGATTTTCTCATCATGGTTTCTTGCTATGCAATATTCACAAGTTTCAACCCTCTACAAACTACATGGGGGTGTCTTGGATATTACCAGGCCCTCCTCTGTTACATGCATTGAACTTTACTGTGCAGAACAAGAGATCAAATATGTGAAGGACTTCTTTTCTGTGCCAACAACGTCTGGAATGACTGTGTTGTACTCGTCTGTGTACGACCCACACGAGCATCTTGGGAGATATATATTTTTGTTTTCCAATACTGTTGTACATTTATTGACATAGCTGTGTAACGTAGTGTTTACTAAGTGAGCAACACTGTACAGTGTAAAAAAATATTAAGAATAAAGCATCTGTAATGGGTTGGAGTGAGTTGAATTGTTTTTATAGATGACCAGTCATTCTTTTATATTATTTTATTTTCTGCTGAATGGGCTTTCTCTGGTTAGAAAATTTGTACTTCAAAAATCCACAAGACTCAGCTTCTTAAATGTAAATAATTATTGGTTTTAATAGCCTACGACATTTCAGTCAGCCTGGCTTCAGGATTATTAGTTAATTAATACAAACAATTTTCAAGTAGATCTATGTGAAATTAAGTACACACAAATTAAGTAATTTTACCTATATTGAACAATGTTAATCATTTCCAGATGGGTTGATAATGAAAATAATTGTAGATTTTTGTTCACATTTCCTCTTATTAATATTATTTAAAAAATATTGGAGTATTAAAAATGTCTTGAATTCAAAAGTTATTCACAGTTAGTCATTAAACAGTTAAGTGTAGATCATGGTGTACACACGGTAACAAGCACAGACAAAGCTTTATAATCTCTGCTCAATGTACCTTCTCAACTGAGAAAATGTCAACAAACCCCGTTCGCGCCATGTCAAATGGCTGTTTTTCTTTAAAGCCTTGGGCCAGGTGGTTCATGGGATGTTGAGTTTAAAAAAGAGGCCGTTGAAACTGAAGGCATAACATATTTCCCGCTCGTTCACTACACCTCCCATAATTCATCTCTTCTGAAGAGGGGTCGAGGATAGCGCCCATTGGTTGAAACCCGGTTCAAACTCGACTGCTGCACTCCTTATATGGGCATTGTACGCATATTCCTTTCATTGCTGCTTTTTATGCTAATCGTATTCTAATGGCCAGCTGTATGCATTAGTAGTAAGAGCATGCGCAGTGCGTGAAAAGAATACGGCGAAGATTCAAAGTTTTGTTCAGTAAGTCGCTTTTATTTCTCTTCAGCAGGAATTACGTTTGTGAAATTGTACTTGTTTGTTTAGTGTGGAAAGACTGGTTGTGTTTTGATATTGTTGTAAGCTGACGTGTGTGTACGAGGACTAACCTACTTGACAATAGGATAACGTGGAAGTGAACGAGAGTGTGGCGTGGTAATGGTAGCAGAGTCGGTTAGCCAGCGTGCTAACAGCTAACAACAATGAACCGTATTTGGCGCTCTAGCGGGCAAAAGTTTGAATTTAAAGGGAAGGTATGCGTTCATTGCAATTTTTTCTGAATGCCATTAAAATATGGACAACATAACGCGAATTGCACAAAAGTTTGTACCAGTGTGTTATGTAAGGTTGCACATAATTCACCGGAGAGCCCGGTAGCTTTTTGTTTCTTCACTTAAAAAAAAAAAAAGCGCTACTGCTGCTGCCCGCTTTCTGCGTCGACTAATCACTGTAAACAAATGACTGACCCATGCCGTGTGTTCACTGCTTTCTTATGTTGATTTCTAACAACTTCCATTGGTTTAAAGTTAATTTAAAAAGTGACATAAATGTAAGAATAAAGCACGGTAAACGATAGTGAAGCTTATTGGTGTTTGCGTGTTTGAATGTGCGGGAGACAACATAATTTATTACTGCATCAGATTTAACTTCTCTTCAACACTTCCTTTGTTTAATCAATATCATCCGGTTAGGACATTATTATTATTATTATTATGTGTTTTGGTGTGTTGCTTGTTCCCGCAACTTTGCTTCAATTGTTAAAATATGTTTTTGTAATTTCCAAAGATTGGCTTGCTGTTTTCAATTCAGTTCACTTAAAAAAAAAAAAAAAAATGCTTTTCTGCTCAAACCGTGTGTTTCGTGTGATATGTATTAAAAATTTAGTGTTGGGATAGACTCCTGTGTGTTTATGTGTGCGTACTGGGACCGCCCCCTTTTCTAGTAGTA
Organism: Labrus mixtus; assembly: GCF_963584025.1. NCBI lineage: Eukaryota > Metazoa > Chordata > Actinopteri > Labriformes > Labridae > Labrus > Labrus mixtus. Next base: position 20,645,421 of record NC_083612.1, on the reverse strand, counting down.
GTAGTAGTAGTAAGCAACTGTCTGCAGACATCCACGGTGCGTGTAACGGAGACTGGGAGAATAACCTCCATTTGTTGTCGATTTACAGGTTTCTTTCACAACACTGAACAACAAAAATGTTCGGCTTTCACAAGTCAAAGATATACCGGAGTAACGACGGCTGTTGCATCTGCAAGACCAAATCCTCCAGTTCACGGTTCACAGACAGCAGTCGATATGAGGAGACGTTCAGACTGTGTTTTGGGTAAGAAGCTCTCATTCATTCATTCATCTGCTGTATTTGCATCATATGAATGTGCTTATATGTACATAACGCAAGTATTTTCTCTGACTATCAGGAGCTTTAGCAATTGTGCGTTTCATTCATTTTTCAGGCTATCAGAAGATCGTGTTGGAGACATTTGTAATGCATGTGTGTTACTGGTTAAGAGGTGGAAGAAGCTACCAAATGGCTCCAAGAAAAACTGGAACCATGTAAGTAATATCTGCTTACAATAGTAGGGATTATATCTCAGTCTCATTGTCCTGCTCTAACTTTAAATTGACTGGATGGTTTTCCTGACTTGACTCAGGTGGTTGATGCCAGAGCTGGACCAGGCTTCAAGATGACAAAACCCAAGAAGATTAAAAACAGTGATGGGAAGAGGAAAAGCAAGCTAAAGAAGCTTCACAAGTTAAAGAGACAAAGTAAGTTGGCAACAAAAAAAAATGACTACAAGAAACTGGCATGTGTCAAAAAAATTGTCTAGTGTATTTTTTATTTTTTCAAATTTTAAGTTAAATGGATAAAAGGCCTGTACCAGAAGCAGGATTGAAGTCGGGATGTAACTCTATGGCACAGTTATCCCGTCATAATAACATACGCTGCACACCCTACCAGCTCAGGTAACCTGGTTTAGGTAGGGAGCAACTGATAGAAAGCAACACGACAATATAATCAAAGGCTCAGATTTTTTATATTAAGATTTAGTCTTGCACCAATACCAATGATTTTACTCTTTATTACCATTTTTTCTTTTTGTTTGATGTTTCTCTCCTGCCTCAATACTTTCCATGTATATGCTGAAAAAAAGTTCTCTTTAATGTGCTCATGTAGATTGCAAAACTCTAGGTTGACTTACAAATTGGATAACTACAGCAATTTGACTACCTTGTTCAAAGCTAGTCATTACTCTTTATGAAGCAGGTTAACTAAAGGATATTCTGGGTATGTTAAATTTGAGTCATAGTGCATGCCTCCGGTTCAAATCCAGACTCTGTGTTGACTCGCTGTCAGTCTACGTAGTTTTTATTCAAAAATATACTTTTATATTGTCCCCTTCTCATTGGCACTTCTCCACTCAAATGATCTGTAACTGTTAAGATTTTAGTATTTTACCCACTAAGTATGACGACAGCATGTAATCGTCTCTTTGATTTCCAAGCAGACTCAGATGCCCACAGTACGACCTCCAGTGTGTCTCCTGCTCAGTCCCCGAGTTACAGCAACCTGTCAGATGACGGCTCAGACATTGAGTCAAAACAAAGACGCACGACTCCCTCGATCTTCTCTTTTTTGGACCGATCTTACTGGAAAAGGCAAGTTTCTGCTCTCATTGAAAACTTTTGATAACATCATGTATTTCTTAAAAAAATGTATGTCTTGAAACATGAATAAAAACTGATTTAAAATATGCCCGTTTTTCCCAACCAGGCAGAAGGTGTGCTGTGGGATTGTCTATAAGGGGCGGTTTGGAGAAGTGATTATTGATCCTCGACTCTTCAAGCCCTGCTGCAGTTCCAAAAAACAGAAGACACTGGCGTCCACCAATGTGGCCACACACCTTCCAGACACACTTCCAGCGCAGCTCCCAGAAGACATGAAAGAAACATGGTGATGGCTTTAGTAAATTCCCCTGTAGGGTTATCCATGGCATCCACCTGGATTTGTCTCCAGTGGCAGACCTCTGAATTTCCAATCCCCAAATTATACCTGTTAGATGTTCCTTTGTTAAATTCCTTTTCATATGGGTATTTTTTAACTTTTGTATAGAGTTGATTTCTTTTTTATATAAAGCAAAATGAAAAAAATATCATGGGCATTAGTGTTATTTATAGGATAAGGAATTTTGTTGCCACTCTGTTTCTGAATCTACATTTTTTTACGTTTTGTAATTAGTGATGATTTGTAAATATTTTGTCACCTTTTTTTTTATACATATCAGGACTTTACCTTTTTTATTTTGTATTTACTAATTGTAAGAGTGCATATGAAAGAGACCAGCTTTTTCTAATACCAGCTTTTTGTATGTGTGTGTGTTGGAGAGGCTGTTCAACACGTCACTGAAATGCTCTCTTATCTGTTTGTGCCATATGTGCACATTTTTGAATATGTAGGATTGTTTTACAACACAAATGGCTTTAGTTTAAACCAGAGATGATCAACAGTTTTCTATGAACTTAATGAGCTTTTATTGTGTGTGTGTCTGGATAAGAACCCATAATCTCTGACATTTTCACAGCTTAAGCATGCGTCAAGTTTGACACACTATGCATGCAGTACATTCCTCTGCTTTTCAAAATAACATAAGTAATTTATTTATTTCTTTGTACAGTCTCCAATGAAATAATGCATGTTGTAAAGCAAATGATTTTTTTTTTTGGTGAATGCAGTTTTTTGGCATTTGGTACATCAAACCATTACACAATGGCGAACCACTACTTCTGTAGAAAAATGTTTTGTGTGCACCAAGACATCTACTTTCTCGTTAGACCAGTAATGTTCAGCACATTTTCACATCTCATTTATTTCAGGATATTTCTCTACAGGTGTGCATAGCTGGAACCTGTTCAGAAATGTGTGTAAATTGCAGGGAAAGCTAGCTGCTGTATTGCAGCATCCTTATCTGTTTAATGGCATGTAATGGTCGGAAGCTGAGCATTTAAAAACGTGTGACATATATTTTACGGTTACTATGTATGTTGTTGGAAGTGTTTTTGTGAATGCCAGTGCTATGATTTATCTTCAAAAACTGTCACAGTTCAAACTATGCAGACACTTTGAATGTGAGAAGTGTTCAGGGCTATCATTTTACTAATACATTGTGAAGTGATTGGTCCTTATTTAACCAAATTGGCTTGTAAAAAAGCATCCATTTTATCAGCAATAATTTTCCCAATATCAGTTCATAATTGTCTCAAGATATTTCTTATGTTTGTGGTGTTGAAATAATACTTAATTGCACAGTTTAAGCCATGATGCATCGTGTCTCTTAAATTAACACTGCAGTGACAACGGTTATGTTTTTTTATTACTGTCTGAGACTTCATGAATTGACAGGCAATGATCTGTGAAGTTGCTTAATATATTAACTTTTCTTTCCGCGGCAGGGTAGCTGAATGCTGAACATGTATGATTCATACTAACAGGAGAAATGCTGCTCCCTCTTTTGAAGCTGGAAAATAAGCTTTTTTTTGTCCTTAGGGAGTTGCCATATTGTTTTTTGCGAGGTACATTTTGGGATGTGAGATGTGCCTTAATGAATTACCTGACATTTTCTCTATGATTATCATGTAATTTATACTTATTTATTGCAAAACTTTTTAAACAGATTTTTTGTGATATTTGGTGTAGAGACTTTCCGAAAGACTGTTATTCATTTTGTTCACTTCCTTTGAACATGCCATGTAGATGTTTCTCTAATGCTTTTTTTGTATACTGTACCACAAAGTAGAACTGTATTGTAATAAAAAAGTGAGAAAAATAAGTGTGATGTTTGTTACTCCAACAGTAGGTTGCGCAAGTGAGTCAGAGGTGGCAGTTTATGCAGATTAAAGTCACTTCTGTGGAGGAGTTTGGTAAAATGACTTCTCTCTGACTTTAGAGGACATTTATAGATTGGGATTCTAATAAGAGACAGCTATATTGCTGTTGCACACTAGATATAGTTTATCATCTGTTAGCAAATACTCTTCACTGCAAAGCTTTCAGTGTTCAGGGTTTGAATGATAGGACTGGCCTCAAGTCCGTATTGAGGCACATTATAAATTACATTCCATGAACGTCCCTCTTGCCTGATATCAGTCAGAATAGTAAATTGATTATCTAATGGAATCTTCCGTATGTGTCAAAAGGACTAAAATAAATGAATGTGAAATTTAAAATTGAAAACTACCCGAAAACATATTAGTCCTTTAAAAAATGTCCTCTGTTCACTGAACCACGAGGACTCATCTTTTATCTTCATTTAATCTTTTTTTTTTCTTTACTTTATTGCTTTTATTTAATATTAACTTAAATAGCATTTCCTGAGAGCAAGCTTTTGATCCTTCTGCAAGGAAGAGATAAAGTGAGTCTCTGAAGCATTGGAGGCCAGCCTTTGTTAACCATTAATACTGGACTGACGCTGCAGAGTGCTTTGAAATACTTTGAATGTTATTTAATATCATGGACACAAAAAAAATTAACATTTGCACTAGAAAAGTGTTGAATTCTGCATTTAACTCTTGAATAAGTCACATTTTCTACCCTGAAATAAACAAATTGTTGTTCTATCATGCCAGATAGTAATTATACAATGCTGATCTGTTGGTATTTGAAATATGTACATACTATTGGGCATGCACTTTTTCTGCAGGGTCATTGGTTTTTGTTTAATTGCAGAGTTTACCTAATAGAACAACAAGGGTGATAACACTCCCATTCTCTGCTTTACACCAGTTGCCTTTTGATCTGCCTTTGATTTACCATGACCTGGATAAATGAGAACACTGACACAAGAGTAGACAGGTATCACTCCTTGAAATGTATGGCATGTAAGTTAGGTCGTTTATTCATGTCATATTTAGACTAACGAATTTCCCTCGGGATCAATAAAGTATCTATCTATCTATCTATCTATCCATCTATCTATCTATCTATCTATCTATCTATCTATCTATCTATCTATCTATCTATCTAACGCTCATTAGTTATTATATAGGCCTATAACAAACGGCTCTTACAACTAAATCATTGACTGTAAGAAAGGGTGTGAAAACAACAAATTGTATCTTAATGCAGATTAAATCCAGGTCAAAACAGTTGTATTAGACTGACTTCATTTTGGCTTGACATGCCGACATAACTTGGATGTTAATGACACCTCTTATACACAAGGTGGCATTGTTGCCTCACCACTTCCAACCTGTAAGAAGTAAAGTTTTACTATTGTTTTTCTTCACACCAGGGTAAATTCCAAGAATTATTCAACTTAAAACTTTTCAACATAGAGATATAATTTCTGAATATTATCAGATGTTCTGCCTATTGTAGCCTACCTAATGTACAGAGTTGTGGAAAACGGGATATACATCCATAAACTGTCTATCTGAATCTTTGAAATAGAGCTCCGTACAAATTCTAACATTTTACCAAAAAACGCAGTTGGGGGAAATTTAGAGTTTTAAATGTGCCATTATTTTCAATCATTTGTTTTGAATTGTACTGCTCTGTAAATCCATTTTTGTTGCTACTTGTCTTAACTACAATTAATAAATATAAAAACACAATAATAGTATTTAAGGCATACTGCAACCTATTGGCAGGTCTCCCTGCAAACACACAGGCCTACAATCCTCTGCAGATAATTCAAAACGCAGCAGTGTCACTGGTCTTCAGACTAGCTTACACTAACGAACTTATCGATTGGATTTTGATGCTGATGATATTTATGACGACGATAATGATGTTGATGATGATGATTTTGAGGATGTTTCTGATGTTGATTATATCCACGATGCTGATGATACGCATATTAATGATGATGATATGAATTATATTAATAATAATAATTATAATAATAATAAAAGTACTCTCCCTCTCTCAGACATACTCTGATCGTCTGTAGACATGAAACTGCAAAATTGTTTACATTGATGAAAGCTACAGAAATGGAGGTTTGTGAGGCGGTGTAGCCTTCTGTCAGTGTGATCTTAAAAAAGTATTCACTTCTATTTTTTGATAGCCTATTTTATCTTTAATGATTATGTTATTATTTTAAAGATATTAAAACGTATACCGGAATTAAGATCCCTGTGTGAAACATTACCAAGCATTTTAGTGGGCCTACCATTATCTTCCACCGAAATACCATCATAACAATAATAACAATAATAATGCAGACCTCAATTTAAAACACGGTCACTGTGAAAACATTGTAAATTGGAACGTTGCCTAGCAACCACATTGTTTGTCATGTTCTCTTTCAGGGCTAGCTTGTTAGCCAGGTTATCAGCGTTTGTGTATAACGCTAATTGCAACTTTGTAACATATTTATTCAGTCTTTTTTCTTTTCTTTTCTTTTTTTTTTCTTTTTACCTCAGACGTGTGACATGTTCGGCATCAAAACAAACCTCAAAGGTTTGAGAGTTTTTCCAAGGGATTTTCTGTTCCGCGCTGTCAAAATAAAAGTCCTTTTGGCGTGATCTTAATGTAACGCTGAACGCAAAGTAGCTTTACTTCCGGTTGTGCATTGGTTATTTGGCTGACTTGACGCAGCTCTGCTTCAAAAGAGTTTTCTCTACGTGTACGCGCGCGCACACACTCATTCTCGCCCTCTCAAACACACACACACACACACACACACACACACACACACAAACGCACTCCCTCACTTACTCCTTTCTCTTTTCAAAAGCCCCTTGTGAAACAGATTGACAGGCTAGAATGAAAATGAGGCGGACGCTCGGTCACGACTTCAGTGCGTACGCGTCCTTTTGAGAAGACCTCTAAACTTGGATCATATCACCATGGGAGCTATTTGGGCTGCGAGGGACTTCTGTTTGTTTTTGCTCTTGTTAAATAGCCGCCAAAGCGCAGCTCTTCCAGAGATTCGAGGTGGGACTGTAGTGAGTGTGTGTTCATGTGTGTGTGTGTGTGTGTGTGTGTGTGTGTGTGTTGTGTTTTCCAGTCATGGAGAGTGCTACTTTACGCACGCTTTAGAGAGTGCGTTTATGTTGTTGTCCCCGGTCCCAGTGGTGCCTTTTTTTTTTATTCTTTACTTCATATTTTTTGGGGCTCTTTAAGACATGCCTGTGGAAATAATTAACTAATGGCTATGTGTTTGTAAAACAATTTTTGTATCGTAAGTAAATTGCATGAGCACTCATTAGTTAGTTTACACTGGAGTTTTTCAAATATCCCGCTGTGGGCTTCTATTTTCATTAGGCTCGTTTTTATTGTTGTGCGTCAGTTAACAGATATAGGCTCACCCTCTTTATTGTTTACTTACAACAAACAACAAACGTAGATAGTGCATCTTTGAATGTCATACTATTTGATGTATTGGAATATTTGAATGTTTCCTGGTGTTTATGACCTAAAAGACCCTTTGGGATTTCAGTAGATCCATGTGCAGAGGGAAGTGATGGCTGTCACATTGATGCTATATGTCAGACTACTCAAGGCTCATACAAATGCACGTGTAAAGCAGGCTTTAAAGGAGACGGAAAACACTGCGAAGGTAAGTGTTTTCCATTTGTTGACCTATATAATCTGACCTCATTTATTTCCCTGTATAAATGTAGGATATACACACATTTGCCTAGTGCTCTCAAGTTATTGAAGACCAAAATGTTTTGCATTTACATTTTCTGATCAGTGGGTGGACATTTGCTCATATGTTGTTTACTTTCAGACACTGATGAATGTGACTTGGAGTACAATGGTGGCTGTGTACATGAGTGCAACAATATACCAGGCAATTATCGCTGCACTTGTTATGATGGATTTAATTTGGCACATGACGGACATAACTGTCTCGGTAAGATCAGCTTTAAAGGATGGAGTAAAATAAACTTTTGTGATTAATCATTTGCTCTGATGGTGAAGAGTTCAAGTTTATGTTGGCTCTATGTGTAGTTTCTCACAGTCACACAGCCTACTCTGCTTAAGTCCACTTAGTTTCACTTGACTCTGCAATACCTTTTGTTTGATTCATGCAGTGATTTAAACTAGTTCTGAATATTTATGTGTTGTGTGAAAAAGTTCTTATTATCTGCATTGTTGGACAAAATAAGCCTTATTTGTTTTGCATAGGGTAACAGCTAAGTTGAGAACAGTACACACATTTGTTTTGTTAACACTGCTAATGAAATGAACTTATCCCCTGTTTTGTAGATGTGGATGAATGCAAGTTCAACAATGGCGGGTGCCAACACACTTGTGTTAACACTATGGGCAGCTATGAATGCCGCTGCAAAGAGGGCTTCTTCCTTAGTGACAACCAGCATACATGCATCCACCGCTCTGTGGGTGAGTGACCACAACATGCAAGCTCGTTCTGTAAACAGCAGCTACGCCTGCAGCCGTAGCTTGACGACAAAATAAATCTCAGGATTGTAGAAATGATTTAGTCATTTAAAAAAAAAGAATTGATGGAAAGTGAGACTTTAACAGTTACTGGTTCATATATGGTAGAAATATTAGATTTGTACCATTTGTGAGAGTGTTTTTGGTTCATGTTTGTGATTGCTTATTGTATCAAATTGTCAAACAAAAAGTCTGAGAATAATTGAGCAAATCGCTTCAATATTCATAAACAAATCTAAGATTGACGGCACAATGAAGGGTGACAGGTTCAAGCTGGCTTCTGTCACTGAGCCCTTATCTGCAGCAGCCACATGCTGTGGGAAAAGGATCCCTGTGTCCCAGGGAACAAAATAAGTTAATAACTGCAACGCTCAGATCTATGTGGCCTGTGTCACAGATTAGTCTGAAGAGCCTCTGTATTGTCTTCTTGACTGAAGTGAACTAAATGCGAGTACTTTCCGCTCCATCAGGTCATGACAACCCTTTATAATCCCGTGGACCTGTCCACTCAGCTGTGACCCATCTTTATAAACGCTGCTTCATCGCATCTCATTGCAGCTCAAAGAAAAGTACGTTCCCGGAACTTATTTTCAGGGAACTTTTAAGAAATTTTTACCGTGATTATAGAGTTTTCTTTATCCCCTCTCATAACACTGATCGATGTTTTCTGATTGTGTAAAGCTTGAGAACAATCAGTGTCTTTAAGGATGCCAGACTAATCTTGCACTATTTGTGCCTTTGTGTGGAGCCGGTCAGTCGCCGTAGGAGAGTTTCATCGTCCATCTCTTTCCCTCTTTTTATCCCAGAGGGCCTCAACTGTATGAATAAGGAACACGGCTGCGCCCACATCTGCAAAGAGACACCCAAAGGGGGTGTGGCCTGTGAATGTCGTCCCGGGTTCGAGCTGGCCCGGAACCAGAGAGGCTGCATCTGTACGTACTTCACAGCATTCAGCTAAACTCACACTACAACATGACCTAGTCGCACTTATAAACCCGTGTGTTGTGCCGATCAAATGTCTAACGGATGCAATGTTGTTGACCCTGCAGTAACTTGTAACCATGGCAATGGAGGCTGCCAGCACACCTGTGAGGACACAGAGAGTGGCCCCATATGCAGGTGTCACATCAGGTACACACTGCAACCTGACAAGAGGTCGTGTGTAGGTAAGAAATTAAAAAAAGTTTGTTAACTCAGGTGTTGTTTAAAACAGGGAATGTAAAATATTGTAAGACGTGATGCCACAGTCAAATCTCTTTATGTTGTGTCTCTTTATGACATCCACTTTTAAAACTCCCTTTGAAGAAGATTATTTACCCTCTGATGGGTGTGTACAATATGGCTTTGTTACAAATAACCTGCCAGTACTCTATGAGGGCTCCTAGTCATCGAGGTCACAGTAATTGAAAGTTTAATAGAAAAGACAACTGGACATCTCAGATGGGAAGCAACATGTGTTGAAGAACTTCCACCAAGTCAAGTTGCCATTTGGACTAAACTTCGCATGACCCGCCAGTAGTTCAGTCGATTCAAACATACCTGCATATTCAAAATGACTGAACATGAAGAAACCAAACATGATACACTTCTCCATGACTCCTTTTTGGTTTGTTATGTATATTAAATGAAGCACAAAACATGTTAAACAAGCAGTCATTCCAGACATTCACAACTGTAGACTTCTAACTGAGTGAATGGAGTACTAAGCAAGTTAGACATTTATGAAATTTTGAGGTTCAATGAGGAGCTGAAACAAGCTTGGTTTCTATATCATGCTATTTGAAAGTGTATAAATTGATGGTTTTAAGGTATGGCGATTTCAAACAAAACCAAAAAATAAGTAAACTGGATTTCTTTAAAACTGGCTGTAAAAATATTTTTTCTAGTTCTTTTTTGTCTTGTCACATGAACCACAGCTATCCATCAGGGTTGGCTTGTAAACATTTAATTATATTCATAGAAACCAGGGGAATGACTGAGGTACGATTAATATTTTGGCCTCTTCAAATCCTTTCCATGTTGTGTCTTTTATTAAATATGTAACAAAACAAGGAGTGCACATACCACGAGCAGCCCACAGGATAACGCTCTTTGTTTTTTTAGTATTGTGATGTTATCATGATGGAAAAATGAAAACACATTAACTGGAAACATCTCTCTATGTCAGTTCTCCTGTTAGGCGCTTGTGTGCATTTTTCCACACAATGGTTCTGTAGGATAAAGATCAGAAATTGGGTAATATCCCTCCAGCAGCAGCAGCAGTGCGTGTGAGGTCCAGGCGTAGCACTGCGATGTTGTCTTCAGATTCACTTTTATAATCTGATGTGCTATCTGACGAAAACACCAAGCTGCTACAAGCTGAACATCTCAAGTGTAAACATGCATCTGGTTACTGAAAGGGGATCTACACAAACAGAGCTGATGTCGGCAGAAAAATCACGCCTATGATTGCGTTGATTTTAAAATGTTCTGAATTTGTGAACCTACTCTTATTCTGTCAATGATTTGTTTGTTTTTTTGTGCCACAGAACGAGACGAAGCCACAGCGGAGTCTGCAGACCACAACGCAACATCTTTTACTGAGGTGGACAAAAGGGTCAAACGGAGACTCTCAATGGGTAATAATAATGCTAAATTCTAACTGCCTGTGTTCCATGCACATGCTGCATGGCAGAGAACCACTTAGGGATATTATACAGGAGAGAGGACCAATCTCTAGTCAGCCTGTGCATTCCTCAGACTTTTGAGCAAACTGTGAAATGACTACGGACTCGCTGTCTCACCCCCCAGCTTCCCCCTGGAAAAATATGCATTTGTGACAGTGTGATACATTTCACATTATCCTTCTACCTGGGAAGGGCAGGGTGTAAATCTTTACTTATATGGTGTTAGTTGTGGAGTTCTTGATCACATGATTTGTGTAAAACATTGTGTCTTAGGCTGTTTACCAAGTCCATAGTCAGAACATGTCCAGTAATACAGAAAATAACTTTTGTTTAGGTAAGCCTTCATGTCAATATATACTCAGCCTTTGTATGAGTGACAACAATTATTCATGTTTTGAACTGTAGAATGAAACACTTCTCTTCTGTATTTTTCTTGCTCATTCAGCTTTGTGGTCCAGCTGCTTTAAGGGCACCATGTGAAGAAAAAAATCAAGACTCTGTTTAACAAAGGATCTAGCATGTAACATTGAGATATGAAGTGCAACTTTTCATAGGCATTGACATTGTGTGTTTTAATTTCAGAAACCTGTGCTGTGAACAATGGGGGTTGTGACTGCACCTGTAAGGACACCTCCACAGGTGTACGCTGCAGCTGCCCTGTTGGCTTCACACTGCAGCCGGATGCAAAAACCTGCAAAGGTCAGACTGCCAGTCCTTTAAAAAAAAAACTATTATAAACAGAGAAAGAAAGAAAGGATTTGAGCTTTTTCATGAATGTGATCATGAAGATCTTGTATCCCACAGATATTGATGAATGCGAGCTCCACAACGGTGGGTGCGAACACTTCTGCAGGAACACCATTGGCAGCTTCGAGTGCAACTGCAGAAAAGGCTTCAAGCTGCTGACGGACGAGCGTTCTTGTCAAGGTAGAAAAGCTCCTGAATTGTTTAAATCAATGTGATCCATCCTCAAATATCTAAGACAACATTTCAGATCTAGTTGTTAGATAAAAGGGGGTGTCTCAACACAGCTTTTGTGTAACCCCCTTTTTATTTTAAATTTCAAGTATGGAAAAGTTCAAATGTACCTGTTCTTAAGACATGTCAGATTTCACTCTGTGGGGGAATTCATGATCAAAAACTAGCATTTCTCTGTGGTTGGAAAATCCCTCCTGATGAAGAGTGCCACTGACTGCCCTGCTATTATATCTTCTGTTCATTTTGATTACAGATATAGATGAGTGTTATTTTGAGCGCACATGTGATCACACATGTGTGAACTCCCCTGGTGGTTTTCAGTGTCTGTGCAACAAAGGCTACACCATGTATGGACTGGCCCACTGCGGAGGTGAGTCTACAAAGAAAGGAGGGAGTTTCATATGGGACAAGTTGAGCACAACATCTCGGTTTCACTTAAAGATGTGTTCAGATAAAAAAGAATACGAATGCACATGCTTCTTGGTTTGCTGTAATTATTCACCCTGTATTATTAATGAAAATGACCTTTTTTCTATTCTCCTGTCAGATATAAATGAATGCAGTGTGAACAATGGTGGTTGTGAGCAGGGTTGTGAGAACACCATGGGCGGATTTGAATGCTTTTGCCATCCTGGCTTTAAGCTACACTGGAACAAAAAGGACTGCATTGGTAAGCCAGTGCCTCTTCCTATATGGGAGGCAAATCAGTTGAGTGTGTGCTGTTTCCATCCCACATTTTTGACATAAAAACTTAGGGGACAAAAACAGGAGATACTTTGAATTCTGTTCTCTTTTTTCTCTTTAATTCTCTGTCACTTGGTTTTCTTGTGCTTCAGTGAAACATCCCAAAAGATATGAATCTTTTGGTGCTGGAAGATGTTGGACTTGCCTCGTTGCCCTTTTCGCACTGTTGCAATCAAAAGTGTTCCATTTTACCTTGGAGTTTTGTTTTGATTTCCATCTAGAGGCTGAGGGTTCACCACCAGCAAGACAAACGTCTAAACCTACCTTGAACTGTAGTAAGCTGGAGGGAGGGGACCACTGCTTCCTGACATGCCAGTCCCAAGTCCACATCAGCAGTGGTGAGTTTGGTTGAGCTTCAACTCAGTATAACACGATTTTATTGCCATGATGGGCACAGTTATAGAGATATTTCCCTGTGAAATGTGCTGCAGAGGAAGCAATTTGGCTTTTCATCAGCACATGTTAGTGTTTCAGCACCCGCACACCCTGCGGTTCACACCTGTGCACTTCACGCAGCCTACTGTACACGTCTTTCTTACGCTTGAGATTTTTAATCTCATTTACCAAGACTCACCTGCTAATTACTGTACATACACTAGCATTTGTATACCATAGGAGTCACTCTTAATATCTTTGTCCAAAGGTACCAAAGGTAATTATCTGTTATCATTATCTAATAAAACTCCACTCCTGTGGCTAATACACTTACTATTGACAAGTACAAGATTCAACTCCACATCAAAAAATCCAAGCAAGCGCTTTAACATAGGAAACAATGATGCATGTCTTTGTATAGTGAAAATTGGGAATAGTGCAATTGTTTAAAATACTTGATCCAATCAGTATTCTTCATAAATGTAATAAGCAGGGCTGCCAAGTTTGGAGTGAGACTTCGGAAGAAGGGACCTTGAGTCGCTGGCGAAAGAAATGGGGCCAGATTAATATCTCATATTAAATCAACATTAGGATTAGACTGTTGTGATGTCATTATTCTGTCTTACTCTGTCGTTATTCAGGCAGCTCCTCTCCGCCGCCAGATTATTTCTGCAATTTAAAAACAAGTTTCCTGCAATTACACATTCTTCATAGTGGAACAGCATAAGTAGAAATGAAAGTTATTGTAATATCGGATACAACAAAGACAATTTTGACTAAATTAAGTAAATAGTTAAATTAAACTTTGAATTCAGCAACCTGTCCTTTGCTTAGTCACCCCTGTTCACCAGCCTGTGTCACATTAACTTACTCTTGCTCAGAGTGACAATTAAAGAATGCATTTTATTAAGCTAGAAAAATAACACAATTCATATCAAAAAGAGTTGGTTACCTAAAGTTTGACTTTCTGCTTCATTTGAAACGCATTATTTACTTCATTATTTAATTCACTGACTGTCACACCAAAGTTTGTTCTCTTCTCCTGAGATGGTGACTGCATGACCCGCCCTACTCTGCCTCTGATTGGTTGGTACTCGTTGCCTTTCATTGGTTTGGTTAGATTAAGACATGAGGACAGATGATTTGTTAGGCATAATATCTGGGTAAGCAAATCAGAGGCAGAATAAGGCCCCAAGTTCAGCAAGCAGCAAGTAAGAAAACATATTAGAGAGGATGAAAATAAAAAGGGGCAACTTTTGATTCTCATCGTGTGAAACATGAGGATTAGCGTGTGGCCGTGTGAAGATGCTCACCTGCATGACGGTCAATGCTTGAGACTCTGCAGCTCTGAATAAGTCATTAGGTCAAGCTGTTCTGGATCTGCTTGTGTGTCAACATCAGTCTGCAGAGAAACTTTTCGTGTTCCTACATGCCGCCTGTTTGCTCCCTCTTACTTGGCTTTTGTGGCCTTAACTTTTGTCTGTGTTGGTCTGTGTGTCATGGCCTCTCGTGTTTGCAGGGACGGAGGATTCGTACACGGTGACCTGTGGAATGCCTCTGCCCTGCCTGGCTGAAGCACAAAAGAACAGCAGCGGCTTGCAATGCTTAGGCAAGTTCAAAACATCCCAGATTAACATCCATCTTTCTGCTCTGCCACACAAAACAGTAACTCAGGAACAGCTCAGGCTTTACTTTTCAGCTGATAAATACTGCCAGGAGATGAAAATGATGAGTTTTTATTTCTTTTCTTCCTCTTTCCCGCAGGTCCAGAAATGACAAATGTTCCACGCATTAAAACCACAGCCACTTTTAAGTCCGGCTCTGCAAAATGCAACTTGAAACGAAGTCATGATAAACTAAAGGAGAGCTTGAACTCAGCTCAATCAGGTACAGAGGTTGCCAAAACAACGAGCACAACAAAGCCTCCAAACACAGGACCTAGATCACGGATAAACAAGGATTACATTTACAATCTCCTTGTTGCTGGTTAAAAAACATTTAGGTTTTACCCAGAACTGCCAGCATTCAAAGCTGCACTCTTTAGAAGATAAAGCAGACCTCAGAGTCAAAGTAAACCAAAAACCAAAGGCGAATGTGAAAGACATTTTGTGGGGAAAGTGATGTGGTTTTGAGTGTCTTGAATGTCTCAGTACAGCACTTTGTCTGGCAGTGACAGGGGAGGATGTAATTAGCCATAGCATGCCTTTCAGTTGGTTCTGACTGAGCCATCAATCAAATGGGTTTCCGATTGTAGGATTATTTTTGCTTCTCCAAAGGGTTGTGATGTTAACATCCGTCACATTCGCTGAAAAGGCACAGAGGTGTTTCCAATGAAGCAAAATGACAAAAAAAGATCCTTTATAAGTTTTCTGATCTACACTACTGAAAAGTTATCAAATTAACTAAACATAAGGACTTGTTTGCTGTCTTTTTTTGTTGTTGTTGTCTGTTATGCTCTCAAAGTTTTTCTTTAACAATTGTGCCATTTTGTTTGTTAGATAGCAGGTTCCTCTTCACTGAAAACGTCCAGTTCAGCTACGTGAGCCTGCGCTGCACCTCATCCGGACAGCGAACACGCAGCCGTCACGGAAGGAAAGCTGGCGAGGAGGACGGCTTGTCGATAACAGCTGAGTTTGAGCTGGATGTGAACCTAGAGGAGGTAACAGGTTGGTCTCTCTGCGCTTCCTGTCTGCCTGCCTGCCTGCCTGGGACCTTTGTTTCTCATCCTCCATCTTTCTTTGTTTCTTTCCTTTTCTCTTTTCAATCGCTGCTGTTCATCACTAAACAAACCACACTGATAAAGTATCTCCTGTTTTGACTCGGCTATGGTGGTGGGCTCTGGGTTGGGACTCTGAATCAATGTGTTTAGAAGTGGTGGCCTAGATCACTCTTACCCTTACTTGATGGTGGATTTGTGGGTCTAGTTGCGCATGTGAGCAACCCAGGTGAAGGTGCAATTTACGACTTTTTTTTTTCGCAATGGAAACAGTTGTGGTATCAAGTGCCTTTCTCAGCAGAGAGCTGTGACCTGAACTGTGTGCGCCGACGCTCAGAGAAGAGGCTCAGGAAGACCATCCGGACCCTGAGGAAGTCCATCAACCGGGAACAGTTCCACCTTCACTTTGCCGGGTCTGACTACGAGCTCAGCAAGACACTGGGCCAGCCAGCAGAGCTGCCGGGTCACTGTGGAGGAGGACAGGTGCTGGTGGGCAGAAAATGTGGTGAGTTATTCAATGCAGAACCTATGTCAAATGTCAGGAGTCAACCTTTCAACCAGGGACCACTTCTGATGCAAATATTGATTCTTTTCATCTCACAATTATCAACTTGGAACTGCTGTTATTGCAGCTTACATTATGGCTTTTACAGCTTCGACTGGGCCCAATACACACAGTAGGCTCATAGGTTTTTCTTTAAGCAATTGAAATGGACCATGCAAGTAAGATATATTTAGACGAGCTGCTTTAATGATTCGATTAGATTTGGAACAGGTGTTGGCCAGATGAGTGCCTTTCTTTGGTTTTCAGACATGCTGTAATGAGCTAGTTGGAGGGGAGAGTGGGCTCGCATGGAAGAACAGAGACTCTGTTGTTGAAATGGTCCAGCTTCTATGGATAAAAGTGTAACATGAGGGCTGATGGCAGCTCTCCTGGTAGCTGTTGCCTCTCGCTTGGGTTTTATATACAACCTGTGATGGAGAAAATGTTCATTAAATAAGACCGCACACTGTCAAGCGTTGGAGAGCTGAAGGCTGGCATGTGCATTCTCTGGATTTTGGGACCCTGCGCCCCCTAATTTCGGGCCTCACAGTAAGTTCTCTGCCTGCTGCGCTCTGTTTTAATATCAGTGAGAGTGAAAGTGCTGCCTTTCCTCTGTGGAGATGTCTAAATATTTATTCAAATGGTATGCTTTTTGTTCAAATTTTGCGCATGTCTGTCCCAAATGTTGGAGCTGTTTGAATCTGACAACAAGGCAGATCCTGAAAAATATGCGTTTTTGTTTATGCCCTGAAGAAAGCATTGGAAAGCGTTTTTACTCATCTAAGATTTTTTTTCACTTTAACCAAGGAGCAAATCTAGCCTGAAAAAATAACTTGTCTGTAGTTTCTTGAGGTGAAGTTTGTTCAAAGAAAACCCACAGCTGAATACATCTCCCTTCAACTCAACATTTCTCTCCTCTACATCAGCGTCAAAGTTAGTTTTGCTGCTGAGCCGTGCCAACTTGATTTAAACCCAAACTGCTCCTGTTCTTTACTCCTCTGTTTCAGTAACTCAGCTCCTGAGTGTGTTGATTTCTTAACTCCCCCGCTATGCTTTCAGGTCAACATTAAGCAGTCTATTGGCCATGGCAGGGGTGTAGACATGTAATTTGGAAGAGGAGTGGAGGGGGGGGGGGGGGGGGGGGGGGGAGCTGAAAGGCATTCTTCTTAACCTCCAGCTCTTTAAAGGAGCTATATTTTCCCCCTCCTCCTCCCCCACCTCCCGCTCTGGCTTAGCTCGGAGTGCAGTTTAGCCCTATTCAGTTTGCCCACTCCATTGAAAAGCCCATTTGGGACTTGTTCTCGCTGCCTCAGATGGATGACAACACAGGCTCTTGTGCATTTGGAAAAAAAAATATGCATCCTGCTCGGTGCACTCTTGAAAGTGTTTCTCCTCTGACTTTGATGCTTTGGTTGCTGCTTACATCGGTTTCTAGGATGCTTCTACTTAAATGAAGCCTATGGGTGATGGAGTTAATTAATTATGCAAATATCCCTCTCTTAAAATAATATTTGTTGGTTTTCATGTGACTGCATCCCAACACACCTTGATCTGAAAGTAGGACCAGAGCAAACATTCACATAAATGACCCAAACTTTCTGTTCTCGGTGCGTGTCCACGTTTATTTGACCGCTCTAGTTGACTTGTTTGCGTGTTTGTTTTAACATTGAAGATGTTTAGGAAGTGCTCTTGATTCAAGCTGGCAGTTTGAGTGCTGTGTCCCCCCTGCCCCCCAACTGGGGCCACTTTGCATGACCCCCAGCCACTAAACTGCTAAAGAGAATTGACTTCAGCCACACCATGGGAATCAATTAGCATCAGTTGTTTGGGCCTCGGCTTGATAGGCGCGAGCAGCGATTGGGCCGAGCAGAATGGGGGGATTCAGAAACCTGACCCCTTTTATTGGGTTCAGCTCCTTACCACTGTGATACCGTGGTGTTTTCCTATGTCATCAAGTAGGCACAGACTTGGGACTTGAATAGAGGTGA
Organism: Labrus mixtus; assembly: GCF_963584025.1. Taxonomy (NCBI): domain Eukaryota; kingdom Metazoa; phylum Chordata; class Actinopteri; order Labriformes; family Labridae; genus Labrus; species Labrus mixtus. The sequence goes on along the minus strand of NC_083612.1, from coordinate 20,627,081 downwards.
AAGGTCTTTTAAACCTCTTTGGGGCCATCAATTCGAGGACTCTATAGAAGCGTTCTTTGCATTTGAAAGGCTTCAAGGTTTTTTCTCTCTTTCACTCTCACTCTCTCTCTTCTCGCACTGCTTCCCTCTGTCAAATAAAAGCTGTTAGAGGACAATGCAATGATGGCTCCTCATGGTCTTTCAGAGTAAACAATGGGTTTCAAAAAATGAACTGCTCTTGAGAGAATTACATTTTCTTTCTTTGGAGGAAAATCGAACAATTTGCTGAGCCACATAGAATGGATCCACATTAAAGCTTTTTGTGTGTTGCGCTTCCAGAGATTGTGGCTTCTCTACTTACAGGCGGCTTAAACTCAGGCACATTTTGCGCGAAAGGCCTGCCATTTAATTGATTTATTCTTGTGTGAGATCAGCCTCAATTTTCTGCTGAACTTCTGAAGAACATCAGACAGACACAGTAATTCCCAAAATTAATAACAGGTGTCGCTCTGCGTGGGAGGAACCAAAGCAAAACGGCTTTCTGCTCCCTTTAATCAAGACTTTGCACTTTTGTAAGATAAGAAGGAAATGCTCTCTTTGATTTGCTTCTGTGTTTTCTTTTAAGAGAGGTGAGGTTGCTTACGGTGGTAGAAATGTTCCTCCCTAATGCACGGCTATAATGTGTATAAAGTATTAGGACGTGTCAGATGTAGTTAGAGGGGCAGCTGTGGAGAGGTTGGGCTTTTGTCTGAAAGGTTTTAATGGGTCACAAATGCATTTACATAGCTGAATAACACCTTATATTTAACTTTTATGTTTTTAATTTGACTGACAATATGATTCACCCTTCATTGAATAGTGTTGCTTTAATAATTAGGAAACGATTTAAGTAACAACTTTGCTATTATCAATTTCAACTAGCCTATTTCTTTTTGTTAGAAAATGTTTGAATTTGACCATAAACAGACCCTACATTTTGTTTTCTATAGCCTAATTGTTATTGCCAAAGCACAATTATTTTATTTCACGCTTTCCTTTATTAGCTCACCTCATAAAATTCTTCTTTACCTCCACTTGATTCCAAGTAGTTTGATTTAAATATTTCCCTTCTGAACACTGTAGTAACAACACAAGATCTAGCATGAGCTATTAAATAGTCTTTCTATTTAGTGGCAATAACATTGACATCATGAATCAGGTTAAAAAGTCATAAAATGACCAAAAGAACACGACTGATGTTACAGAGAAACATATACTTATACACTCTAAGTCTTTCTTGACTCTATGCTTTGTCTTCTTTACAGAGAAGATTTTAATTTAAAATAGTAGATTAATTCTTTGAAGCCATAAGCTAAAGCTGGTTGGTTTATCTTTCTTCCTTCTGGTTCACAATTAAGATTTTCTTTATCCTGATACATGCTTTGACCATAAAACACTTTTCCAAACACACTAAGAACACAACTATCCCAGTGCCAGGTGAATATTTACGACTTGTCTTTTAAAAGCCGTTCTTGAAGCTCATCTTTCTCTGGAGTTTATAAATGAGTTCATATGAATTTGTGAGTTTGAGGAATGTAAATATTTTTTGTCTGCATCTCATAGTATGATTTGTTCTGTTAAATTACCCGGTGAGTTGTCTTTCTACAGTAGTGGAGTAACTTGTGCTGACATGTAAAAGATGGATGACAAAAAAACTTGTCATATGGATTTATTAAACATAAAATCTGAAACCCTATTGAACTATTGCGCTGTCTTTTAAGAACACTGATTCCTGAAATGTTCATTACATGCAAGTCAAGCTCTGAAATCTGTCAACAGGTTGATGAATTGACGAGGCTCAGCTCACGTTTGATGTGTTAAGGATGCTCTTAACTGTGTTTATCCACTTCAAGTGTGTACACGGTGCTGTTTGATTACACTTAAGAGGCAGCTGATGAAGTCTGGCTTACTTTACTTTCATGGTCTTGTCATGCAACTGAACGACTGTCGTTAGAGTGTAAATCAACTCTGTGGTTAGGACTGTTTCATTATGTGCAGCCACAGGCCATCCTGCTCTATTTGTCGATTCATGTCTGTCTAGCTTTTTTGGAGGCAAGCTTTACATGACTCAGACTCGTCTATTAAAACAATAATGATGTATGTTAAAAGTTCAGACAAACCACACTCTGATTAAACTGACCTTTTTGTGAGTGAAATGTCTAATTTCACCTGCTTGAATGATCAAATGTTTGTATTCCATTCCAAATGACTACTTTAATAAGAAATTATGGTTTTGTCTTGTAAAAACATATGTTGTTCTCCAAAAAAAACGAAATCTTAAATCTCCTTTTTTTCACTCCTGTCTTCCAGTGAGCTGCCATGTCGGAACTTACTTGGATCGGGATCAGGGCAGGTGTGTGTTGTGTCCTGCTGGAACGTATCAGGATGAGGAGGGACAGATGACCTGTGAGGTCTGTCCTGGACCCGAAGGAAGAGACATCTCTAAGGTGGTCGGAGCTCGAAACATGTCAGAGTGTGGAGGTAAGACTGTCAAGCCTATATTCTGTTATTATATTGTGAACACTTGCACTTCTCTATACATGGGTCTTTTTCTTTAAATATTTTTTTTGGGGGCATCCTTATTGGAGGGAGTCTAAAATCTGTATAAAGAAAGAGTAATAAACAAAAGGGACACAACATTTATGAAAGTGTTTTGTGTATATGAGCCACACAGGAAGCGATGAAGCCTTGATAAGGATCTCTCCCTGACAGATGTTCTGCTTTGTGTAAAGCCAAAGACGCTTGAGCTTAGATGTTGAAGATGTATTTGAATTCAAACAGTGAACACGCTTCCTCCAGACTGAAATAGAAGGCTGAAAGAGCCAGCATGTTTCTGTCTCCTCTCGAGCTGTTATCAGAGTCACTTTGTGGCTGAATCCCGGATCCCAGCTCCTCTGTCAGACTAAACAACAGGAGCTATCAGCTAACTCCCACTCGCCCAGTTTGAGAGGTGGTGCACTCAGAGATTAAACAAGTTTCATTAAGATGGGAATTTAAGGAGAGTCTTTTCGCTTATATTTCACATGTAATAAAAAAAAAACGTAAAATAAACTAAGTGACTAAGTGGTGCAGCGCTAAAAGGTTTGTAGGAGGGATAAAATGCTGCTGTGTGTGAAGGTTCTCCCTTTGAATTCACTCAATGCTTGTGTGTGTGTGTGTGTGTGTGTGTGTGTGTGGGTGTTCAGGTCAGTGTCCCCCCGGTCAGTACTCTCATGACGGCTTCATCCCCTGCCTGCCTTGTCCTCTGGGAACGTATCAGCCAGAAGTGGGACGCACCTCCTGCTTCCCTTGTGGAGGAAACCTGGTCACCAAGCGCAGTGAAGCTGTCACCTTTCAAGAGTGTGAGACCAAAGGTGAGAAAGCCGTGTTTGTAGCTGTTGTAAAAACTCCAGTTTAGATTAGTTTAGTTCCCCATGTGGAGGTAATAACCGAGGAGGTTTGATGGTTTGTTTAGAGCTGAGAAAGTTAATAAAAACCTGTCAATCCTGATAGATGGAGTGAAACCTCTGTTGCTGTTAAAGTTTTATTTGTGTTATTCAAATCTTTTTACACACTCATCATCACAACAGAATTGCATGGCTGCAGTCAGTGGAGCTGATGTGCTGACAGGAACTCTGCTGCCCTCCACAGCTCTTTTATTGTCTTTGCATTTAACAGCACGAGTTGTTTTTTAACTATGCACCTCCTTGATGGCAACCTTCATGGATCTGAGTGGGAGAATTTTGGTTCAAGCCTCTTGACCGTGCATTATTGTGTACAATCTAATTGGTTGAGGAGGTTCCATCTTATGAGATATTTGTTACATTTTGCTCACTTTTACGCTGTTATTCTTTTTCATAAAGACCCTGCAATATTTCCAGCTCAGTGGTCATTTTAAAGCAGAATTTAACCCCTTTTTTGAAAACATTTGTGTGTTTGACCTTAATGGATTGATACCTGCAGTTAAAAGAGGATGTAAACAACGACTCCATCCATTAAAGATCAGGCTGTTAACCTGAACTTAAAGATTTTCCTCAAGAAATGTTACGCTGCTGGTTTGATTTGTACCATACCCATAGGACTTCACTTATTTTGGGTTGTAAACATTAAACCCACAGTGAACCATTTTGGCATGATATGAACTAACAGTCTTCTATCTTTGTGCTTTACTCCTGCAGTCCAGTGCTCTCCCGGACATTACTACAACACCAGCACACACCGCTGCATCCGTTGTCCCATAGGCACGTTTCAAGGAGAGTTCGGTCAGAACTACTGTGTCTCATGCCCTGGAAATACCACTACCGACTTTGATGGCTCAACTAATTTCATGCAATGCAAAAGTATGTATGTGTGAACAATGAACAGCTCCTGCTTGAAATACATTTTCAAACAATTCACCTTTGCAGCTCCAAAAAAAACCATATTATTTAACACTCTGATCTATGAAACATTACAGACCGACATTGCGGAGGAGAGCTGGGAGATTTTACTGGCTACATTGAGTCCCCAAACTACCCGGGAAACTACCCAGCCAATATCGAGTGCACCTGGACCATTAACCCACCCCCCAAACGCAGAATCCTGATTGTCGTCCCAGAAATCTTCCTGCCCATTGAGGACGAGTGTGGAGACTACTTAGTGATGAGAAAAAGCTGTAAGTTTCACTAGTACAGATATTTGAGTGTATTCATAACTATTTGTTTCAGGGTTTTTCTTTGTTTGGGTTTGGTATGCTTAGGTTCACAAAAGGATTTGTGGTAGGCACACAAGATATTGTGTATAATCTTATTTGTCTTACTCTGGTTACACCTGATCCCAGGCATTTATATTCTCTATTTTTACTAAAACTTCATTCCACAGCTTTATCCAACTCGGTGACAACCTACGAGACTTGTCAGACTTACGAGCGTCCCATCGCTTTTACCTCGCGCTCAAAGAGGCTCTGGATACAGTTCAGGTCCAACGAGGGAAACAGTGGGAAAGGCTTCCAGGTCCCATATGTGACGTATGATGGTAGGAAGAATGATATGATATTTCTTTCTGCAGAAAACAACACAGTGTTCTGTACAAGTTTTTTCTCGTGCGTTGAATTAATGAAACTATTTTTGGACTTTTTGTGTTAAAGAGGACTACCAAGAGCTGATAGAAGACATTGTTAGAGATGGAAGATTATACGCTTCAGAGAATCACCAGGAAATTCTAAAGGTATGTTGGGACAAATGATTCACATGAAGCACTTTTCATTGCTTGGTTGTAGGTTTTTTGCATTTCACTTTTTTTTAATGGATTAAACGTTCAACAGATTATTTTTTTTTTATCTCATATGTATTTATGATACAGTTCAAATTGTGATTTTTATTTGATGTTAAGTATCTGCAAACCAAACTACATTGTTAATTTTGTTGAGCACATCAACACCCACAAGCGCCCTCTTTTGGTGACTTGTGGAAATACAAGCTGCTGTTGCTCATATTTGCTTTTGAATATGTTTATTCTTGTCCATTAATGGAATTCATTTTTCTAATCAGGACAAGAAACTTATGAAGGCGTTGTTTGATGTGCTGGCTCACCCACAGAACTTCTTCAACTACACAGCACAAGAATCACGAGAAATGTTCCCAAAATCCTTTATCCGCTTCCTGCGCTCCAAAGTCCTGAGATTCCTTCGCCCTTAGGATGTTCCTGCCCTTTTATTGGATATTTCCTGAAAAGCTAGATCAGATGCCGGCTAAAGAATCTGTTTAATCCACTGACCCAGCTTAAAAATATTCTGTAGTTATCTGTATCTGTTTTCACATGGAGTGATACTAGAGGGGACTTAAACAGACCCTGAGGAGAAAGTGGACAAGTCATGCAAGTGAACAAAGATTTGAGAATAAGTGATACGTGGTGCAAACAGCACTGGTATCCTCATAGGCGGTCTGGCTCTCTTCACTTTGTTTGGAGAAATGTGTTTACATGTCTTAATTAGCAACAGAAGAATCGTAACGACTTAATGCGTCCCTGTCAACTTCAAACTCACCATTTCAAATTTCAAATCTATGTGTTGATTGAAAAGCAAATATGGTAGCTAAACGGATACCTACTGTCAGTGATGCTGTAAATAGAGTTTGTATCTGCAGTAATCTTAACATAGACTATTTTTACAGGTAGAGGTTAATCAACAGAAATACTGCTAAAGGAAACAAATATAGCACCATTTTTTTCTTGGTAACATTAGCACTACTAAAGAAGTAGTGGCACTGACTGCTACTGCCCTGGAGACATTTTTCATTTTCCAAATGTTTTGCAGTCGCACAAGTATGCATCAAAACATTGCACATTGCAATATTGTGAACTAGCAACCAAAGACAACAGTTGGTTCTGCAAACAGTGCCGACAATGGGGGGAGATGTGATTTTAGTGACTGAATATTTCTGAAAATTGAACACTATAATGTCAGAAAAGTCCTGTAAAATAGAAACGGAGCGATTTGCCTGTCTTAGATGACATATATATTTTTGTATGGTTTTGTACATCCAATATACTGTAAATAAAGATAGGACACTTGTTTTGCGTTTGTGTTATAATTTGTGTTTAATTATTTTCTCTGTGATCAAGAAAAAACTTCCTAAGCTGCATTTCATTCACATACTCAGATGCATGATATCTTCAATAAAGCAGTTTTAATCAAAACACACATATTAGTAAGACAGCATAAGAGACAATAAAAATGCCATTCTCTGATTTAAGATGGAAAAGAAAGAATGGCATGAAATACAATTAGCCTGTACCAACAGATTTGAACCATATTGGATTTAAAGCTTCAATGAGGACCTTCGTTTCTGTTGAGTTTGGCGACCCCTGCAGGCAAAGTGATGCATTACAACTCTACTGATTCTGTCATGTGTAAGTAGGTTGCGTGTATGTTTTTTTTTCTTTATTCTGCTCCTGCTTGATTTACAACAAATAATCAGACTTTTATGCCGATAGTCAAATTTCCCTTTGCGTTGATATTAAACCCGCCAGCCGGGGACGTCTTCTGCTTGAAATCGAGCTACCCCAGCGGTGTTGTATGCGGAAATGGACCGCCATTTCCGGAAACCACTAGTCAGCTGCTAGGAGGCTGATGATGTTTATCCTCGAATAATCTCGTAGGCGAATGTCGTCAGTTGTTAGTATTTTCTTTATATAGTGTTTTGCTTTTTGAAAAAAGAGCTGACAAGCGCTTAATTATAAAAGGAAACCTCCTGCAGACTGAAAGATGAAGTCTTTGTTTCTTTGTTTCTCTGTGGCTTGTTTTGTTCTGTTAAGCCAAGTGACAGCGAAGGTAAGGCTAATGTTAGCTGAGTTAGCTGTGCTTAGAAAGACAATGGTCCTCCTTTTAAATATCAATAAACAATATCTGCTGCCCTCATCATGAGTTAATCGTATGAATAGATTGTGTTTCGGCCTCTTGGGGTGTTTTAAACTCTGTGTGTGATGAAGTGTCTGTGTAAGTGATGCACCTGGCTACAGGTTAAACAGGAACTGAACATTATAACCCACATGGAGGCTGGATATAAGTGTGATAGCTTTTTGTTTGCTCATATGGACTGTCAGTAACCGAGACAATGATCATATTTGACAGGAGAAAATGTGATAATACCACAAAGGCTACATACTTCTCACATGTTTGTAGTCGTCATTGTTACAGGAGCAACATGTCATTTACAAAACACATTCAACAAACAATCAAGACAAGTCAAACAAAATGAGAGCAATACAAACAAAAATACAATCATTTGTGTTTACCAGCAAAATTCTGTGGATATTTAGGGAGACCGTAGACAAAATGATGAAATGTATTAACAAAAAAACTCAGTTTGAAACGTGTGATCTGCCTTTTACAGAATTCCGAGGACATTCGTTGTAAATGCATCTGTCCACCGTACAGAGACATCGAGGGTCAAATCTACAAACAAAATGTTTCCCTCAAAGACTGGTACGTCTCTAGACTTCCATGGATGTTATCAGCCAGCCCTTTGCGTACTGTACAGGCTACCGTCTTATTCATGTGTTGTTTTTCAGTAACTGTCTCCATGTAGTCGAGCCCATGCCGGTGGATGGTAAAGACGTGGAGGCGTACTGTTTGCGCTGTGAGTGTAAATATGAAGAGAGGAGCTCGGGGACCATTAAGGTAAGTTGATGGTGGAGCTTGTGTATCACAAAGTAAGGGATGATTGATTATATCTGTCGGACCACCGTAGAGCTGCACCCCGGTCGTCCTATTTGTTGTTCATCTAAGAAACAAAACACCCAATAAAAATACATTTAGGATAATCAAATAAATAGAGCTCGCACATTTTGTTATATCTTGAATGTTTTATGGATAATTGTTGATAAATCGATAAGTTTATCTGTAGTTTCACAACTTTTAGTATTTTCTCTCTTCATCTTGTAGTCATGTTGAACAACAGGTCAATAATCCTTCATATTTGCAGGTAACCATCATCATGTACCTCTCTATTCTGGGCCTGCTGCTGCTCTACATGGTCTACCTGACTCTGCTGGAGCCCATATTGAAGAGGCGTCTGTTTGGGCACTCGCAGCTCATCCAAAGTGATGACGATGTTGGGGTACGTGTTTAAATGAACAAATCGTCTTTTATTGTGGTAACTATGACCCTGCCTCAACTTTCTACGGTAATGGAATTACTTTGAATTCTCGTCGTGATCATTTGATACTGGTGGGAGTAGCCTCCCTTTACACAAAATATCAAATAGGATCCTTTATGAGATTATAGATTTTTTTTTCTTTCTAAACCGTTATTTGTTAAAATGCACTAAAGAGCTAGTTTTGTAACAAATGCCTCAAACGTTAAAATGAAACAATTAAATACAGGATATTATTTTGAAAGGATCTTTGAATTTCTCATTTGACAGCAGTTAAATCTAATTATTAATCACAAAACGTTTTAGTTCACATCTTGCTGCCTCTCTCTCTCTCTCTCTCTGTGCTTTTGGCACTTACTGGGTTATTGACTGCCATTAAAATGAAAGACCTGCTGCAGCAGTTGTATTAGATAAACCTGTTTCTGATATAATTATGAGCATGACGGAGAAAGAAAGTAACATCCAACTTTCTAGATTCATTGCCAGCTGTACAGAAGTCTGCTTATAATAGTTGATCAGGCAGAAAAGACTCATGGATGTCTAATAGTCTTGTCATTAGGCCATAATGTTGCTAAGTAAACACATAATGTCTTTTTTTTTTTCAATAAAGAACAACAACTGCAGAGCAATCAAAAAGGGTTTTCCCTGGTTTCTAACAGCAAACCAGTCGCTGATAAAGTCTTATCTCAGGAAACAGAAGCACAATTAAGATACTCAAGGTGTTTACAAACAACAGTAAATAAAGGCGGTCTTCTCTGGGATGAAAAAGGGTTTTTATATGAACAGAACAGTGACTGCCTTTGCCTGAAGGGAACTGCAGCCAACACACTGAGCTCTCGTGTGTTTTCACTGGCAGAGTCCAGGCTCCAAGAATTGTTGTACGAGTGTTTACTGTTAAAATATTCTTGTGCAGAATCAGCAGCAGTTCAAACCAGATGTTTCACAACAATTGAACTTTTATTAAAAAGGAAAGGAGGAGAAGGACTACAGCAGCTTCCAGTTCACCCTCAAAAGTCCTGTTTATGTGAGAAATGTTACTGTTGGGGAAAATATGCCTTTACTTGTATCAGTCTAGATGTAATGGGTTTGCTGTTTGTTTGGAAATAAAAAAGAGACTTGAACTAAATAGGTCAAACTCTGACTGTGGCCAATTTAAAAAAAGATAGCCATTTAACTGGAAGTCCTGCTGCTACATAATCACAGAGGAAGTGTGCTTGTAGGGAGTAGGTCTTTGGTATTAAGAATTTTTGTCGCTTTCGTTTTTGTCGTTTAGTCTAGTTTAATGTTCTTTTATTGATAATAAAGCAACTTTTTTTAAAATAAAAAATATAATTTAATAAAAAATATTTCAGACAAAGACATAAAAGCAATAATGAAAGTAAGAATGAATAACTAAATGAAAACCAAAGTAATTAGGTTACTATTTAAATGCAATGAAATCTCAGAGTAATGATACCGACACCTGGGCTTTCAGCCATCACTGATCTCATATCATTTATAATGTGTTGGTTAGTCTGTTGTGTAGTTTCATCCAGCTACTATACGTATATATACTTTAGGGCCCTGTTGAGACCCGTAACTATGTGAAAGGCGAGCATGCAGGACTGACCCTACAAAGATTTGTTCATGATTAAATTGGGATAATTCAATATTATTCATGACCTCAACCTAAATAGTTTTGCAAAAACAACTTTCTTGACTTGCAAAATGATCTGGAGATTAAAAAATAATGTGTAATTCACGTCACATTTCAAACATGATCAAGTCTTTTCTGGCCTTGGCCATCGACTAATTGTCATTGTTTGTGAAATTAGGTCGTCGGTTGGTTGGTTGAAATCAACAGGACATTTCCGCTCTGTTAGATCCCCTAAGAAGTGTCTATATATACTGATTGATTTCATATCTTCTTGGTTAATTGTGTTTCTCTCCATGCTGTGTTTTCAGGACCAACAGCCTTTTGCGAACGCTCACAACGTCCTGTCCCGCTCTCACTCTCGACCCAACATGCTGAACAAAGTGGAGCACGCTCAGCAGCGCTGGAGGAGGCAGGTCCAGGAACAGAGAAAGTCTGTGTTCGACCGCCATGTTGTTCTCAGTTAAAGTCCAGTGTGCCCTGTGATCAACAGTTACTGATGGTGGAGCAAAAAAACAAACAAACAAGAAAAACACTGTGATGGAGCCCTCAGTTTATATATCGCTTCCTTTCTCTCATTTGTGATGTGAGGCTTCTGAGTTGATCAATGTGAAGGAGTTTGGTCCCCTGCAGGTGTAAATTCCAGGTTGGGAACTTTTCATTTAGTCTGCAGCACAAGAGGCAACAGTTACTCAGTTTTGCACAATATTTACTGAACAGTCTTGCATAGCATTCCCAAGAGCTGAATTTAATCTCTGACTGATAACTGGTTTGCTGAAGTGCCAAGTCACCGGAGAATTTCAGATTCAAATTTGATGGTAGAAGCGACTTCGTCAATGTAAGATAAAGAAACATATTTCAAGTCAATATTTTATGGCATCATTTGACTTTTCCTGCCCACAGTTTGAAATGAAGCCATCAGTCCAAAGTTGACCACATTTTCAACGTACAAGAAAAATAAAACTAACCAGATGTTTGCTGGATAACTGGACCCTGTTAATAGTGAAGTAAAAAAACATTGAAATACTGCTCTCATCTCAGGAGGAAGGACAATGTGTAAAATGATCATCTTTCAGCCTTCTTTGAAAATGCATGTTTTATAATGAACCTTTTATAATTGTGTTTTCAATCCTCCATTCCTACCATAATGTCTGCTGTGAAGAAATCGTCATTTAATGCATTCTATTTGACATTTGAACATATGATATGCGCGGAACCTCATCTCTTAAATTGATGCAATTTCTTGGTGATGTCATAGTGAACGTAGCTGTGCTATTGACCCTCATCTCATTTTTGTTGGTTTTTTTTGGAATCAGTACCCTCTTCAACTGTTTAAACAAATCTAATAAAACGTCTGTGATTTTCTAACATCAGTACCATTTTGAAGGTCCTTGTTGTTCGTTGGGCTTCATTAGAACACAGTGCGGTGTTATTCTGAGGTGATTTTCTGTGTGATGGGGCTGTGTGAATGAAGAAGAATCAGACCTATAGAAGTGTTCTTAACTATTGTACATGTGAAACCTTTAAATTCGAAATAAATGTATGTCATATTTGTCATTCTTGCAGTTGTAAAGTGTTTACATTTCTTCATGCTTCACATCAGCTGCAGGCCTTACAAGTCATTTAGAAGAACAAGAACTTAACCGTTTTAAAATCTGTGGTTTCCTGTGAAACGAATAGTGGTTATAAATATGGATGGCCTGTTGATCCTCCTAAATTGAACCCAGACACACACTCCCCCACACCCAGGTTGTCCTGTGGTCAGGATATCAAAGATGCTATTAAAGCTGGACGTTGCCATAGGTAGGCTTATACCTGCAAGACAGGGAGAAGGGGTTTTCTGAGGGACTTGGGGGGCATGGTATAAATACTTGCCTCGCCCTGGTGTTAAATCTGGCCCTGGATGCACCAATAGTTTAAAAAAATGTAACATAACCTTTGATTTTTTTTCTCTCAACATGTTCCTGATTCCACACTATCAATACTCCAGGGTGTCAGCTCTTTACAACAGCAGTTTCCTTTTTTAAAAAGTGTGACCCTGTCTTCCACTTATTTATAGCACATTCTTCATTACCTGTATTAACTCACAAACGCCTGGATAAAAGCCAGTTTAACAATGGATTGGATTCATTGTACTGAAGTGTGACCACATCAGTTTGTTCTCTGAATATTTGACAACCATCAGTATCCATTTTTTTTCTTAATCAAGTTAAATGATTTCCATACAGCTGCGTCACCATTTCCTGCTCACTTTTCCCTTTTTCCCTCCTCTCATTTCATGCAGTTAGGCGGAGGAGACTATTTTTCCGCAGAAAAAAAAAGAGAGAGTCAGTTTTCAGGCTGCAGACAGAAAGAGACACAGGCTCTGTGAGAAAAAGAATGGATCACTGAACTAAACTCTGCAACAGAAACACAGGTAGGCCCTTTGTTTGAAACTATGACTTGTTGAAAACGTAAGAATGTAAAGTGAACTTTTCTTTTTCATCTGTTAAGAGAAATTCGTAGGATTTCCAGCATCTTCAGATGATTGTGCTCACAAGAAAAGATAACATGTTTATACTTCATAGTTTGTCGTGTTGTTGACTTATTTAGAATGGCTGAGCAGTGCGCTTTTCATACACGATGACTTTGGTCGATGTTTGTAGACTGTCTTAATCTTCTGTTTGACTTGTTAAAGAAAATGTAGTTTTCCCTCAGCTGCGGTGCTGCATTTGCATGAGTTGGCCTACAGGGGGCGCCTCAGCCTATGAATTTGATCCATCCATACAATCCGTGTCTATGGTATTGATGCAGTAACCTTTGTTTACCTTCTACTTTCATGCTCCTACAAGTTTCACTTCAATTACCACCCTACACACACACACACACACACACACACACACACACACACACACACACACACACGCACGCACACACACACACACACACACACACACACATAACCTCATTTCACTTCATTTGCCTTCAAGGTTTCTTAGTCAGACTGCTGCTGTAACTGCTGTGAGCTGAAGAAATGCCTGAGATAAAGGATTGTCCTTGAGCTAAACTCTGCAGTCCTTGCTCCTATGGCACGATATGATACTGTTGTCAGATTGCAGCTGATTCTTTGGTACATGCTCTGTAACATGGTGTTACTCATGATATGCCTGTTCTTCTGACGTATGATTATTATACTTTATATAATGTTTTTGTGTTCATCAGTGATTTAATACATACTCTAACATAAACACAAGGTAATCCACAGTTCACTTTTAGTAAGAAAATACTGCTTTATTTTATGTACAACCATGTATCATATTCTGTTAGATCATTTTATTTTAGCAACGTGGCTCAACATTTCATGGGCTTAGAAATACATACAATCTGTTCTCTCCATTTTGGTGATTTATTTTGAAGCTAATACAGGGGATTCACTTATTTTCACAGTTAATCAACTAGTTTTTTGCTTTATAAAAAGTCTCAAAATGGTGAAAATGTTGATCAGTGTCTCTTAAATTCCTCAGATGGCTTTTGTTGTCAACAACCGGATGCTTAGGACGATTAAAGGAACCAGAAATATTCACAATTATGAAGCTTGAATAAGAGAACTTTGACAATTTTCTTAAAATATGACTCCACACCTTTCATCAATTATCAGAATAGCTGGCCATTGATCAAATATTTGTGCACTGATCAAATAACCATTGTAGCTCCAAGTGTCTGCAAATGTAATGATAAATGTCTCTGGCCTGTACTGGAATAGAAGTGTAAAGATTCATGCAAAATACACAAGTAAAGCACCCCAGATTCATACTTAGGTTCATATATTTGGATTTCAAAGCTGGTCTTCAGTATCATTTTGGTGTTATATTCTACTGTGTGAATGGGTAGAACTCAAGAGAAAACACAGGCAAACAGTAAAAACATGTTTGAAATGTGCCTCAGGCTGCCAACTCATTTAACATCTCAATAATCAGACAGATTCCACTTCTAGTTATTTTCTCCACCGAATATTAAAATACAAATCCAGAATATTTTGCATAAAGAGATACATAAAAAAACAAGTAGTAGTTTCATGATATAATTTCAGGGACTCTGTTGAAGACACTTGCAGCTTTAGCTCTTCAGTTTTTAAGAGGGAAGGTGTCTTTACTCGTCTGTACGTCTGTCAGAGCTGTCAGGCTGTAACTCAGACCATCATAGACTCCTCAGCCTCAGTCAACTTAATCCTGGAGTTGCCTCTGGGTTTTTTTTTTTTTTTTTTCCTGAAACCTGATATGGTGTTTATTGCAGAATATATATTTTAAATACAGCAGATAAATGGTAAAGCTATTACAGCCAAACATCCCTCCAACTCCTAGGAACATCCAGAAGATAAATAGAATGATCTGAGGTGAAATCTAGCGTGTAGGTGGAAAAATCCCCACAGAGCTGCAGAATAATCCCCATGAATGTTTTGGGATTTGGGATTCAGAGTGGATCCTTAACCAACACACATAAAGTTAAAGGGTTATTAAAGAAAATAAACTCTGACATTGTCCTGCTATAGCTTGTATAAGAAGAAGGACCTACAAACTGAATTAAACTATAGTTTTAAGAAAGCATATGAAGATTGAAGCTTAGCGTAATGGATATAAGGATTTCATTAGATACGAATTCTGAGTGTACACGTGGAGCTGACGCATGTTCTGTTTTGATTTGAGCTTTCTTTGATGCCTCCATGTCATGCAAGGAGAGGATGTGGCTTTTAATGAGAAATACAGACGGCCCTGCGATCAGTGAAAACTTCTGTGAGAGAATAAGCTTAAGTTACGCTCTGGTAGAAAAACCAGAAAAACAAAAAGAGAAGTCAGCTTCTCGGCTCTTTTTTGTTGCACAGGCGGCGAGGATCTGCAGTGTTTTCAGGAAGGACACTCTTTATGAGGCCTTTTCAGTGGCTCTCCGAGAAAAGCCACACAGTAACACAGCTCTATAGGCTTCCTGCTGACTTGATGTCACATACTGTGATGACGGATGTCTGGATTTTTGTGACTTCCTCAGTTCCCAGGTCTGTGGGATGATAAGACACCACAAGCGAGTGAGTGAAGTGCAGGTTTTAAAGACGAGCTGTTCTTCAACATTTGGTGTAAATAAGTTACTGCAGGGAAGGTGATGTGGTAATTATTAAGAGGTTTGTTAAATATTGTGAATTTGAGTTTCTTCCTATTCCTAATCAAACTGATTTTACGTACCCTGAGGAACTTTTAGCTGGTTATGAAACACATTGAAATGGACTGAGATACCTCTGTGACTTACCAAAGTAAACGAGACCAACAACAACAAGATAGACTACTCTATATTGTAATCCTTAATCTTAATGAGTGAGAGCTGGGTGACACTCTTTTGTCAGAAAAACACTATTTACTCATGTACAGAACAAGATCAGCACACTAAAGATATTGGCCAACCACTTTGTCCACATGAGCTTCAACAGGAACTTCAAAACAATACATTAAAACATATTGTTGCATTACATTTGCTATTACCTTTTACATTTTTGCGCTAGAGCTTAAGTCTTCATCAGCAGATTGCCTGCTTTGTGGTCATGATTGAACAGAATGGGCTTGAAGTTTGCATTGTGTGTTTTTCTTTCTGGGTCAAGGAGTTACAACTCCCATCAATTTGTAATTGCTGAGCAAACAAAACAACACGTTTCAATGTGAGTGCGTACGCTTGCAGAGCCGTGGATCGGTAAAAATGTAATACAAACCTCAGATGGCCTGGTTCTAAAGTTATACCTCATTTTGCTGAGGTTTTGCTGTTTCTCCTGTAAACTGTGCTCAGCATCTTCAATCTCATCAGACTCTGATATTAAGCTTTTATGAGAATAACGTTAACGAAATGATTTGCCAGTTAGTGGGTTGCAATGAGAAAACAACTTGTTCAATATTTCCAGGAGTCAATTTGCATTGAGAACTGAATTGCACCGAACTGTTCTATATTTTACTGAACCGGATCGTGACCTCTTGAGATTGTCTTGTAAAGGAGAGACCCCCCCCCCCAAGAATTACCCTTTATGCTTTATGGAGATAAAACCCAGAAGAAGAGACATTCACATTATGTGCAATGATTGCAATTCAATCACTGCTGTTTAATTTAGGTTGTTGTTGTTTTGTTTTATGTACTAATATATCCTTCATCCTGACCAGATGTATAATGTTGTTCTGTGGTAGACACTGTCACATGCAAAACGTCTGAAGGAAGGTATACAACCAATAGACAGTATTTCTATTTTTAAATGCACCCTTATAAATAAACTTGAATTAATAGAAATCTCATTCAAAGGGGATTACACATTCAGAATTTGTAAATACTCCATACGTCCTAACAGTAAAATCCCTTCATTTAGGTGATGATCCATTGAGTTAAGATAATCCCTGTACCACCCACAGGACAGATAGATTGTGTTCACCTTGATGTGTGATCTTGTAGGTGCTACATGAAATGATTTTTTTACTTTCCTGTATTTTAAACAGATGAACAAATGAGTACATTTTACTGGCTGCTGCCCACTTTACCACTGAGGAGCATACCACACAAGTTTGGAATTCATGTGGCTTTTTCATCCTGTTGTTGTCTGGTATTTGTAGAAATGTGACCGAAGAACATGCACATGTCTGAAATGTTTTACGACCTGACTTTACAAAAAGGCTCTTTATTATCCTGTGAATCCACACTGAACTGCCACATGGAGAGAGTTAAGTGTTTTAATTCTGCTGGAGTTCAGTCAAACCTTTGGGGAGGGATTTTATATTTTGGGTGAAATTTTTCATTTCTGTGGTCAGCTAAAGTTTGGACATGTGGTTCAGCAATGTATGATTTGTTCAGGGGTATGAAAATGTGGAGTGTAACGATGCATATTGACTTTATTTACAGTTTAAGAGTAACTTAAGACAAAAAGGAAAAGATCTCTCACATTCCACAACAGCACTGATGCTTGTTGGTTGTCTGTTGTGCTTTGCTGCACCTGTAGCCACACCCACACGTGATGTCGTTATGTTCGAGGGTCCACCTCTGCATGTGGCAGAGTTCAGAAAAGACTTTCAGGCATTTTTTAGTTACTCTTTAGGTTATATTTGGATCAATTCATGATTTCTTTATTTACTGAATAATACTTAGCTACATGTCTAGTAAGACACTGCTGTTCAGATTGGAGTAAAAGTTTGACTCCAGTTAATCTTTTATGAATAAATTTGTCAAAATTGAATGAGCCTAAATGTTCAACATTAACACTGACACAGATAGTTTTGCTGCATAGTAAATACTTTTAATTTTAACCGTTAAAGCACTTAAATGCCCCCCCCCCCCCCCCCCCCCCAAAAAAAAAAAAAAAAAAAACATGCACACTTCTAGTATCATTGCAAGTAGCCTTTTAAGCTTATATATGCATGACAGGTGGTGGCATGTAAGTAAATTTACACAAGTAGAAAACAATCCTTTTGAGGTATAGGCCTAGTTATTTCGCTTTGTTTTTTGCTTTTTTTGTAGTTAAAGAGACAAGCTTATACTACTATAGGCCTATTTATAAGATGTACCAAGTTTTATCACTTAATAGGCTATCGATTAGTTAGTAACTTATTATGTCATCATCTATTAATAAGACGAATGTTTTATGAGTGAATTTAGCTAATAATACTTTTAGTAGGCTACATTTGGTCATATTTGTTTCCATATTTTACTTTGAGTAAGTGGCAGAGCTATAACTTGTAAAAAAGTGTATTTATTTCAAATGTATGTATAGCATGATATTAGCTCTAAACACTTCCTCCACCACTGGCCTTTCACTAAAGTCAGTTACTGTATCTGTGCATGTAGATAACAGATTATAAACTGCTCTATGGGAGGCTTGGTTACACATGTGAAAGACATCTTTGTGCGGGGTTAAATGCATTCACACTGAGTGGAGGTTTTCGGCAGTGTGACAATGTGTGTGTGCAGCGCTGGCAACATGCTCCCTTCCCATCAGCAGCCTTCATCTCGTGAATATTCATCCGAACTCCTCATCCTCACCCTGACAATAAACAAGGAACAGAGAGCATGAATGCCTGACTGAGGAGGAGGAGGAGGAGGAGGTGAAGGGCAAGAGGGGCAAATCCTGAGGAAAGTGGGGGGCAAACAACCCGTTTCCATAGTAATAAGTCCTGCCCTCCACTCTGCTGCAGGCTGAGAGAGGGGAGGCAGGAGGGATTTTTTTTTTTGTCGGTTTTTGTTGGAAAGACATCAGTCGGAGTTTACTGAGGAGTGCAGGTAACCAGCCAAAGTTTTCAACGCAGGGACGAACTGGATTAACGCGTTGTAAAAAAAAAAAGAGGGATTATAATCTGGAAATGTCAACAGCAGACATGGACGTGAGGAGAAACTCGGAGGTAAAAGCCGCCTTATTCATGAATTGACGAGTTCAAACATGGGGGGTGGGGGGGTTAAACTTGTAGCCAGTAGCGATATGAAAACATGGGTAAAAAGCTATGGTGAAAAACAGGTTAAAAGTTGTGTTAAAAGTTTCAAAGTGCATTAAAATGTGTGTTTAACGTAGTCCTTAGCTGCACGTGACCATATTTGGTCATCGGCATGTTAAACGATGAAGCTCCCGACTTAAAACACAGGACTATTTTTCTTCTCCTGACACTTTGAATGAAGAAATATGTCCCAGCGGAGCGGATACATGCAGGAGGCTAACTGTGGGGGTTGTAATAAAACCAAGTTATTGCTGAAACATCCAACAAGTCAAAAGCAACAGCAGATAAACAGAAACAGCACAGAACTCAGGATCAGGCATTATGAACTGAACACTGTGTGGGATAGCCAACTTTACATAGAGTCATGTTTTAACAGAGGGATAAGGGTATTTAAGATCAGACTCAAAGGAAACTCTATTAGCATTAAACGTATGCTGTGCTGTTCATTATGTCATATGTTTTAAAGTCATGCTGAAAATACAGATTGCACACTTTTCTTTGTTGCTGCTGCCTGTCAGGGCTCTGTAGTCTAGACTCCATAGAAAGGGTTCAGACATGTTGAACAATCATAGGCTAACACACTTCAGTATTATGTGCAAAAAAGGAGCCTATGTTAATTGAAGTAGTGGCATTAATTATGCAAAACATTACAGTACATTATATAACATACAATACATTATATCAAACTGTATTGTGGGCTCATGTTTTTTGTATGGGTGGGATATGTATGTATATATGTGTTGTGTTGTGTGTTTGTATGTATGCTGGCTGCTGGGATGAATAAAGTATATCTTATCTTTATCTTATCTTATTTATATAATCTGTCAGTTACTGTAGTTTTTTTTCTTTATTTTTTAGCGCTGCTTGTTTGTTTGTTAGTCAAATAGTTAGTTGGGGATTTGTATTTTTGTCTTAGCCCAAACTTTTTGGGGCTGAGCCAAAAATACAAAGATTTCAATTAAAGTTGATGAAAGTTTAAGGCACGGTCTGAGCATCTCCAGTAATTTCTAAATGACTTGAGGCATACTTTAACTCAAAGATGAGCTTTTTTATCCATCCTCTGACCTCTTGTACTTACTCTGGTGACACTATCTGATGCCTCTAACACATAATGCTTGGTGTAAATCCACTGCAGAGCTACATAAAGATAATCCAGTGAAGACAGAAAAAGAATCCACAACAACACTGTTCACCCAGAAAGTTCTTTTTTAAACTCAATATGATGACTTTTGGGTCCATCATGAACTCTATTTATAGGCCTACATTTTAATTAACAGATTACAACTCGTATCACCAGAGACGTGACTGGTTTTACTATTACTTTTCCCCCCCACTGAAACTCTTTCTATTGTGTAATCAAACAATGACCTTCCCCTCTTACTGGACAGGACTGTCAACACAAAGCTATTGAGGAAATTCTTTACTGTTCTCTGCTCTGTTTATCAGCAGTGAGCCTGGCCTATCATTCGACGCTTTTAAAAGGACCATTGTTCACTCAACATCATCTTTAAAGTCTTCTTTCCCTCTCCTTATCCACTGGTCCAGACAGCATGGACGTGATTTAATCATGATGTTAAAAATTCAATTATAGCTCTTTACACAATTCATCTGTTATCTGACAATAATCAACATCCTTTGTAGAAAAGTAGTTCCTCAGTTAAATTAGTACAAATCAAATTCAAATGTGTTTGTTTAACAGTTCTTGGATATTTTGTGTTTTCAAGCTCACTGTCACGACATTTGTGATTAGTAGCATGACATGCATTGAAATGTGAATTAACTGTATCAAATATTAGCTAATCATAAAACCTTTAAAACTGATTTTTTTACAAAATATTTGATCCATCATGAACTTCATGGACCATTTATCAATTATCATGATTATATGTTTTCTCATAGTGACGCTGAAGAAGCAAAGTAATCATTGCAGTAATGATGGTGGAGAACATATTTAATCAGCATTGTTTTCTCTGTTACCTTTATCCTCTTTGTAAGGTTAAACTCCTGTGCTGCAGGTGTTTGTATGAGATGATCTATAAAGTACAAGGATCCATATTGGCAGGTTCAAGATTCGACAGGTGTACAAAGTATTAGGATTTGGAGCTAACAGTCACTCTTGAGACCTGCAGCTGGTTCTTGGAGGACGCAGGCTTTCTGACACTGTTGATCGGAAAGCTATGAGGAAACAGTTTGGTTCATGGTCTTGCCGGAGGGAACCTCAGCCACCGCCGTTTGGTGTGTAGGAGTATTTTCCTGTTCAGTGTCTTTTACCAGATTTCTCAACCTGTAGTATCATCCATTGTTCAGCACAAGACTGTCTCGCTCAACTTTACCCCACACTCAGATGAAGACACCAATCAACCACCTAGAAACAAGGCTTCTTTTATATAAGAAACGCACTTCCAATTTGTGTAGCCTCATGACACCTCAGTGCTGAGTTATGTTTCTAAACTAAACTTCAGGTGCTTTGTTGTATTTTTGCCCAGTTGAGACCTTTTTAAACCAGTTTTTATCCTGTTGTCTTACAATACTTACAGCCTTACAGCCTCTGAAACGTGTTGCTACTGTATAGATTCTGCACTGTGATGACTGTGTGAACTTACTTTGCATTTTGTAAGAGTTATTGTACGTTAATAATGATACAGCAACAGGCAGATTGTAAAAATGACTTGTGGGTTGTGTGAGTCACAGAAACAGTTTTTATGCAGAATTAATCTACTGACGTTTGATGTCTTAGTGTGATGCATGCCATAACATCGCACCATGACATCACCATGTCAACATTAACATGCCAGGAGATGTTCTGCCGTCTTTGTGAAATTTAAACACACAGACCTTACACTGTCAGCTTTGAAGTCTGACTCTGAATACAAACACTTTTGGCTGTGTTTGAGAAACTTTCTCGTCTTTAAGAGAAAAATTCAGAAAAATGTTTCTCATATAAAATAACTCCCACTTATCTCAATTTATTGCCTGACAGCTTATGTCTAGAGATACATTTCTTGTCTAGAATTGTATTTCAGAATCAATGAAGTATCCGTCTATCCGTCCATCCGTTTTGAAGTAGTGCTTTAGAAAAATTAGATTAAAAAACTGTTCTTAATGTCTTTTAAAAGCATTTTATTGAAATGTCGACTTCTTTAGCAACAATCCAGTCTTAGTTAATAAGCTTGCAGAATATGAGAAAATTATGAAAAACATATGGTTGCAACTTATCTATAACTCACTTTTTGTCTATTTGCTGTTCTTCATGTTTTACCGTTACCTGTGCTGCAATATGCACATGTCTCTCCTGAATCAAAAAGAGCTATCTGTTAGCAAGTGTTTGCTTCATCTGAACACATCATAATAGCTTAAAAGCACGACTCCATCTTATTTATTGCCATAGATTTAGACTTTTGTGGTGTTCAGTGCGAGTTCAATATCGCGATAATGATGAAATTGCGATAAGTTGCGCAGCCCTATTAGCTTAACATTTTAAGCATGCTATCAGCTAATACACGAACGGATTGTCTCATTGTAGCAACAATGAGCAGAAACTCAGGTGATGTAAAACTTGCCAGTGTTTTTGTTTGCTAAGCTGAACTCTGACTCTAAGACTGAGCCAAACAAGCATTAATCTTATCTTATGTATGTCCTTGAAAAAGTCAAAGTTTGTGGGTCAGAGGTCATCTCTGTGACACACACACACACACACACACACGCTTGCCCCCCTGCTGCAGCTCAGATGGACATAAGCCCGTTTTCCACATGCCTGCCTCTGCAGCTGTGCATGCTCATATCTAGGTTACACAGAAGGGTTTTTGGTCTTTTCCCCAAAGAGAAAATATGCCATGATCAGTCTAGAAAAGAAAATAGCTGAAACTGCTAAAAGAGGAGATAAAAAAAGATTCTGAGAATTGGTTCCACCTGGTCTACAGAGCTATACAGTGGCAGCATGTGGTGGAGTGTGGAGGTAATTATGTAGGTATGGCTATGTACAACTGCCAGTAGCATCAACCTTGGTGGTTTTCTTTTATATGGAGACACATTAAGGCTGTCAGGCTGAAACCACTATCCAGAGACGGTTGGTTATTTACACATTTAGCATATTACAAAAGTCTGTTGGAGAGAAAAAAAAATTCCCCAACATGCAACACATGGTTTTTGTATGTAAATCTCCTGCAATGCTCAGTGTAACATGGTTGGACCCATCTAAAGTCTCTTTGTATCCGTAGTGGACAAAACTGGTCTCTCTGCAGATATTCAAACAATGTCGTGGACCAGTGTGTGGGCTCACGGCTGCATGTGCGATGCGACATGTGGAAAGAGTTGATCATTTGCAGAGATTTCACTCTTCCTTTCCTCATAGCTTCTTGGCTTGCTTGTGATGCTCTGCAGATTCTTTTTTTTTTTTAAATCCTTGAAGTCAGGTTGCTAAATCAGCAGAAAGTGAGGAACAGGTCAGCCAGAAAAAGCAGAGAAGCATTGGACCAAAGAAGATTGTATTAGCCTGCGTTTATGGTAGCTGCTTCTGCATGTTTCAGGATTAACAAAGATCTGACTTTGTCCAGAATGACGTCATAAAATTCCTAGATTAAATCGGGCCCTGGACATCAAGTGCCAGGTGCATGGACAGAGCATTTTTGAGGTCTTTATTGAATGAGAAAGAAATCCTTGGCATATGATGCAGGTGTTTCTGCCCAACTCCTGGGCTTTCTTCCACCCTCTGAAAACATTCTTTAATATTTTGAATGCAGCCGCAGACTGATGGATAGGGCAAATATTAGTACATTCCTTCATGTAGTGGAGTGAACTGTGTATCAGATGATCCATCAGAAGTGACAGGACCAAGGATGTGTGCGCTCTCTTATGCAAGATATTTACCTCTTTCACATATTACACATGTGCACACACGCAAACAGCTGATAAAAGACTTACTTTTTAACCACATGTCCCTCTCAAGGACGTGCTGAACACAAAGGGCTCTTTATTCCAAACTGTCGAATGGAGACACTGCTGTGGTGAAGGAATCTGCTCTGGTGGCTTAGGAAAATATGCGTCATTGATATGCGTCTCATGTAATCAATTAGTGCTTTTATGAAGATGACAAAAGCAGGAAAAACTCTGGAAATGGTGAAGGAGATCATTCAGATGTTGGTTTTCGAGTATGTATCTCGAGAGACCGCTTTGCTTTGAGGATTTCAATTTGAGAATGAAGCCGAAGACACAAACTCATAGATGAGTTTATAATTTCTGTGTTGAGTTTGAAGAAATGGCAGTACAAGTATTCAAATATGAAATATGGAAAAAGTATTTTATCTTCATGGTTTAATGTATTGTTTGATGAAGCTAGTAAGAACAGAAATAATTGTCAAGCTACAGTTCAGGAGGTGGCAGGTGGAGACTTGTCATTTTTTAGAAGTCCTGATGTGTAAACAGGTAGGTACAATGATGTGAGTTAAAAGGTGACAGGTGATTGTTTTGGGTGGTTGGAATGGATGTGAGTGTGTTTTAGGGTTATGTTGATATTGTGTGTATTGTTACACACACCTGTGTGTCCGATCAGACTGAAAGATGATCTTTTGCACACTGACTTTGTTTCCTCCTTTCTAGATCCTTGCTTGTGTTGTACTTACTCTCTGATGTATGTCGCTTTGGATAAAAGTGTCTATACTAATGTTGTCTGTTCTATATGATATACATATTCAGAGCTCAATAGTTAAATACAAAAATGAATAATTTAATTAACCAAAACCAAACAGTTAACCAAAACTTGCGGAAATTAGTGTTTTTTAGAGACATGCATTCATCTGGTTTTAGATAAACACCACTTAAAGTTAAAGCTGAGGAAAAGGGTAGGCAGATACTCAATAGAACCTGTATTGTAGAAAGCAATTCATTATGTGATTTAGAAGTTGAGTTATCTCTGTTTTCCTATGAATGTATTTCACACATAAAGCAGAGCTTCACCGACTGTCGTCTGACAGAAAGCTATGTATGAAGTATTCTTCGACAAATAAGAGTGCTTCAAGTAACCAGCATTCTGAGTACCTGCGCATATATCTGTGCAGAGATTGGTGTATAATTCACACTTAAAAGATTTTTGTTATTTCAACTACAAAAATCACCATGTCATCCAACATCAGTGGGTTCTTCTTCAAATGAACGTTAATATTTCTTCATATGTTTTGGATGGGCAAATAAGCAACAAGCTCATAAGAGTTTATAAGAGCTTCAGAAGAACCATATGTTATTCATCTATTTGTTAACATATTCATATTTTTTTTAGCATATCATTATCATTTGAAATGATGTATGACGCAAACAGCAACTTTAAGTTCTGCAAATTAATTGGACCTTTTGCCAAAAATGCTTTGCAGCTACACAATCCACATTGTGCCTCAATCTGTAAAACCGCAAACATCTTAACACCAAGTCAAGTGTGTCATCAAGACTTTAAAAAAACATCCCCAACATGTAGCTGTTGACCGTTTGCTTGCCTTGTGCTATGAAATCTCTGGAGGAAACATGTCATGAATCTGGTTGAATGCACTTTAAAGGTACTCCAGAGCGTTCTCAGCAGTGATTGTTTAAAGCAAGTTATTTCGTGTTGAGAGATGCTATCAGGCCTCAGGAAGTCAGTTGGCTAACGCCTCAATGTTTACACTGCTCAGTCCATCTCGGGCCTGTGTGACCCATTTCTGTGATTGTAGCTTTCCCTGTCCAAAAGATTACAAAACAGTGATTATATCAAAACAAACATTGTTCTTGACTTTATTTTAGCAAAGTATGAGAGCTAATTCCATAAAAAATGAAAACAGTTTATATATTTATTTATTTTTTTGCTCCTGGCAGCTTATTGCAGTGTTTTATCTGATAGTAATGGTTGATTGAAGGTGTAACAAATTGAAATGACAGACGCTCAATGTTTCAGTTCGAGAGAGAATCATAGAGATTGCTGAATCTCACCTCCGAAACACACCGTATTGTTTCTGCTGGTGGTATTCTAAAGTAATATTTCACATAGCTGCCAGTGTGCATGAATTTCATGAAAGAATGTGATATTTCTGGTTTGGTTTGATTTAGATTCATATTAAAGATTGTATTTCTCAGGCTCTGCTTTTGTTGGTCCTGATTTTCCTTTGTGTTTGAGCTTCCCATGAATAGTTTGTTTAGTTTAATCATGCAATTATGGATCAATTATTTAACTAATTTATGCCCCATTAGGTAATCCAAAATGTGTGTTTAAAAACCCTAAAACCATGCTTGTCCAAAATAAGCCAAAGTTCTGTGATTTACAGAAACCATTTGCGTCCAATTTTGGAAGAATGATTATTTTGTCTGATATAGTTCCCTTGCAAACTTTACTACATTTCCTTACTGAATCCTACAGGACCGCCTGCATAGAAGAAGACATAAGATTAAATAATATAGCGTTCTGAGAAAAGTTGTACTGGAGGGTTGTAAGCCAGTCATCACTCTTAAGAGTCTGATGAAGATAATGATGCATGCTCGTCATCTTAGCACCGTGCACACAGTCACAGGAAATAGCTGACAGCAGGAATGCTCCCTCTCTCTCCTCATCTGTCTCTATAGGACTTAGCTCCACTTCTGGTTGGCTGGCTTCTTCATACAACAACTTCCTGTAAACAAACCAAGCTTCCAAGCACCCTCCCATCCTCCACCTCTGATCTCCAGAGATCTGCATTAGACCTCCTTATGCACCAGAACAATCACTTTGAGCCCTTCAAAGGGCCATTGCTGCATTTTAGAAAGTGATTTAGAGGGCCATTGACCAACACTTTAAACTGAAAGGAAGGTTTAACTAACTGCTTGTCTGATGTGAGATATTAAGCTTAGGAAACATTTATCAAAAGAAGATGTCTTAACTGTTTTCCCTTGTAAGAGGATGTTACATGAAACTTTAAAATAACATGCATTTAGGAGGGTGTTCTCTATGACAGAAGAGCATCCCTACCTAACACAGAAAGCCATGTCTGCACATATTCACAGACATGTTTTTAATAGTTGTGAATCTAAAAAGAAGAATTGTTTCTCAGTAAGTTTCTAATAGTTACATGAGCTGTCCTTTCAAGGGTTAGCCCCTGTGTTTCTCCAGTATGGAACTACAATGACCAACAATACTATTCAAATCAATTCATTCTCATTAGTGGAGGAAATGTCTTGGTAAATGAAGACATAACAAGCAGCATCAAAAGACACTGGAGCTCTACTATTTAATTTGTATGGATCAGCCAAACTCAGATACTGTGTATCAGTATGTTAGATATTGTTGATAAGTGATTATAAAATCAATGCTGAAACAATGAACAGAATGGTAATTCAATTAGTAAACACCATCTTCATCACAGCTTGTCCTCAAGAGAGCACTGACATGTTTTTGAGTCACATAAAAAAAGATGAATCCTTCACAAAAATGTTTGCTTATTTTTGTGTCATTTAGTAAAATATACCATCAGCTGATAATCTCTCCTAAATAATGGTGTGGGTCTCCAAATTTCTATATCATCAGTACTGAATATCACTTGTTACTACTCTTTACATTACCATTACATGTTCATTTATCCGCTGCTGCTGTACATTGTATAAAAGGCTTTTCTGTGGTGAATAATTTTTAAAATATCGGCAGCTAACCTGAAGACAGCCTCTGAAATAAATCTGCCGTGTCAGCAATGGCTGCCTTTCCTCATTTCTTCCCTGGCTAGAAGCCAAATCACAACATCATGACCTTGTTTAAAAATGTCAGCTGAGATCTTTTTTTTTGCAGTAATGTAATTTGATGTTGTTTGATGCAAAAATAGACATTTTAAAGCGGAGGAGCATCTGTTACTTTTTTTTTTCTGTTACTCTGCTCCTCTACAGGCTGTGTTGGTTATTCCTCTTGCTCTGAGTTTGTTGAAATTCCTCTTCAATGTTTACACGAAAGATTCAACACCTGTAGGGAAGTGGGTTACTTTGTGAGATATTGTTATTAGCTTTATGAAAAGGTGTCAAGTACAACTGCAACCATTCTGCTCTGCTCCAAAGTTTCTCTTTTAACTGTCAAATTGAAGAAGTTTCAGAAGTCAAGATAATATCAGCTGTGCGGCTCCCTTTGATGCAGAGTAAAAAAAAGTGTTAGGTCAACATTAATGTGGTGTGCAGAGCTGCAAAGCCAAGTCTAAAAACACGAGTTGACCTGTTCATTCTGATGGTTCATCAAATATTTGTTGCGGTCCCTGGCTGTGGTCTGACAGATTTTCTTTATTTGATGTGGAGCTGGAGTTATGTACATTTCCATAACAAGAATGAACCCTTTTTAAAAAAACTACCGTAGTCCTATTTAATGTATATTTGCATACTGCAGTTTTTTTTTAATGTTGACGATCTCTGTGCTTGTCCTTCAGGTGAGTGGGCGGTTTGCAGACCAACATGACAGCCAACAAGGGTTCGAAGGCTGTGGCCCGTGCAGGAGGGGGTAAAGCTCCGCGGGACGTCCCCGACAGGTCAGTGACATCTGGGACAGGAAGAGTGAGCTGGTTAATGTGCACTTCCAGTCAGATAACATGGTTTCAGACTACTCAACTGTCTAGAGTGCGTTGCCCTTTGATTTTAAAAAGAGACACAACTCATCAGCTCATTCATTTTTATCCACCTCTTCCAATCAATGAACAGCCTTTATCCTTTTTTTATCCTCCGCACATGGAAAAAAACATCAGTGATTGTAAGTCATGATAAGACTTCCAGAGATTTTGCAAGCAGGATCCTGTATTCTGGACGAGGGCCCCATCCAGCTCTGAGCTGTGAGTACGGAGCTAAGCTTGTGTTAGCATGTCGAGAGTTGACAGTGTCCTGCTGGGAGAGAATAACAAACTTTGTGAATGATATGATATCTAGACTGTTCATTCTCACAGTTTATCATCTGACTCTTTTTTTTATCACAAACTCTTTTTAGGAAAAGGATGACTAGTGAGAAAAGATTTAGTCTCATCTTGCAAGCGTAGTCACACATGATCATGGTGCGTCACAGCTGTGAAGTGAAGTCTTTGTTTACACCTTGTGATGGTCTTGTGGCTGATTTTAAGAAAGATTTCTGTTGGCAATGATGCTTTTGTCTGTATTGTAATATATTTTAAAGCTACACTTTGAATAAATAAAGTCTACCTCATCTCTGTGCTGATGAGGAAGTCGAAATTGTTCTCACACCACGAAACATGAAGTATCTTTTGGCAACCACTCTGTAATTACTTATTGGGTATATTAGGCATACTGGAAGTGGCAAACCACACAAATGTCAAGCTTGATCTTAATATTCGGATGTAGATAACTTAATTTACTTGTAAACTGCTTTCCTTGTGGACTCAGTACCTAAGATTTGTACAGATCGTGTTAAAAGCTTGTGAGGATGAGATGCTTTGCAGATTCACGAGGAAAGGATGGAGAGAAATGTGTGAATATTGCTAAACAATACATTCCCTGAAATCATGAAATCAACCAGGAATACTTTTCTAGGGCAAATTACATCATCACACATCCTCCACGTGGTGGATAAATCAATACAAAGCAAAGCAAAAAAATATATATTTTTATGTTTTCTGTGAACTTCGGTGAGAGAGTAAATGAAAATGTCGCTCTTGCAGGACGGTCCCTCTTTATTGTTGTACTTTGAAGAAGTATGCCGCACCTCAGAGATCTCAATTAACCACAAAAGCAATCCTGAGAGGTTTTGTAGCAACTTGAAACATGCTGACAATGCATAAAGAGAGAGTTTTATAAATCCAAACAAGCACATTCACTGAATTAAAACTACAAACTCAAATATTGCAAATGTAAAGAAACATGTACCAGAGTTTTGCATGAATATATATGAAAGTGCTGTTGAATGATGAAGTTCATATATGTTGAACAATAATAGTAGAAGTGCTGTTTATGTACGTGATTGGCTCCCTCCCTCAAGGTCAGAAACAGGAAGTGGCTTGTGGTGAGCGTGCCCTGAACGCCTGAGTGAGAGCCAGAGGTTGGGTTGTGACAGACTGGCATGCAGCTCTTTGTACAGTACTGAATGTGTGGCCAGACCAGATGAAGCTGTCTAAACTGGGTTTATTTTTACAGGCACTATTTAGACCACCGGAAACCCCCTCAAAGTCCCCATCCCCCTAAATAGACAAAATCACTGCACATATTTCCATTTTGGATCAATTGAAAAAGTCCTCGTCAACATTTTACACTTAACTTGACATCATAGGAGGCAATCCTAGATGAGTGAAGACTTTCTACTCTAAAATCGGTTTCTTTTAGTGGCTGATTTGACTTTTGCAGTAAGTTAATCTGCTGACCTGTAAACAGATCAAATGTAAGAGCAACATATTGATAAGATATAAGTGTGTAGACCAAAGCCAGCAAACAAGAAGATATACAGTACACAAAAGCTTAATCACATTGTTTTATATTGCAATATAAACATTATATACAATAGTGAGGATCTTAATAAAATCATGCTTCAGTCATTGACTGTATATGAATATGGACAATGCGTCTCCATCTCCTCCTGTTGTACAAAATGAAGCCAATATTTCACTGAAAAAAAAAAAATCACAAAGCACAACATGAAGCGACTTTGACTCTCTCCTTTAGCATCATCTTATGTCTCATTCACTGCCACACAGGTGGAACATTGTCATGTGTAGATTTAGCCCTGAGCCCCCCTTATGTTTGAATTCTGAAATTAGACCAAATGTGAATCCATTAAAGGCGGACAAACCAAAGACCAAAAAATTGGAAGAATTATGATTAACACAATGAACTCGTCTCATATTGGCATAAGAATTGCACTACTGTGTATTTTGGTCTTGTTGCTACTAAAACATTCTCACTGATATGATCCCTCAGGGACACTGCTCCCTCTCTCTTTCTACTTTAGCCAGGCTCGTTGGCAGAAGTTTAGATAGTTCTCAGGATCCAGAACCATTTGAATTTGCCAAACACGCTTCAATTGTTCCCTTATGAACCAGTGCAACATGCCATGTGTTGGACTGCTAATTAATATCAGAGTATCAGAGTATGTGGTATATATTAAGTATTTTCTGCTCTTTGACTGTTTGTCTTATTGTAGACATGTTACTTGAGATTGGAGGTGGACTGTTTTCAAGATGGACTTCGATTAAATTGACATTAATAATCTCAATAAGATTATTACTCTATTCATTTACAGCTGAGGAAATAGAGCAGAAGAAGAAGAACAGCAGTGGGTAGAGGCTTATGTGAAGCTGTTTCGATAAATCTAGAAAGCTTTAATGAAGACAAAAAGGCTTTGATTATAATGTGGCTCATCTTTTATGGAAGATAAAGCCAATTTTCTTTTGTTATTGCTCACTGTATGATGATGTAGAGGTTTTACATCCTCGAATAATATCCACATCACTAAAAGGTGAATACCTCTACTTGCCTAAGCAGTTTGCAAATATTTATTAAATAATCTTGAACAAACTCAATGTGTTTTTTATTTGACTCATTCTTAATTTATTGAGAGCTGTAACTCTTGTTTGCTTTATTATAAACAGTTAAGGATTTAAAGAACACACACACACTGTATAAATATACTGCACATTCATAAAGAAATATTTGTTTACCACGACATAATGGTGGTCATGTGATATTAACCATTTATTGTCACCAAAATGTCTTTATTTATGAATTCTCAAGAAAGATAAGAAGAACTGAGAACAGAGTCTATATCAATTTGATTGCAATGTAATATGTGTAAAAAATATCTGTTCTTGCCTAATAAAAATTATGTTTCAGCAGTGTAAATTATGTGTGTTAATGACCTGGATGCTTTTATATTCTTCCCATGATTGAGTGAAATAAAATGCATTCTGACACGCCCACAGTCAATGTGAGTCAACATTGAGACCATGCTTCTTATAAACTAGGGCATTATAATTTATTTATTTTTATAGCTGTGGAATTTATGGTCAGGGATATAAAAGTTCAAATCTATCATTCTGATAAGTCCGTATCAAAAGCCTTGTGCCCTTTAAATCTCTTGAGTATCATTCAGGATACTACAAACCAGCGGTAAAAGAAACCCTCCATACATAAGCCGTCTTTTCTAATCCTCATATTTCTTCAGGGAAAGTAAGATAAGAAGCATCCATCATCCATGCGGCTTGCAGGCTCCTAGCCGTTGTAAAAGTCTCCCCACCCTGGAGCTGGAGGAGTGAAACCAAGGAAGGGCAGAGAGGTGTGAAAGGAGATGTGTCCCAACCTGCACTGTTGGATCAGAGTTTACAGCCCTCAGCTTCCTCCTCCCATAACGCTTGTTATTCTAACCATAACGCTGTGACATCAGATCTGCAAATGCCTCCTCACTTTCGCAAGACTTAGCCAGCCTCCAAGTCATGACACAGTTCCTCAAGGACTATGAGTAGTGAGGTATCAGGGAAAAGTCTGGAAAGGACACCGTGAGATAGTTTGCTTGGGGTGTTGCAATCAGCAGTGACCGTGGGACTATTGTAGCTCCTATATTACTTATCTGCAGGGATCAAAAAAGACCTGAGGACCACAGAGGATTGTTGTGAGGAACTTACAGGTAAGGCTGCAGTAATAAATCTCACTGCTTACTGTGTGAGGTCCACACTGAGTCTCCTCTCAAGTTATTATGATCATGTGGAAAAATCCACAGTGGCATTTTAATGTAGTCTATATTTCCTTTGGCCTTTATTTTAATCTCATGCTGCCAAAGTCAGAATATTTTCCTGTGGCTTTTTCTGAATAAGTGGATCAGGTTTTCATTCTAGTCTTTGATCTCGGGGAATGAATTCAGAATCTTCAGCTGATTCTTTAGTTTTCTCACATCTGTTCCACATTACGTGACTTTTCAAGCTCTGGATTTGTTGGCAGATTTTAAGATTTGCCTATCTGGTTCAATAATACCATAATGATAATTAAACTGGTTAAAACAGTGAAATTCCATAGAATGTTGAGATCATTGTTGTAGTACATTCAATTATGAACAGTAGAAAGACTTTCAGCCACTTCATTCATTACATTTTTTCATTTTCACATAAAACTGTATGTTAACTTCAGATATTCAGGCGAACAGTCTATGGTGGTGATGGGGTCTGCTCACTGACATCATATTTAATGATTGCTTGAATAAAATCGTCTTGATTTTTTTTTTTTAATCAAACAAAATTATGAGTACAACTTGGCTTCAAGTTTTGTCACAGAGTTTTGGATTTACCAGATTTTTTAGACCCATATCTTTCTTGTCCTGTTTTGTGTCTCTACAAATTGCACAGTCATCTATGTGTTTCCTACCGAGTGAGATGTTGGTGTTGGTACAGTACCTGACTAGAGTAGTTTAGACTAAAGAATTTAAGACGGCTTGTGTGGAATGTAGCAAACTTGATGCTTACTCGCACAACTCATGTTGGAGGTTAAGCAGCTATTTAGCTAAGTGGTTGGGTTACTTTGAAAAACAGGTCTCCAATCCAATAACAATCCTGACGCCCAATCAATTCATAAATATATAAAAACATTACCCCGCAAATAAGTGTTTGCATATAGTTCACTAGCAAGGCTCTGCTATTGCACAGTATAAAACTAGTTTATTTTGAAGGGTCGAGTAAGGGTGGGTTAGGGTTAGGGGTTAGGGGGAGAGGAACAGGGTTTGGGGGGTACGGTCTTGAGAACTCAGGATGTTTGATATGTACATACATTTATGTAGGTAAAGACATTAGGTAGGCACAGGTGAAGGAAGCGAGGTCCTGTTCCTGAACTTTAATTATGATAACTTCATAAAAAAAAGAAAGAAAATAAAACTTTAATAACGTTTTTTTGTCTACATTTTAAAAGAAATGTTTACATTTGTATTCATACTGTTCTCTGTCTTGTTTCAGGTGCCAGTCCACATCTCCGGGTCCCGTTCTCTCTGTGAGTCAGGGGCAGAGTCAGCAGCTTCTCCTCAGCGATAGTGAGACCTCTGGAAAGCAGAGTAGATACGCCAGGACTGACGGCCGGTTCCTGGTCCGTGCTGGTTGGAGCAGCAAGACCTCCAGCCTGTGCAGCGGTGCGTCCCTCACGGGCGACACAAACTTCCAAGGCCGTCTCACCAAGTCAAAGAGCATCAGCTGCCTGGACAACAGGCTCTCCATCTATAAGCCCCCCGCTCAAACCAAGACCTGTCAGGAGAGTCCAAAGGACAGACAGGGGGATATTTCTCCGGGGGATGGACTGAATGGTCGGCCCCTGAGTTGGAGCACGCTCTCACTGGGGCCTTCCTCTAACCAAAGTCACAAACGTTCTCTCTCTCTCACACGCTCGTTAGCAGGTGTTCCCCCTACCACGATCCGCAAGAAGATCTCAGAATGGGAGTGCAGAAGGGTAGCTCTGCCTAGGATGAGCTTGTGTCTGGATAAAAGAGGAGGAGAGCGTGTCGGGGGCAGTGAAGGATGCCCCAGCCTGCTCTCTTCACCCTGCAGTGAGAAAACGTTTGACTTTAAGGGAGTTCGCAGGATGAGCACAGCTTTCTCTGAATGTTCCTACACAGAGACGGAAGAGGAGGAAGGCGTTTCAGAAAAAGGTCGCTTCCAAAAAAGGATAGCCAAGTCAGAGTCCTCAGGGACATTTGTGCGTTCCCTCTCTACTCGGAAGGAGACTTCAGCAGTCCTCAACAGGATACAAAAGATAGAACAAGCTTTGAAGGAGAACCCTAGCCAGTCCCCTCCCCGTTTTCTGAATAACTGCTATGCACCAGATAAGACAAGACAGAAGTCTTTTATCATAGGTGATGACTTGGACAGCACTTGCGGCAGTAAGCGCAGCAGCATTTGCTCGGTTGCCACTGAACCAGATACAGCCTTGGTGCCTGATAAGCTCTCCAAACTCAGGCAAAGGTTTAGTGTGAGCTCAGCCAGGTCTGAGAGCCCAGAACCCCCCAGTCAGCCAGTCAACCCCTTACCCAAACCCAAACGCACTTTTGAGTACGACGCCAAACGGGATCAGAAGGGCCTGTTGTCAGCCAATGGACTACCTCCAAACAGAGCCTCTGAGTCTCCCCCTCCTCTGCCATCCACTCCTGCACCCTGCATGACACGGACAAAGAGTGAAGGGAGCACCCCAGTGAAGATCCAGGAAAAGTGAGTCACAATGTGCTTCTGCTTGTAGAGTTTGGATGTTGGTGTTGCACAATTCCAATACACCAACTCCATATTGGTGTCAACAACAATCATATTGGTGTCTTATTAAGAAGATAAGGTTGATATGTTTTAAATACAGAACAGTTTCTTTGTGATTTTTACGGTAGAAGTGCCACAGATATCAGCTATTTCCTTGCATAAAAGTTGAGTTCCACCTGTTTGCTGATTTTTTTACAGATATTGCATAACTGATAAAAAACAAATAAAAAAGTTGAAACTAACAGAAACATTACAGAGCAACAATTACTTTGGTTTTTACCATGCTAGTTTTATCATAATAGGATATTTTAATGCATCTCTCACCATAAACTTCAAACTCAAAAGTCCATGTTGTCCCCTATCTGTTTGATTTCCATTTCGTCCTCGTGGACAAACGTTTTCTTGAATCGTCTCCCTTTTACATATTGACTTTGGTGGAAGGTATCAGCAGATGAAATCATTGGATACCGAAGAGAGAAACTTGAATTGTTGCATCAAACTGTTTTAGAAGGTTGTCATGTAAGATTTTTAAAAGCTTTGTTTTGGTGGTGTGGAGCAACTGACTTAGGTGTCTGGTTTTGCACAAATGCATGAATGGTATATGTTGGTTTTCCTAACTTCTACAACATTAATATTTTTATATTGATAAATGTATTGTATGCATTCAAGTGAGTGGTTATGTCATGTGTCCTAAAAGACCCATGAAGGTTTGTGGTATTGAATATAACTTTATTGTCTCTCTAGCTTTTTTTGTTTTATTCAACTGGAATGATGTCTTCATACTTTTTTTATTCCTTAAATGCTTACAGGTTATCACAAGGAGCCATTCATACAAAGAAGCTCTAATTAAATGTGAGATTTGGAAATATAAATCCCCAATAATCAGTTTATTCTTGCTAAAAATAACTAATTTATGCACCTAATTGATGATACACTCTTTAAAATAGCAGCTATGAAATCCTATAGAGACCGGGGAAATCCAGCACTGGATCATTGTGTGTCCCTGTTTGCTAAATGTGAGCCGAGTCTTGTTTTCATTCTGAACGCATAGCTCTCAGTATCAGGCGTCCTCGGTGTGTTTCTGTAAGGGTGGGGCCTTTTCAGATTGTCCCTGTGTAAAGATGGGGATGAAATCCTAAAACGTTCATTGCTTGGACTCTGTGTTTAACATTCCTGTGGCCCGAGCAGTTTCAGACCAAGTTTAAAGCCACAAGCTGTCGATGGTGCGACATGCCCGTACTGTAGATCCCTGCACTAGTGTAGCAAAGTTCCTCTGCAGCTTTCACATGTGACGTGCAAAGAACACTAGGTAACAGTAAGATATCTGCATGTTTACTTGTGACTTTTCTTGTGACTCGAGCACATGTTGCTGCAGCCGTTTCTGTTTTTTCTGTATTTTATTAGAGCCTTGTGATTCAAGATTTTTAAGGAATAAGTCGACGCTTGAACTTGTTTTTTTAGCCACCTGTTCCTCTGTTGTAGTTGGCAAGTGGTGAAGAAGTAAAACCAGCCATCTGGACTTTTTTTTTTTACACCATCTGGACTGTTTCTGTTATCTGTGCACTTCTTTTGAGGTAGACGCTGATTCTTACTGACTCTTCCTGCTTGTAATTTTGTGTTTGCCAATATGCAATGTCTTGTTCATTTCTTTTCAGAGAGTCGTGTGCATCAGAGGATGCTACCAGTCTGCCATCTTCATATCCGTCCTCTCCCACAGAGAATGGCACTCTGACCGCAGACAAACGGAGTCGACCCAATTCAAAAAGCACTTTAGAGGAGAATGCCTATGAGGACATAGTAGGTAAGTGCAGTGGTTTGACGGCAAGACCTTATTTTAACTGAGATCTTGAATATGGAATGGTTGCTGGTTTTCTCAATCTTTAATGACAGTTTACTTCATATATTTATATGTAATAATACACACTTGAACTTTTGGAGTTTATGGAGGCCTTTTTGCTATTTTATGGCCTAAACAAATATCCTTCTAATCAAGTAAATAAACAACTTATTAGTCATGAATGATAACTTAAAAGTTCAACAGTTTGACAGCTATAAGGCCTTTATATTGATAGTTGCTTTGCACTCTAATGGATTGTTGTCATGTTTAATGACTTTGTCCTGAGATCTTAAGTAAGTAAGTCATTCTTTATTTATAAAGTAATTTTAAAACACTCAGTAACAAAGTGCTTCACAAATAAAATCAATCAAACAATTAGAAAACAGGAAAGCACACACACAAAAATATATATAATTACATGCTAACTTTAAAAAGTCCTGAAACCCTGCATATATTAAAGATGATATTCCTGCTGCATTCAAAGTTTTGAATCAAAAGATATAAAGATGTGTTCGTTTTTGCACAGAACCCTTCATGAATAGTA
The DNA here is from genome assembly GCF_963584025.1 of Labrus mixtus. NCBI lineage: Eukaryota > Metazoa > Chordata > Actinopteri > Labriformes > Labridae > Labrus > Labrus mixtus. The sequence continues at coordinate 20,589,800 of NC_083612.1, read as the reverse complement.
AATACCACTTTTTTTTTATGGTTATTGGGAATGCAACATTAACTTAAGAAGGCGGTTGTGAGGTTGTTTTAGTGGGAGTGAAAGCCTCTTGCAGCATGGCCTCATACAAAAAGACTGTAAGGATAGTTCCTCCTTCTGAACCTGCCTCATATGAAGGAGTGGAGTGGATAAAGAGTACTTACTTTTGTTGAATTAAAAAAATGATGCTTTTCTTGTTGCTTAATTATGATTGTGGAGCGGCATCCTTTCATATTACAAACCCTTTTAGCTACACCCTGTGTGTCTCACTGCAAACTGTCGAAGCTGAACATGTTGAAGAGCAAAATTCCTTTCCACTAGCAAATGACCCCAGACCCTCTGCACAGTGCTGGTTCCCCCAATGCAAAGTTAACACAGTGGAAAAGTGTGTCAGTGTGAGTAAAGTCTCATGAAGAATCTTGCATTTCAGATGCACTGAAAACTTTCACAGTCTGAAATATTTTTCATTAAAGATGTTTAGTATTTTCCAAATAGGTCCTGATAAAAGCTATACCATTCTACAAGAGATCAGTGTCAGGCTCATCAGCTTTTTTTTTTCTACCGAGGATGTGCAGTACCCTCAAAGAGGGTGCCGGAGCTTGCCTGATTTTCATGTGAACTGTCACAAAGCTCCTATTGTTCTTACAGCTCTGTCAGTGTTCAGTTTGCTTTTCAATGACAGACTTTTGCCAAACTGTGTTTGTTCCTGACAAAGATTCTGTCTCCTAGTAACCCTAACCCTAAGTTTGAGATTGCTCCAGCTATTTCAAACAATCTTCCTAATGGAGAGGAGCAGCGGTTTAAAGGTCAAGTGATCCGTGTGAGAATAGCCATGTTTTGGTTGCTCTTCGCCCCTATTTTTAAAATAAATTCATGCAGGGAACCAGGAGTCCATGCGTGATATCTAAACTTCACCAGTTTATCTTTGCTTCCTTTAGGAGTCTTATTCGGACATTCACTCATATTGTTCCTGTTTTTCTCATCTATGCTTCATGCCAGATATTAACCTTAAGTGCAAGTCATGTGTCACCTATGATACAGTGTCAATACAATTGCATGATAGGTGACTGTTTTAAGTGTCAATGAGTGATCTGTTTACAGACAGATGAATCACACCCTGTACTGCAGTGACACTATGATTCAGCTGTCTGCATTATAGAGGCCTGATCTTGTTCAAACTCACTCGCTGACCTAGTTTGCCTCACTCTACTACTCTAGGAACTGCTTGTGAATAAGCATGGGATATTGTTTAGTTACACTTGAAGAGTGATTCACAATTAAATACATTACATTTTAGACAGTAGCAAGTACAGTTGAACGTTTGATTATTCTTCGGACAGGTACTCAGTATTGGTCAATACTCAACCCTGAGTATCAGGAGAGAATTTTATTTTTTTTAAGCATTCAATCTCTATGTTCTGTGGTGCCGCCAAATGTTCCTTACAAAACTGTAACCTATTTTTCATCCTATTTATATTTCTGTTTACAACTGACTGGGTGAGCGGGGCCACTTTACTGTAGCTCATCCACTTTATAGGGTAATCTGAAACTGACATTGTGGGTCTAGTTTGTTCTGTGCCTCGCCCTGCCCACAGAGTCCATTGTGTTCACAGAAATGCACAATCCCTGTGTGCAGCTGAGGTGTGTCCACTCCCTGCATAATACTGTGTGTCTGGGGGTGTGTTAGCAACAGTTCTGGATGTTTGTAATCAGAGGAGTAGATTAGTACCCTCCAGTCCATAGGCCACTATACAGACATATCATTTTCCCAGCAGGCTCTCATTACAGTACTGCCTCAGTTTAATGGAGTTGCAGCACAACGTGGGGTCAGACGACGGCCTGTTATTCGGCTCCTTAGCTTTAATGATGCACAGAAAATCTACTCCAGTAGGCTAATTTACTGTGAGACACAACCCAGCGCTGTAAAAGTCCCAGACAGTGTTCACTATATGAGCATGGGTATTTACCCCAAACTGATTCAATAATTACCTAAATATAGATAACCTAATAAAGCTTTTCAAAAACAGGTACATCTTAGATGTCTGTAAGACACACAGTCATTGTTTAAGAGGCTGAGTTCATCGTTTTGTCTTTCCGGTAATAAAGTCAGGAAGACGAAACACAGCTACCAAACAGACTTCTGCTTCTTTCCTCTTTCTACTGGAAGATAACACTGCTTTTCTTTCTTTTCAAAGTTCCCCACATGCATTTTAGACGCCATCTGGCTCTGTTTTTATTCTTCGCTGTGGTTTCTCCACTTTCTCACAACCTTTTTCAGACCCTGCCAGAAAGCTATTCTCAGAGCGCATGTCTGAATAGACATGGACTGTGGTGTTACACAAGTTTTTTCTTTATTGAAGTTGGCCTCCTGCCAGGTGACATCAGTGAGAGCTGTGTGCGGCTCTGAAATGTTTCTTTCCTTTTTTTTGCAATCATGTTTTGACTGAAGTCATCTATAACGAAGGGGTGGTTAAGTATGCTCTCATTGAAACTTTTGGAGGTACTATCCTATCCATTATTTGCAGTTCTAATACAAGTTTAAGTATGGGACGTTGAGGTAAATAAGAGAGGTTCCTGTACTATTATTTGTTCCCAAACCAATACCTAGATATACAGTATGCATCAACAAATACTGACAGCAGGATTACAAACATAAAGATGATATAAAGCAGTGATTACTGACACTTTCAATCTTTGACCAGTGCTGCACTCTTATAATTGTCTGTGCTCAGGATAATTGGCATATATATATACCTTGGTATTTCTCATTAATTAGAAAAATATACATGCAAACATTAGTTATTCTGCCATATCTTTGTTCATTACATTATATATTTCCTTTCAACACATTTCTATTGTTTTGCCTTCAAAGAAGAAGGATATCAATACAACAGTAAATTCAAAATAATGACAATCAAAAACACATAACCAAAAATGTAATCTCATGAAACAGAGAATTCAGATATCTTCAAACTGTTCCCATTATTTGAACCATATATGTTTCTCCTCTGAATCTAAGAAGATGAACCTCCTGAGCTCTAACAGCAGACACTGGCATGCCTGGACAGTGACTCATCATCACTGATGTGTCCAGAAGTTTCAGCTCGGTCTACTGGGGCCTGTGGGGCCCACAGCCAACAGTAACTGTTTACAAAAGACTTGAGCCAGCTGGTGGTGACCTATGACCTACCTATCATGACTCATCTCTATTCAGTCTAACCATAGGGAGGCCCTCTTCTGCCCCCTTGACACCCTTTACTGCCCCCCATTGACCCCTTTTGACCCCACTTTCTCAACTGTCTCCTGTCAAAAATACTGTCTGCATAGTTTCTAGCTTTACTGCTGACATTATGTTTGAGCTGAGCTGAAAACTATCCTCATCCCACAGAGAAGGAGAACCCGTATGAGGACGTGGACCTGAAGCAGAGGAGTTTAGGTCGGAAGTCTTGTCTGTCTGAGAGCAGTAGATCTTGGACCACCTTCGACAGAAAGCTGAACTGTCCACCTCAGGTAAGTCAAAAGCCTGTTAGGATCAACAGCACTGATGTGTTTTCACCTAGTGAACATAACACATGTTTTCCTTTTAAGGGAATCCCCTTACTTAGTGTCAGTGCTGAATCCTGGACAAGATCTGATAAAGAATCCCTGTCTTCACTTTGAGCAGAACAGGAAACAGTTTAATATGTTTAAGATCTGGTGATTCTCCACAGAGAGGTCTTCCTTCAGATTTGGCTTCCTCATTTCAAATCATGTGCCCCTTTCTCTTTATAGAAAGGACGGACACCAGTGATAACTGGGGGTGATTCCTCCAGGAAATACTCCATACTTTGTCAGGGATACAAAACTAGAGCAACTATTGTAGTACGTGTTTACAGTGCAGCCACACAAATTCATAGGGTGGCACAAAGATATCAGTCAGTAATTAGTCTTTTTTTGTCATCCAAGCAACTAAAGTACATTTTAATGTTGCACAGGATCAGATTTATTTCCTCACAAAACATGGCACAGTTAAATTTGCTGGTTATATGAGGAGCCTGTCACCTGCAGCTGTTCTTCCAATAGTGTTACTCCCCACATGTAACTATCAGCTGATAAAAACGCGTATGAGAACCATGTCTTATGTTGCACATGCAATTTTGATGATTTAGTGTCATTGCTAATCTCTTTGACTTCTACAAAATATACCCTGTGTACCCCCTGATTCAATGCTTGTAATGCTCTTAGGGTTATCTCTGCATTTGGACAGTTCTGATGATGACAGTGAACATCTAACAGTGAGGCTGGTAATAGGCTGCATCTTTTCCTTAAAATCACTTACTTTCTTTTTACATAATATCAGCAATAATTTAAATTTGAATAGAGTCAGAAAGGCAATTTCAAGTCTGCACATCAATGATGGCGGACCCTTCCATTAAAAACAAAGAGAAAGACGACTCGTACACTGCAGGGCTCCAATATTCTAGAAATGTATTTCACCAGTGTGACGTTTCGAGTACAACTGCTCTTCATCACAGTACGGTCACATTCTACGCGCAATCTTCAATACACATGAAAACAGTCGCATGAGCAATCACATGATCAATAACAGATAAATCACAGAAGTCAGAAAAATGTCTACCTACAAATTAAGACAGGGTATCATGTAGGTTAAAAAAATATTGCACAGTGGAAACACTTAAATCCCACAGTAATGCACAATCAGTGTATACAACCCTTATTAACACATATAAGTATAATATGTTCAAAGAGGAAACATGCTCACATAAAGTAAATAACATCAGGGCTATGTACCGTAATAAAGTATGTAAAACTCCCTAAAGAGCCGCCTCTATATGTCCTATATCTGGTGGACTATAAACAGTCAGAGATACCGACATAAAGATAGGTAAGTGGTCGACCCTGTCACTAAAAAATTCAACCCTCTGTATATAAAGAGAGAAACGGGTTTGATATCAAGAACACTCAACCATTAAAGGAAAGTACTGCGATAACGAGTGTTAAAATCCTTGTAATTAACATTTTAAATTATTATCTATCAAGAAGCTGTCACTGTCCAAATGAGTTAACAAGGAGTTAAGACTTAAGAAAGCCCCTGTATTTGAAAAATTCAAAACTGGTGTTAAAAGCTGTTCATTTAGTCAGTGTTCCAAGAAAACATCACAAGTCATGTCTATCTGCAGGCAATTGTTTGTCCACCAATAAATAAATAAAATAGACAGTAAGGATGCTGCTTGGTTCTCTGCCGAGTCCAAAGCGCCTTCGTTTATCTCTAATCTGACAGAGATACTGGCAAAGGGAGTGATTCTGAATAATTTGTTCAAAACCTATCCCATTCTTTTCTCTCTCTGACTAGTTACCATCCAAACCCAGCAGCCAGTCACTCCGCCTCTCTGGTGCGAGTGAGAGGAAGAGCCACCGGATGTCACAGTTGTCCAAACGCTACAGCCACGATGAAATGCTGCTTCTCACCCAGGTGGGTGTATCGCCTTCACCATGTGGCCTGCTGGATGATAGCCTCCGGAGCACCAGCGATACCCTGGCCTCACACAGGCACTGGAGGATCCCCAAGGTACACACTAGTAGCTCCTACACAAACTCCTGCACTAAGCCCCTGCAGAGCTCTGACTATGTTCTCCTTCTTCTGATATGAGCTCTGGTGTCTGTAAGGAACAAGTCAGAGTCAGAGCAGAACTTTCCTTTTCCTTTTCAGTTGTGTATTTCAGCAATCATAAAGTGTAGTACAGTATGACTCTCAGGTATACCCTCTTTTTCTATACTTATAGGATCAAAAGAAACAAGCCTAAAATTCACCAACAGAGAATTTCCTCCTTCCTTTGTTTACAGCTGGTCCAGAGGATTAACTCTATATACTGCACTAAACGTGGGAAGAAGAGACTGAAGAAGCTGTCCATGTCCAATGTTGAGACTGCTTCTCTGAGGGGTAAGAGCTCTCTGTATTCCCTTTATCCACAGGCAAGATAAGAGGGTAAATATTTGTGTCTAAACCACCCACACAGAGTTCTTTAAGTTCGTGTCCCTCTCATGGCATAAACACATGTTTGTGAAACAGAACTACGACCTTTAGAAAACCCTCTTGTCTGTCTCATGTCTGCCTCCAGATGACAACAGTGAGAGTGAGAGCGACTCTGACGACAGGTTCAAAGGTGAGTGACCTCTACATTCATTCGGAAAGAGTTAGGTGCTACACTCTGTTTTTCTACATGTTTATTCCACATATGTTCTTTTTTTTAATGATTGGCCTTGTTGTTGTTCCTGACATAATGCAGGATTGTAATTGATGTTAGCAGGAATGATTAGGGGCCCCCTTTAAAACGCATCTCAAGGGGTTATCCCTCCAATAAAAAAATTCAATATTAGTAGATCAAGTTCCCTTATTGATCATGTTCACACAGTGGTTATATACTCTGACATTATACTCAGGGTGGGAAGCCAAAGAATGTTTTTATGTTATGCTGCTGTGCTCCTGTGTGATAGTCATATTACTGATAGTCATATGAAACTGAAAGACAATAGATATTGAAAAGCCTAATTGAGGTCTGTACATATTTCATGTTAAAAACATATATAAGATAATGAACAGGCTACCGTTGGACAAACACTTCAGTCAACACTCACCCACTTCCTATCTAACATCCAATGCATTTGGAAATGGCCAAATATTATTGTTGATAAAGCCTTACCATCTCATAGCCTTATACAGTATCAAAGCTATAGACCGTGGCTGTTAGCTAGGAGATTGCTGAATGCTAGCATTAGCCCTGGTCCGTTGTGAGCTAGTGAGTTATCAACTATGTTGTTTTAACTCCAAATATGGCCAAATGTCACTCGGTATTTTCACATTGCTTTGTTTTTTGTCAGTTTTTGAACAACAAAAAAGTGAAGAAATTAAAAGACGTCAGATTTTGTATATTAATGCCTCTTAAAGTCTGGCTGTAGCTTTTTGTTAAGTCAGTAATAGAAATGACACAAATGGCTGAGGTTTAAGATCCTTTAAGACATAGATAAGTGTGAAATTGTTTATACAATGACATATTGTTTGCTTCCCTCCTCAGCCCACACCCAGAGGTTGTTAAAACTGCAGTCCATCCTCCGACGGGCGCCAAGCTACCGCACACTGGAGCTGCAGCTCATCGAGTGGCAGGAGAGGGAACTCTTTGAGTATTTTGTGGTTGTTTCTTTAAAAAAGAAACCCAGCAAAAACTCCTACTCCCCAGAGGTCACCTACCAGTTCCCTAAGGTAAACGTCACAACTGAATCCATCTTCTTTGTAACAGCATACTTACATCACTATGATATGAGGCGCTTTAGTTCAGGAATCACAAATCATTAATACTACCACATCATTATCATTGTTTAGTGCTGTTGACAGCAGGAATTTATTTTAAAATGCACTCACTTTAGTGGATAAGTCTGTTAAAGGCAACTTGAAAATTGTTGAATTTATTTCGAACATGTAAAAAAAGAGAAAAGAAAAAAAACTTAAAATAAGGAGACAGAAAAAAAGTGATATGTATAAACAATGAAAAACATTACACGAAAGAAGTTCTCAAATACTTTCTATTTCAACACATTTAATCCCACCCATTCTCCAGTAATTCATAAATGTTATATTAATCTTAGTTGAAAGTTGGAAAATTTGTATCAGTTTAAAAATATGTAGCCTGTGTGGTCTGTAAAACACCGTCCCTGAAGCATAATATTGCCACTATGTATTTACAAAAAGTGTCAGCTTCATAGGCAGCAACATTTTGTTGACATATATTTACAATAATTAATGAAGTTTAATATTTTTTGGTCAATTTGATGATGGAGGTGAAGTGCTGCTTTTCAGTTTGTCACAAGCAAACTTCACCCTGTCGAGGCATATTCAAACATTGTTTGAGATATAAATATTAATGCCATGGATAAAGCAGGCCCATCTTAAAATAGCATGTTTGAACAGGAGCTGATTATGCAGGCTTTGTACAGGTGTCTGTTTGCTGACAAATGATGATGACGATTTGTAATGTAGGACAGAAAGCCAAGATTTATAACATGGAAGACGTAGGAGCTTGTTTACAGTCATAAAGTAACCAGGACCTGTTTTTTTCAGTAGGGAAATGTTTTCAGTCATTGAAACATATTTCAAGGACATTTCTGATGTGGTTCAGCGTATGTTTCCCCTGGGAGAAGTACATCTCTATCAGCAAGGGGGGACACACTCTCTCTGTTGTTGAGTTAATGAGGACTGGAGGGGGCAGAGGTTTTTACCCTAGTATGGGAGAAATGTCCGTCTGGTCATTTATTGGTCAGGCTGTCATCCATGGGGATCTTTAAAGACGAGGACACTGTTTTCAGAAGGGAGAATGAACTGATGGTAACTCTACTTCATGTTTTCTCTTCTCACAGTTAGAGAGGCCCACAAAGCAGATGAAGGAGGCAGAGCAGAGGCTCAAAGCTATTCCTCAGTTCTGTTTCCCAGATGCAAAAGACTGGAGTCCTGTGTCCGAGTACTCCAGGTATGACTGCAATTCTTCCTATGTCTATGTGGTTAATTATTACTAACTTGTCTATTAAAGGGAAATTCCATGTAACATTGCCATTCCATTAAGTCGGCTGGCTTAATATTTAAACCCTTACCTTAAAGCATTTGCTCTCAAACTCGGGGGGGTAAAGCCAATTTAGTAGTAGAGGGAGGGGTTGGAGATCTAAATTATATGATGACATAAGCAAACAATAGTGCTGTGATACTAGCACAGCTTTATTGCTTACCTGAATCTTTCATTTTAATTAAACTAAACATAATATTTTACTTTGAGGTTTTTCAGGTAGGTATTAATGATTGATAATGATTCAGTGAACCTTATTGGCCTCTGAAAAGGGTCAGGACAGACAAAACACACCACAGTAGAGTCTCTTTTTTTTAAACCCTCCCTGCCTGTGAACATCACACTTTACACCACATTTTGTGGTGCAGGCATTTTGCTTGAAGGAAAATGTCATCATAAAATCATAATGATAATCCTGATGACACTATTAAGACAAAAGATGGACAGACAGAGTACTGTTCTCTCTGTTCATGGGTGTATTAGTATGAAGTGTAGCTGAAAACAACTATGTAAGCTGAGCACTTTATTCTCTAGAGCCTGGAAGAAAACATTGACATTGGTTTGTTTTCTTGTATATAGTATTGTTATTTACGTGTCTACTTTTGGTTTCTGGACTCTTTGTCTCAGTAATGGTGTCTTATGAGCCTGTTGGGCATAATATCAATGCATGGCACAATAATAAAATCAAATCTGTCATGTATGAATAGAGTTTACAGGGAAATTAATTTACTTTGATTGATAATACATATAACTATGTATATTGGAAGCCATGTTTTCATTTGATTTTATTATTTTTTTTATCATTATGCTTAGGCCTATGTTAAAAACCCACCTGTTGCTTGCATGCAGCAGAAAATCTCTCATCAGTGTTTTTTTAGCTAATCAAATTGTGTAAATGTAAATGTGTTCCTTGATCTTTGCTCTGAATATTTATTATTATATGTTTGTGTATGTTCTACATGTGTTTTTGTGTTGCTTCTCATGTGCCTATACGTTTGTTTTCCCCCACAGTGAGACCTTCTCCTTCATGCTGACCGGAGAGGACGGCAGCAGGAGGTTTGGGTACTGCAGACGCCTGCTGGTAAGTTATTGCTGCTCAACCCCACCCCCACCGCTCCCTTTTCACACCCTGCTGAGCCTGTTTGTTTTGACAGACTGTTTATGTGAACATGTGATAACTTTTTCCTGTGGGGGGGCACTGATGTGTTGCATGACCATCAACCATGTCAGCCGGAAAGTAAACAAGTACAGCAAAAAAGATCATTAAAAATGTGCTCATGACTAAAAAAAAAAAAACATGCACACAGTAAAAGATTCACCAGCTCATTAAAACAGCTGCTGATGAACATGCGGTTCATATTTTGAGATGTCATTGCCTTTTCATGTTAACATTTACAGAGGAAATAGACATAAAAGAAACATCTGGAATAACAAACATTCAAACCACACCACCATCTAATAACAGGCATTAACAATCAATATACGTAACCAATAAAGAATAAAACAAAGAAATAGAGATGCTACATAATGTTTAAATGGTGTTAATCTTTCAGTCTGCGCCATAGAGTACATTTAAATATGATGAGAACATTATAATTACAGATTTGAAAAAAGTTAGTATTGACACATTGAAATTTACTAGAGTTTCTCAGGAAAGGCAGACAAAGAGAAACCCGGAAAAATCCTAACTTTGTCATTGTGGAGCATTTTTCTTCATAATGAGTCCAAAGAGAGCTTTGAAGTTTTCTGTTGCGCACTACATTTAGCTTGTGGGTAGAGATCACAGCTGTGTGGGATTCTGTGAATGTGGTGGTAGTTTTTTGTTTGCTGTATGGTTTTTTTTGAGCGTGTTTACAGTACTACAGTGTGTATGTTCTCGGAGGTTTACTGGGAGTGTCTGTACCACTGATTATGTGCGCATGAGCTGAAAAACAGGAGGAAATTTTGGGGAATTCTCTGACCAGACTAAACCCTTTTTAAAGTTCTCTGATGTGCTCTGTTGATCTGAGATTCATCCTGATAGAATCAGATTTTAATGACGGTAGAGGACGAGGTGAGCTGCTCCCCTCCAGTGACTTTGTTTCATCCTCTTTCCTCTTCTTTCCTCTTTCCTGCTGTCCAACCAGCCATTGGCAATAACCGAGCATTCCTGAGGACTTGAATCAGCCTCCACATAGTTGATTTAATCATCCATTTGAAAAAAGCGGAGGAGAAACAAGAGGAGAAAATTGTATACCTAATATGGACAAGTGGATTTGTGTTTCTTGAGTGCTTGTGTTCATTTGTGTCTGTGTGTTTGAGTGCCTGTGTCTCAAGCACATAATGGTCTGTGAGTGTACAGAGGAAAACAGATACTATCAGCAGGAGCAGATAAACCACCTGTGTTTAGGAAGCTGGTTTCCACATGAAAAGACTTTCACTTTGAATCACATCCCTAGATTAGAAATCTTTAGCTGCTCGACACAAACATCTTATCTTAAAACTAACGCAAGCAGTATATTCCACTGGTCCTAAATCGAATCAAAAAGTCACTTTTTCCAACTTTTCTGCTCTGATTGGGTCAGCAAACTTTAGCAACCTCCCCCAATGGCAATCAGGCTTTTTAACATGCCAGAGGTTAGATGGAAGGTACTATATTTAAAGGTCCTGTGAGGTACTTTTGGTTTGTGTTAATTTTAGCACTCCCTGTGGACAAAGCTGTACATCTTATCTCATCCTGTTTTTTTTAAACAAAAAAATCTAGTCCACCTTTTTTGCTATCAGTCAAATGTATCTCTCACTGAGAATCTTTGCTGTGGAAAATCTAAACCTTCTCACCTCATTGCAGCAATTTCAATTAATGACAGATAAATATTTAGAAATGATCAATCTGGTTGTTGACACTCTGGTATCCTCTTGTAGGCCATGAAGCGGCATCCATAATTTCAGTCTTTTTTGTGACCAGCTAAAGGCTCCACATCGGAGCTTTAAGCAGAAAGCTTGCTGTGGTGTTTGTAAAACGTGAACAGTGGATGGAGGCTCTGCCAAAAGTTACATAATGGGAAATGCAGTCAATTTATTTAAGGGGCTCACCTTACAGTAAATTTGCCCCACACTATACATAGGAGCAAAAGTTATGATATCTCAGATGTGTCAGAGTTTCTGTGAATACTTCTCTTCATGGACTCTACAAACATCCGTGTCCAATGAGTCCCCGTCTCTTTTCTCTTACAGCCGACTGGGAAAGGACCTCGCCTTCCAGAGGTGTACTGTGTCATCAGCAGACTGGGCTGTTTTGACTTGTTCTCTACAGTGAGTTCAGTCTTTCCTATGTGAACACACATATACATACACACACACACACACACACACACACACACACACACACACACACACACACACACACACACACACAGTTTGATCACAATCTGTGGTGTTGTAGCTTTGGTTAAAATTACTTTCACCACCTGATTATTGCAAAATCTTATTTCAGTCTTCTTTATTTATTATTGTTTCCTTTACTTTTGACTCTGTGGTGTTTACACAAAGCAGAGCAGTCACTCTGTTTGACTTTTCAGCCTTATCTGATTCTATATAAATTCAACACGAGGAAGTCCAGAGTGTTCAAACAAAAAGTCTGCTTTATGTCATTCTAAAGAATCTGCAATATGTATTGTCTGGGCCTGAAGCCTATATGGACGACAATCAAACTGTGATTATTGGCTGTGGAAAAAAACAATAACCTTCTAGCTGTTAAGTTGAGGCTGAATAACAACAGTGCACTGAAGATTATATTTTGTTATTCAGTTCATTAAAAGTGTTAACTAGCTGAGTTTTTAAAATATTGCAGCATGTAATTTTAATGAACTTGAACAGAAAAATGACTTTAAGCCAGTTGTAGAGCAGCAAACCTGAGAAGAAAATACAAGAAATCAAAGTACTTAAAATAAGTGCTTCTGTTTGATTTTAGAGAGAGTTTTGTGTGAGAGAGAGAGAGAGACAGACAGACAGACAGACAGACAGACAGACAGACAGACAGACAGACAGAGGTGATGTCATATGACCTTGAATAGAAGTGATTCTCCAATCACGTCCCAGAACAGAGGCAGCTTGGACCAAAACAGACCGACAGGCACACTAGATGGAATTTTCCAATCCCACAGGCTTGGAAAAAAATCATTTGATATTTCTAAAAATATAAAAATGAATACTGAGTTCCAGACAAATGCTTCTAGTTAAACACATAATATTATTTTCCAAAAAAATTGTCACCTTGGTCAATAACCTCATTAACAGTGACCCTTTTTTCTGTCTTTCTGGAACCCTAGACCCCTTCAGTAAAAACACATTTCCAGTCACATGAATGTTTCTGATGTCAAAACACTCTCCAATATGTGAACCTAACACTGCTTTGTCCTTCCATGTTCAGATCCTGGACGAGGTGGAGCGGCGACGAGGCGTCTCAGCAGCCCTAGTTTATCCCTTCATGAGGAGTCTGATGGAGTCGCCCTTCCCTGCACCAGGGAAGATTATCAAAGTGAAGACCTTTCTGCCTGGAGCAGGAAATGAGGTCAGAGCTCATTCAAAAGCAGAAAAACTGATTTAAAACTTTTATTTTTATTTAGGTAAAATAAAAAATGATATGGGTGTTTAAAAGAAAATTTCTTACTGAATCATTCATTCTGTGATGACTCAAATTTCACATGATATTCTGGTCTCTCAGGTCATCGAGCTGAGGCGACCCACGGACTCCAGACTGGAGCATGTGGACTTTGACAGTCTTTTTAGCTGCCTCGGTGTACGGCAGGTGATACGAGTCTTTGCCTCTCTGTTGCTGGAACGCAGAGTCATCTTTGTGGCTGATAAACTCAGGTGAGACTCAGTCAGAGATTGGTCCCTCTCTCTGAGAATATAACCTCAAAACTATTATTCAACACAATGGACGCTGCTTAGCTTGCTTTGTTTTCCTGTAGCAGATTTAATTGGGTTATACTTTACCTCTTACAATGTTAGCCTTTGAACATATTTTATAGGCAATTGGCCATTATAGCTATTGTTTTTTAATCAACAGACAGTAGTTCTTTGGAATAGATCGTTTCTTACGAATCAGTCCTGATAAAGATTTCCCAGATGTTTTCTGACAGATGTTGTCTCTGGATTTATTGATAAAATCCCACATGGAGTCCTGTAAAACATGAACAAACTGTACAGGACATACATCACCCCGAATCAGCCCCTGTGTCCCTCTAGTTATTATAAAGCGGCTTAAAAATGAATAACTTGAACTGGGGGGGGGGGGGGGGGGGGGGGGGGGCAGAATGACTAATATGATCAATAATTATGGTTGTTTAGGGTTTGAAAAAGGGACAATCTTAAAGTGACATTTGGCTTATTTTTTACAGAAATATTTGTCTCACTCACAATGAATGGACAATTTTAGGTCTGTGAGGCTATTGCATATTGTATTTGCTTTTGTATGACCTGTGTGGTTTACTGTGGTTGTTGTTTTATGCTTCTGGGGTTGTCTGAAGGCTGCAGGGTGGTGCAGTGGTTAGCGCTGAACCAGCTGTACAGGGGCCTTTCTGTGTGGGGTTTTGTCTGGGCTGGTGATAGCACACACAGACAACTGATCTACTGGAGGGGATCTAATGGAACTGTTTTGATAATAAAGTATTGATAAGTATTTAAAAAATCAGACATTGTGTCAGTCAGTTAGCAAGTCAGTCAGGCAGGATTATAGCAGAATAAAAGTGGGTCATGCAGTGAGAGTCACAGCCAGAGGAGGACAGGGTGGGGCTGATAAGATTCGAAGACTCTCCAGGGACTCGGTGTCCCAGTCTGTTCTCTTGTAACAGAAAAGAGAGGGATACTTTTAGAGGCGAGGGTGGAGTGGGAGGAGATTTGAGCAGAACAGAAATCTCTCCATGTATCAAAGCCAAGTTTAAACAAACATCAGTGGGGGCAGTGACTGTGAGGAGAAGGAATGTACTTCCTGTGTGCGACTCTGCCCCCTGTGATCTGTGGCTCGACTGTCACCGTTTGACTTATGATGCCACGTTCACTCCCTAAGTATGATCCATGGCACTCTCTGCGTCCCTGGAGAAGACAGCTCAAAGCTGCTCATTACCAGAGGTGATAACATCAAGGAGTTACAGGGTGGGAATCATGAGGCAGTCTAAGATACTATATTACCATGATATATTGGTGTTTGATTACAAGCAATCCATAACCTTTTTCCTGAAGAGATACTCAAACTTCCAGAGGAGAAAAAACGAGGTTCAGTCAAGTTTCATCACTCATTATTAAGTTTACAACAAAGTACATCCATGTGTTTCCCAGAGGATACATTCTTCTAACTTTGAACGTCACATTTTATTTTTCTGCCAACATGATGTTTGTATGTGTGGTTTTGAAAGAACTGCTTTAACGACTATTACTCAATTTTTAGAATAGTTGGTACAGACATTCAAAGTCCCCTCAGG
This sequence comes from Labrus mixtus, assembly GCF_963584025.1. Lineage (NCBI taxonomy): Eukaryota > Metazoa > Chordata > Actinopteri > Labriformes > Labridae > Labrus > Labrus mixtus. The sequence continues at coordinate 20,574,712 of NC_083612.1, read as the reverse complement.
ATTAAGTTGAATGACCTTTGCAGTGTTTTTCTAACAACTTCATAAAGTCTAGAGTCTAGTTTATGACCAAATCCCTGGAAAACTAACGATATTCAACCTCAGCTTTGCTTTCTGTATTCTGCTTATAAGCAATTATAGCACGCTAACATGCTTCAAATTAAATGGTGAATATGGCAAACAATAAACCTGCTAATGATCAGCATGCATGCATCTTCCATCCAAGCTACAATTCAAATTGACAAATGTTAATCACTGAAGCAGCTCAACGGTTACAATGTCTTCCTGTAGAGGAAGGAAGTTGCATGACTGAAACAACCTTGTAAAGAATATAAAAACATGAGCTATAAATGAGTCTTTAATATTTAATCATTCTGTATAATCTGTTCAAAGGGTTTAATCAGTGGTTTAAACATGTAAGCATGCATGCATATATGCAGAGCTCCTGTGTTTTGGTTTCTTCTGAAACAGTGACAGGGCCACACTGCAGCATTAATGACTCCAATGATAAAAGAGTTGCTCCCTCTGGGGCTCTGGCACATAATCCATTCCCAAAATACCTCAGCAGTAGTAGATGATGTATGTTTTTCCCCTTGAAATGTATATATATCCAACAGAAGCAGAAAAAAGGAGGAGAAGTTGGACACTAGTTCTCGATAGGGTCCTCTATGCCGCGTGTCTTTGATTTCTTTCATTCTCTTAGCTATTGTCATATTACACGGAAACCTTTGTTGTTTTACCAGACAGATGTTTGCCTCTGCATCCAAGTCTGCACAGTCAATTTCTTTCAAAGTGAATTTCCCCATCCTAAGCCTATAATAACAAGTTGGACGGCTAATCGGATAAATTCATCATCAACTGTGTCGCTCTGTAATTGCTTAACTCAATTGACCTGCAGATACTGACCGAGTTTTGACAGAGCTGTAGACTTATGTAAACAGCCTCTGTCAGCCCTCAGGCTAAATATGACGACAGTTACCAAATTGTGTTTGCAAGTTTCGATTGATCTCTTGGCATGGCATCGAAGTTCTCCTACAGTTAAAGTGTTACTTTAGATTTGAATCAAATGACTTTCTCTGGTGTGATTCCATCGTTCAGATGATTGAATCCTACCATCTTCAATGCTTTATTTTGAGTTGCCACTCTCTTAAAGGGAATATAAAATAATAAATGAATGCAGAGATGAACTGTTACAGGAGGTGGAGGCTGCATGTAGATTGAAGTAGCACAAGTAAGAAATAAAATGAAAGATGAGATGTGTATATTTGACAGAAATAGAAGGAATGATTAAGTTAGAGTAACTTAACAATGGCTTCTTGGGTCATGCTGCTTGGAGGCTGCTTGAATTTGGCATACAGTAGATGCTCTTACAAGTTTCCCTTAATGCTGTAAAGTTTGGTCCACTTATGTTTCAGTAACAAAACTGGCATTTAAATTATAAAAAGTACATTGAAAGGCTTTCCATTATGTTTAGTTTTTGGTGACATTTTTATTCTTGGAATAATCCAGCTGTCTGGAAGTAAAACATTTTGCAGCTGCAGTATGATGATCAATGTTGGCTGTAACCCTCAGACAGGTAGAGTTATTACCATAGCTGCTGGCATTTTTCTAATCAGTGTGGAAGCATGCTCATGTCATTAAGCCCTTTGTCGTTCTCAAACGCTTTCTGTAACATGGTCTGCACAGCTGGCATGCTGCCAAAACAGCTTTTAACAACTTAACCAGTTCCCATGTGGTGTTTAACTCAGAACTCGATTGGAATCCCCACAATGTAAACATGTGAAATTTGCTCTGTTTTTCAACAAGTTAAGAGACGACTTGGCCTCCTCAGCGACTGACCAGCTGATTTTTACATCAGTGTCAATCTTGTGGATGTTTCGGGCCCACATGTAGAAACATGTAGACGCTCTCTTTCACAAACACCTGCACACACATGTCTGCTTTCCAGACGGCGCTGATCAAACTCAGGCGTTTTTGTGGTTTAAATAAGAACTCGTATAGAATTTCTCATCGAGGAGCCCTTCCTCAGTGCAAAATGGCTCCTGCTGTTGCTGTCTGGGAAGCCTGAGACCTGAGAGATCCTAAAAGACAGGAAGTGAAGGAAAACCATTTGGGGACTAAGGGAGCTCAGAACGTTCTGCTGGAGGATAAAAATAAACCATGTGCAGCCTTTCATAAGGAGTCCTATAGGTCCATGTCTACGCGGTTGCCTCTTTACATCATTTTAGGTGTTGTTTTGAGCTTTGGAAGCGCTTCAACATTGCTTTTACAAAACTTTGCAGCACAGCTGGTGTCTGACAGCTGTGTTCAGTTTGTCAGTCTTCTCCTCTTTGTCCTCTGTTTTTGGAATGAGTCTTGCAATGCCATGACTGGTAGACACATTGCAGTGTGTTTAGTTGATCTGTGAGGCATGCTGTGATGCAGGCTTTTGTCTCCCAACCTCTCTCTGTTTCGGACACAGACATTTTCCCTCCTCCCCCGGGCTTCATGGACTAAGCCTCTGGATCCCATGTTTCCTGGAGTATCTGCCAGTTCAGTTTCGCACACACTAAACCAGGCCTGGCAGAGCTACGTGAGCTAATATGTCAGGATTAGCTCCCAAACCTCAACACATAACTGCTCTGCACAGACCGCACCGGTTATTCTCTCTTTTCCGTTGTGTTGAATTATAAATTAACGGGACTGTTAGGGTGTGTAATCATCATTGAATCATTGAAGCTTATTCTATGCTTGCATCTTTTCATATTTAGCAGCAAATGTTGAGGTTAAACACTGAAATTGCTCCATCTTCTTTTATCATCTCTGTATGATAAAGTCTTATTTAAAACCAGTCCACACATAGATTGTTGCTTCGTAAGAATCAGTGAAAATGTGTGCTGTTCTTTCAGAAGTTATTCAGCCTGAAACATTTGTAATATCCCATACAAGCCAGACAAGGAAAAGGCTATGAGATCAAACAAATAGAGCCATGCTGAAACAACTGAGGCTGCACATTACACAGCCATGCTAAGTGGTAAACAACATCATGTCAACATCAGCATGCTAACGTGCTCCCATCAGTGTTGAAATGGCTAATGGTTACCATAATCGCCATCTTATTTGAAGTTATAGTCATGCCTACATTTATTTATTAGCAATGAATACTAAGTACATCTAAGGCTAACATGACATGTTGTTTTGAGGGTATTTAGGTATTTATAGACCGTTTTTATGACAATCTGTTTGCACCAAAATAATGGAATCGACCAACATCTAATCCCTAGAGATACTCCTTGTACAACAATACATCAGAGTTCAAACTGCTAAATTTCACCTTCTATACCCATCTACATACACAGACCCAACGCAATAAAACGTCATCAAATAAAAATAAAATACAAAAAAATGTCCCGCTGCCAATCTGTCCTATCAGAGTTTGTAATTCAGGATGGTTGTTTTTTATTTCATGTACAGGATTTTTATGATTATTATATAAGTATTTGACTCATGTATGGTCTGCAGGCTTGGTCTGGATCTAACAGGAATGTCCCTCTTTCTCTCCAGGGTTGAGTGGCAACCTCTGGTAGTGCAGAGTGTTTTCATTGCAAGTTCATCCTCTCCCAGGAGTGTGTGGTTGAGGAGTGAGTGTAATTGATCCTTTTGGTATCAGTGGCGTGAAGGGCCACATGTAGCCTGTGGCAAAGGTTTTTCTGAGATCTGTGCCCCATCTTTCCCTGTTGGAACTCGTCAAACCTCGGGGATGGAATCTGTTAAGAATTATCGAGCCCTCCTCGGGCAAATGGAAATCAGACCAGCCAAAGCAAAGCTGCAAGTGCTTCATGTTATGAGTGAACTGGAAAAGGATTAAAAAGGCTGCGGGTTTTTGCAGTTTTTTGGATTTCACTTGTGTAATTCTATTTTTCCCTGTCAATGGAACACATTTTATCTTTGCAGTGCAAGTCATGGAAAGTTAAGATAAAGTGCTTAAAGGCCGAAATGAAGAATGGGGGAAAAATTGTCATTGAACTCAGGAACAGGAATAATGATGTCTGTTTTCTGTTTTTTACTCTGAAATGAAGTTAAAGTTTCTTACACTAGAGCTGAAAATAAGTGTGAATGAGAGGTCAAAGCAAAGGGAGTCACTTTTGTTAAGTGTGATGTTCTTTTGAAAGTGTATATATCTCAAGTGGGGTGCGTTTGCATACCATGTTTTATCCCTGGTCTTGTTCTTGATCCATAATGGTTTAGTCCTCACTTGTGTGTGTGTGTGTGTGTGTGTGTGTGTGTGTGTGTGTGTGTGTGTGTGTGTGTGTGTGCGTCTCTGTGTGTGCCGGCACAGTTTATTTTCACTCTCTTTGTGTACATGGACTGGACAGTATGTAGAGGACAGAGGGGAGGAGGGTCAGCCACTGTCAACAAGCGACGGATCGTGAGAAAGCATGCTGCTATTTGTGATCCCAGTTTTATACCACAGCTGTCGGACTTAAACCAAACTGGTGCTTTTTTGGTAGTGCATCAACAAGCCTCCAGCTTAACTATGTCGACATGTCAGAGTGTTGCCACCCATAAAGACAAGATTAATGTCACAATAATGGGCTCACACATCCTATCAGTGGCTTGTAGATCATGTGCATAAAGCCCGAAAGAGACAGGAATTTAAGTGAAATCGAAATAAATGTTAACTGTATTGTTCTTAACTGTGCTGTTTATGCTTCATATGAAGTGTGTGTTAAAGGAAAAGGGGATTTCACCTGGGTGAAAAGCGTAATGATGGATATATAGCCTACTCTGTGCCCTTCAAGTTTTTACTCATCATACTACGGCGTCAATCTAATGTTAGCATTCTGCTGATAGCTAGCTTATAGGCTATTGCTGAATGCTACTGTTTCCTTGGGTTTGTGTTTTACAATATGGAAATAGTGTCATTTGCCAAAAGTGTGGATCTAATGCATCACATTTTATCGTACAACTCTTTAAAGATGTCATGTTATTTATATAGATACTTCCTCGCTGATGGTAATATACGCTAGTTATTAGCCAGCTATAATAACACAGGCTGTCTATAACTGTTTTTTCTTTTGCCACCCTGAGTGGGCAGCAAAAGAAGATGGCTGCCATGTGAATACTCCACTCCCCTTTCAGTCTGAAAAAAATAAAAAATAATCTATTGAAGCATTTGCCTTGTTTTGTCTGTGCGACTCAGTTTTATCTGGTGTGGCAACTTCAGTGCGGTATTGTTTCAATGCTTCTTAATACATTTTATTTTATTATTATTTTTATCTCATCATCAGTACCCTGTCCAGCTGCATGCATGCAGTGGTGGCACTGCTCTACCCTTTCTCCTGGCAACACACCTTCATCCCCGTGCTACCTGCGTCCATGTTGGATATCGTTTGCTGCCCCACACCCTTCCTGGTGGGGCTTCTGTCCAGCTCTCTGCCCAAACTCAAGGAGCTGCCTGTGGAAGAGGTGAGGACTCTGCCTCTGTGTTTTCTCAGACGGTCTACCCCTAAGTGAGCTTTCTTTTCCACTTTTCATATTCAAATCTTTGTCTCCTGCATGTTTCATCTTCATGTTCCTGATTTTTCTGTGCCTTTTTTTTCTTTTTTCTATTTTTCCCTGGATTGAAGCCGATTTCTTATAAGAGTGCATACTAGTGTCATAGCTGGTACATTACAACAACAGAGATTTACAGTAATTCCTTAAAAAAGTGGCTTTTTTTGCAGTTGCTGTTCTACCTCTAGTTTGATTATGTAAAGGAACTGGCCATGTGAATTCAGACAAAGCCATTCATTTAGATCATACCTATTAGAACTAGAACAGAACAACTCCAAGGTGCATTCATTGTTTTGTTTTCGTTGACCACTTGGGGGCAGTACAACGAGTTGTGAACATGCAGCATTGACATCAAAACGATGTGAAATGCACGGTTGAGAGATAAGTTAATTTAGATAAACTCTTTAGTCAGTACTGGTAACCCTGCTCATATCACTAGGTCATTTGATCTGCTGATAATCAGGCCGATACATAGTTTATTAAATGACAAGCAAAAAATCCCTTAATCACATTTTATACAATGTACAGATGTTTACATCAGGTAGTTTGAGTAGCTGATCTATGGCCTCTCTTTTATACCAATTTTGGTTCCCATTAAACATTCTGGCAGAAGAAACACAGTGAAGCATTGCCCTTAATTGGTTTTGCAGGTTTTGGTTTTGCATCTGGTTTTCTAATAAAAAATAATTTTATCTTAGTGTTACCTCCATCTGAACTGTACTTCTCAGTGAGGTGATTTATGTGAGAAAACACATGTGTCAATCATAGTTAAGAAGGAAGTAGCTGTTAACATCTGCTGTCTTATTCTACACTTCTCCTGGCTTAAATTGACTCACTTCTTTGTGTTATCAATCTTTATTTTGTGCAGGAGTTGTGCATGTTTTTTTAAACAGATTTTGTTTTGCAGAAAAGAAAAACATTTTTTATGTGGAATAAAAAGTTATACCTGTGAAAAATAAAATAATTGTTGATAGTAATGTGCTCTTTTTTCCTTCTTTATAGGCTTTAATGGTTGACCTAGGAACTGACAGATTCATCCGACAGGTAAGGGAATAATAAATAAACTGACCAGAAACTTAGACTACTGTATGCAGGGAGAACTATAGGTTAATGGCAATTTCCATTCATTTTCAAATGGTTTTGAGTGTCTTTGAATATGTCCTTTTAGCCAAGCGTTGGACCTTTGATGTATGTAGCCAAGGTATTTGGTGCTCAATAAAAATATTAGTATCACAGCCATTGGAATGCTCAAACATATGAAACATTATCAATGCTATAAAATCAGCAAATGGTCTTAGTAACATTTGTTTGACAGATAAAAAAGTTAATTAAAGTTATCTAATTAAATCTAGCAGACATTAGTCACAGTTACTATTCATTTTAGACCAACTTTGCAAAAAAAATGTAGCTGAGTACATTTTTGTTGCTTATGAACACAAGTCTTCGTTTTTAGGGTGCTGAATGTGTGTTTCCCTCTGTCTTATATTAAACAGGGTTTTAAAACATGCCACTCTGTGTCATAATTTTAGCCTTTGAGCTTTTTTGTTTCGCCATTTCACTTGTGACTGCAGTGTTTTCTGTCCTTTACAGATGGACGATGAGGCCTCCCTGTTACCACGGAAACTTCAGGCAGCCCTTGAACAAGCTTTGGAGCAGAGGAATGACATCATCAATCAGGACTCTGACAGCGAGTCAGACGAAGGTGAATAAGTGACGAATCATCTCTCCCCCCACAGAGATACATTTTCCCTTGTTAATTGGAGAAACAGTCTCTGTGACAGAACATGTTCAGTCCGAGTCTCTGTGAAACTCGTTTAAGATGACGTTCTCCGTACAGACTACTCATCATGACAGTGAGTCATAAAACATCAGCCTAGGTCAGGTGAGATAATGTGCCATTACTGATAATGAAAGGTACATGCTGTGCTCAGTGGAGGCAAATAGTAATCAAATCTTCTCCCACTTAAGTGTCTCTATATCCCATATGGTCTATCGGTTAGGATTCCTGGTTTTCACCCAGGCGGCCTGGGTTCAACTCCCGCTATGGGAATGAGGATTTTGAGGTGTTTATTCCTGATAAAATGTGGAATTAAAATGTTCCTAAGTGTGTCAGAAATGATCCTAAGAAATGATTCATCTTGAATAGAGCATACAGCCCAGACTTTCTGTCTCTGCTTTCCACATTCTTCTCACAGCTCACAGTCTGTGGTCTTACTACATCTGCTGCATGTCAATTACAACCTGTTCCTGCTAATGTACTAACCAAAGCAAGACACTGATGAAGGCCAACCAACATCCTGTTAGATTCAATGGATGTTAAAGTCTGACTTTGACTTATAATACTAGATGCAAAAATGTAGTGCTCTTAAAGTACTATGTCATATTTAGACAGTGGGCCGGGCTTATGGCACCTAGTGTTACTGTTTACAATAAATATTATAAATATTAGAGAAAATAGGCAAACACCAACAAAATTCAAAACGACGTTTGAAAGATAAACATATATAACAGCAATTGAATCCACAGAAATCTCTGTGTGAAGCATTTGTCCCATATGGTCTGGCGGTTAGGATTCCTGGTTTTCACGCGGAGGCCAGCCGCATATAGCTGTAGAGGACAAATCCATGAACCGAAAGCGCCTCGGGTTTGAGCAGGTTTGAATCCAGCTCGACCCAAAATAAATCCAATATTTGGATCAGAATAATTCACTACATTGTACATGAGAAAGTGAAATGCATCCACCTGTTGTGGAACAAATCATGAGGAAAGATAAGATTATAATAATGTTACTTTTAAATTAAATTAAATTCTTCATAAAAGACTACACTGAGTGTCTCACATCTTTCCCATAAGTAGCTGTTACCCTCTAAATAATTGTAAGTAAAAGATAAAATTGTCCCCAAATACTGCTGCAGTATTACTTATGAAAGGACTATATCAAGTCAAATTTCAGTCAAATAAATCAGTTTGAAAATACCTCAAAACAAGTTAAAGCTACAAACTGAAATGTTCAGTATTTATGAGTGTTTAAATATCAGTTTAGATCATCAGATTATCTATTTTGTTTCAATATTACGTCTGCTTTTATGTACATGTTGCATTTTACTGCTGTAGATGCTTCAGGTTACATTAAATTGATATCATGTGAATGAAAATGACCTGAAATGTACAAGAACAGTCCCTGAGTAAATTTAGAGAGATCACCTTGCTCAGCCTCCACCATCACACTGTGCCGTCCTCATTCATGCACGGCCTGCTCCGACTTCCACCTCAGCGGAAAGGAAATGTGGGCAACAGGAACGAGAGGAATACAAAGGAGAAATCCTTCCTGCATATTATCCAATATGTTCTTTTGTAAAGCGTCTCCAGATAACACTTGTTATGAATTGGCGCTTTACAAATACTGATTGATTGATTTTATTTTCACCATAAATATCAAGAAAAGACAGTAAGAGAAATACCTTCTAGATATTTTATTAGACACAGTGATAAAAACTAAACTTCATGAAGAAGCAGAAAAAGTTGACACTAACATTCTCACTGTGACCACATTAAAAACATATGTTATAAACACCTCGCTAAAGGCAGTCTGACATAAGAACTAACAATTATTATTTTTCACATGACACAGTCACACTTGACATGCTGATAATTGACCTATCAGGTGGGCTCCTTAATAATTGTAGCATGCATTCACAGCATTTGACCAATGACATAAAGCCTAAGCTAGCCGTCACCTACCCTCAGATAACAAATTACTTTAAAACAGCATAATGGCTGAGAAAGGAGACATGAGCAAGGAAAATGTTTGGCTCATTGACTCCTCCTAAGGGGTAGTCACAGCTGGAGGGTGGGAAGCAGTTTGAGGAAGAGTTGTGGCAGGTATGCTGACTGTGCGGCTGCCTCATGCCGCCTGTCCGGCTGACTGTGAGGCTGGCTGTGAGGCTGACTGTGTGGCCGTCTGTTCGGTTGACTGTGAGGCTGACTGTGTGGTCGTCTGTCCTGTTGACTGTGAGGCTGACTGTGTGGCTGTCTGTCCTGTTGACTGTGAGGCTGACTGTGTGGCTGCCTGTCTGGTTGACTGTGAGGCTGACTGTGTGGTCGTCTGTCCTGTTGACTGTGAGGCTGACTGTGTGGCTGCCTGTCTGGTTGACTGTGAGGCCGGCTGTCCGTCTGACTGTGCGATTGACTGTCCGCCCGGTCTTGAACCGCGCAAGGTCCCCGGTTCGAGACCGGGCGGAAACATTATTTATTATCCTTCCTGTCACAAACTTGACTTAATTTTGATGTTAGACGACCTCAACATGTGTACCGTTGTATACCACTTTGGCAAGAATTGCAGCAGACAATATTGATTATATGAGTACATACTTAAGTATGATACACATTTTGAGATCTACTTTTGGTATGTTTGCAGTATGCTTGATGCATAATGTACCAAGTTAAGGACTACTATACCCGGCTCCGGTATGGGAACTAGAGTTTTGAAATAGTATGTGGAAAGCAGAGACAGAGTCAAATGTCCAGACTCCCCTGGTCCTGTAGTGCGTCTAGAGAAGTGGTCTTTCAGGGGGGACACAACACACTCTAGTGGTTTCTGCAGACTACTATTACCCACAATGAATTATAAAACAGATGTAAAGTTGTAGGTTTTCTTATTCCTAACTTAGAAACAGAAGGAAGTCATGTGATTTTGTTAAGCAGTAACTCTAACTTACTTGAATAATGTGAAAAATTGGACTCAGAGAAATCAAAAACCCATTTTATTATCATTGTGTTTAGACCTTGCCAACATTAGGCGACCCCTGCATACTTCTGTTGTTGGAATAATCAATATCAGCATTTATTTCAACTCAAATTATTTTCCCTTCAGCTTCAGTTTTCATAAAAAAGCTGTAAGACTAATGAAGTAATTCTGCTCGTCAACCATAAACGGCTGTGTTTCCATCAATAAGTACTTTGGGACACTTTGACAAACTCAATTTAAAAAAAGATATAATAAAAAGTCAACCACAAAAACCACACAATTATTATTTATTTTTGTGGTTCATTCGATGCAGGAGGATTTGACAATAGCTGTGGGTACATTTTATTACTTAGTTGGCTGTGAATGTTGAGCCAAACCATGTAACCGTCTCTAATGCTCTATTTGTTTTATTTCTGTTTCATGATTATAAATACAAATGTAAGTTATGTTAGTATTGAAGCACTTCCTCCTTTTTCTTCTTTAGAGTATAACTCATTGAACAGCCTGGTGTCAGAGGCCTTCATCCGCTTCTTCCTGGAAACAATCGGCCATTACTCGCTGTTAATCACTCAGAATGAGCGTGGAGAGCGTGTCTTCCAGAGAGAGGCCTTCCGTAAATCTGTGGCCTCAAAAAGCATCCGTCGTTTCCTGGGCGTCTTTATGGAGTCACAGATGTTTGCAGGGTTCATTCAGGATCGGGAGCTGAGGAAGACCAGGGCTAAAGGTAAAGGAGTCATTTCTTTCCATGAATATTCTCTTTCGTCAAAAGTTTTGATGGGATGCCTGGAAACTTTTCGGTGTGGATTTTCATTCTTGAGTAAGATGAAGGCACTGCAGTAATACTGATCTCTAGTGGCTAAAAGTTACCATTAGCATGTTTTCAGCCCACACCACTGTTCTACTAGGCAGACCAAAGAAACTCAAATTGTTTGGGTCATTAAGAGATTTTTTATATTCATTGTTTTTGTATCTGTTGTGTTTTGTATGTCTACAGGTTTGTTTGAGCAGAGGGTGGATCAGTATCTGGAGGAGCTGCCGGACACAGAGCAGAGTGGGGTCAACAAGTTTCTCAAAGGCCTTGGTGAGTCCTGTAACGATAGACAAGGCTAGACTCTGTTTCAAGGAGTACAATGAAAGTTTGTTTAGTTTGTTTCTGAAAAAAGAGGCATTGCAAATTAATATTTCATAATATATTCCATATTCTCTCTTCCTGAGTTCCTACTCTATCCACTGTCTTTGCAAATGAAGGCAAAAAGACTCCAAATAAATCTTAGAAAACAAAAAAAACACATGAAATGAGAAAATCTTAACTGACTAAGAGACTACTTTTTTTTCTTTTATGTAGTCCCTGGCCAAAGGTGTCAAAATGTTTCCTTAACTATAAAAAACCAAACAAACAAACAAACAAACAAACAAAAAAAACAGAGAATGCAAAAATAGAAGCATTGTCAAATCAGGCTGCCTAACAACCTGAAAAGAAAATATAAATATTTTTTCTCGAAACTTTGTTGAGCTTTCTCACACTACAAGGTAAAGTCAAACATGACTCTGTGGTTACTTGTGATACATCTGTCAGTTGCGACTCCTCATTTCCTTTTTTTAGATTTGATTTCATACTTGATAACAGCCAATAGCATAGAACCGATATGTCTGTAAGTAGGTCATGAAAAGGTCAAAAAATGTATTTCTCTCGGATGTGGGAGCTCCATTTGCAGAAAGATGTATGAGTAGAAACAATTGTATCCGCTGAAGGAGGGATAGACATATGCTTACTCATAATGAAGTATTGTTTAATCTACAAGCATGTCTTGTGTGGCCCTTTACATTTTAATAGTTAAAAAAACACTTTAAATTGATATTTTGATTTCCAAGCAGACTGTAGACAGATGAATCAGTGTCATATAAGAGCAAACTCTATCTCAGTCTGACTGAATCCATGTATTCTGTGTGTAAATCGGACTTCAATTGAACGTCTAAGATTAAAATTTGTGTTTGACATGATTTCTTCTATTTGTTTTCAGGAAGTAAAATGAAGTTCCTCCACAAAAAGAACTGAGTTGAAGTCCTGCAATGCTACAGCAAACTGAAGACCTGATGTCTCATTTCTACATGATGTTGATTCTCACTATTTTGTCGTTGTATTCATGTAAACGTGTACATATTATTTCACTGTAAGCTGGCTGTGATACTCTTCAGTGTATGTTTATAGTGCCTTATTATGAGATATTGATAGCAGGACGGTACACAGCAAGCGAGCCTCAGAGTAACCACTGATGTCCAGGTGTGACTGTGAAGAGAGTTATGTGAGTGTGTGTGAAGAGACATGGGCATAGATGTACAGTTCATATGTTTTTTTTTTGTTGTTGCATTATTTCACCCCAATGTTGTCCTCTGTTTAAGGAGTGTATCCAAAAAACTTTACATGCATCAAGACGATGGAGAGAATGATAGTAACTCTTCGTGGAGTCTTTTGCAAACTTTTATTAAAAAATGGTAGTTAAAAAAATACAAATGCCTGAGTGTTAATTATTAACTTCACTTATTATAAAAAACGTGAAATATTTTTGTTATAAAATACAAGATTTTGACATAGCAGCTATCACAAGTGTCTTTAATTTTTAAGTCACCATTTGTTTCGTATATATATATTAATGACAGCTTCTCCCAAAGCTGTGCATTAAGAGAAGCTGGCAGGATCCCAGAAGGCACAGTTAGTCTAGCACCAGCTACCACATGCTGCTGGTAACCTTATTACGTCTGTACACATCACTCTGGTGCCTGTCACTGCCACGCTGTTATTAGCTCTCCAACCTGAGAGGCTCACTGTGGAGTCAGGCCGCCATATTACGTCTCCTCTGCTGGTGTCTAATAATACAATTAACGGTGACATTTGATGTGAAATAACAGAGTTCTCTGGTCTGGATTAGGCTGAACACATTTTTTATTATTGTTGTAAATGGAAGTGAAGTTTCAGGGTGGTCAAACTTTATTTTCATTTTTTGTATTTTATATACTAGTTACTTTTACTCTTCTGCATTAATCTGATGGCTGTTAATATCAAGAAAAAGCACCGAGCATTGTTAGTTACATATAACAATATAATAATTACAGACTTTTTGGGGGTAAACTTCAATAATTTCACATGATGAAGAGGAATAATTATTAGTGTGAGTACTGTTACTTGGTTTAATTTCACTGATGCATTATTCTACCTAAAATGTTTCGTTTATTCTTTTTTTTTTACCACATTCACAACATAGTGGTTGTTTGTACCTTTACTCGGGAGTCTGACTGTGTGTTTTACCCCACACAAGTTTAAATTATTATTATTATTATCCTTAACCTTATCTTGTTTTTTTAAGGCAATGATATTTGAACTCTGAATCACAATGCTGAAAACAGCATAAAAAATACTGACCTCACCTAAAATAATGAAATGCTGCTTAAATATTAATAAATCAATAACAGTCCAAATCATAATACAACAAAGAAAAAAATTGTGAGGTAACATTATGCAGCAAGGATTATTATTGAGTATTCATAACTGATTTACATTTTTTGACCACAAATCATTTTCCTGTATTAATCGTTGGAAATAGCCTACAGAAATGTATCGTTAGAGATTTTAAATCTTTTTGCATTTTAAACTTCTTTACATCTATTAAGTGATCTGAAGCATACTGGCATATAAGCATACAGAGTCACAAAAAATAAAACAACAACATACACGAACAGCACGGTATTTTCTTAAAGTAGAACATTTCCTCATTTTGGTTGTGTTATTTTATTTATATAATGCATGAGATTGAAATGCTTCCTCCATCACTGGGTAGCGATCCAACCATAACGCCATTAATTTAATCTCTCCAATAATAACTCACTCTTCTCAATGAGTGTCATGCTGAAGCTTTTTTGAAACGTCAGAAGTATTGCATGAGGACGAATGTAAATCTCACGATTAACTGCGAGACTTGGTGTCTCCCCAATTTTTGGCCGGTCTGAAGAGCGACATCCGATGGGGGGATCGACACTCGGAGATGCACGGGTCAAGGTAAAAGAAAAGACACACTCTCTCGCTTTGGACACGCACGCTGCAGCACACTTGACATGTTTGACAGGCCGACAGAAGTTTATCTGCTCGGCTGACAGTCTCGTTTCCACTGGACTGAGAACAGCACTCTGACATCCTCACATGTTTACCTGACAGGATGCTGTGCATGAGCTGCGCACTTAACGAGCCGAATTAATTTGTACACAGACACAGTTTCGAGACGCTGTGTGCACTAAAACTATCCGTGTGCTAACATATTGCGAGGGCTGTGTTCTTCTTGTGTTGTGGATTGCACCATGATGCCATGATAGGGGCGTAATCTCATGCGCACTTTGTAAAAAATAATATCACGCTCAGTGATGCGCTGGAGGTGAGGCTGCTAATGCAGAGGCAGGCTGAGGATGCGGGGGCAGACGCTGTGCAGTTTGACTGACATGCTCGCTGTTATTAAGCGGAGACGCCGCGCTAATAAAGTGCTGTCAGACTGACATATTCACGAACAGATGGAACAGGTAGCCAAACGTGTAAGATGCCATAAGGAGAAATCACTGGAAATCCCAAAGTCCCACAGCTTTATACAGTGAGTATAAAAACACAAAACTATGCTGCTCTACTCATACAGTTCTTCCATTACTTCAGTGTAACATCCATACAGGGATCTCTTGTTTTACCTTGCGTTATAGTGCATCCTATATCAAATTACAGATGGAGAAACAGCATATCACTAAGCAGAAGTCACAACTACAACTTTGTAGTAGGGCACAAAAAAAAACTAGAAGAATTTAAGATATGATGATATGAGGAAAAGTAGCCTATAAAAAGACTGACATCGGCAATTCCAGTGTAATAGTATCCTAATTATTTTATTATAGCTATCTATTATAGACTGAACACATCTATTATAGATGACATGAATCTTATAAATCGGTTATACATTTTATTTAAAAAAAACCTCCCTTCCTACTCTTTGTAATTTAAAAGTATGGCAGATATTATCGATCAAAGTGAGCCAAAGGCAGCGGGTGATTATTACTTTATTTTTTTACAAGTTAAAGTTTATAAAGCAAAACTTTAAAGGTCACATATTTTTCTAAATACACTCTACCATGGGTTTCCATCACTAATATGTGTCCCTATAGCTTTGTCTACAAAAGAAAAGTCCATCCTCTCCGTCTTTTGCCTGCTCCACTTTTCAGAAAACAGGCTGTGTGGAGATTTTTCCTTCATGACATCACAAAGAGCAGTAGCCCCTCCCCAAGGTGCGTGACACTACCACAGCTACGTGTTCATTCTGCCCTCTGAGTACGCCTTTTCACCGTAACCAATTGGGCATGGTGCAAGAAAACCCAAGCCCCTCCAGAGAGTCTAAGTTGTATCATGTAGATTAAATGCAGTGATTAACTTAAAGCTGATTACATTATAATACAAAAAAAATAGATACATATTGGCAGATGAATTTGTAATTTGTAATAGGATTTGACAGGAGGCAAATGGTGATATCGCATTGGTTGCAGCATTTCATGACAAGCATATAAAAATGATTGGGCAAATAATCCTTTACAGTATTGTTTCTGTGTGAAGTTGAAGCAACTTAGGTTGACTTTAGCTAAAGGGGTTTCAGATTCTGCACCATTTTTGTAACCTTTTTTATGTCCAGTTGACACTTTTTTCAAGCTTTTAATTCTCATTATAGGAAGTTAAAGACGTTTCCCTCCTTCTGGTCGATTTTCTTTGCAGAAAAGGGAGCACATTGTTCATTAAGTTGAGAACAGAAACCGTTTTCATAACCGTTAAGGATTGGTAGAAGATAATCCTGTTTTTTGTATGTGATCTCAACTTTTCAGAGCTAGTAGATGTAACGCGGGGTGCCTTCAAGGGAGAGATCACCGCACAGGTTTCTATTACGGTGACATCTCTTGAGATGGCATGTGTACGTGGTGCCAGCTTTACTTAGCAGGGCAGAGAAGCTGGTGGGAGGTTGCAGTTTGAGTGAAAAACACAGTGAAGGTGCAGAGAAGGCATGTGCACAGTTTGACAATTCTACAGAGCTGCATGAACTAAGAGGCAGGGTGTTCTCCGACTGACTAATTGTGTTTCAAATTGGGTCTTTAAGCGCACAATGGGGAATGGTATTGCTCTGAGCTCCCTGCTGAAGTACCCAAGAATGAGAAAGTTGTCAGATTTATAGGTCAGACTGCAGGGGTTGTTGTTAGGCAGGCTTGCTCACAGCTCCAGATGCGGCTGTAGTTTCATGTTGTTGGCTGTTTATGATCGTACGTCTGTCTGTTTTAAGTTTCGCTTGCTGTCAACAGAATTTTCCCTTCATTAAACTTTATTTTCGCCATGCAACTGTGTGTCTTTTGCAGACATTCTGAACTGAGTGTTATCTTCGCTGTGTTTGAATTTCCTTCATCTTCATCTACGGCTTGCGTCTATTTTCTGTGTGTATGATCATTGACATGTGGAGTTCAAATCTTAATTGAATTCTCAGTGTTAGAGGGAATTGCACGAGTGAATCCTAGTCCCATCTGGAGCTTATCAGAGCCTGACCCGGTTTCGGTGCACTATGTTAGCGTGTAGCTCCGCAGGGACCTGTCCCCTCCTTGTGCTGACAAAGGGAAGAAGGCCACAGCTGGCCCACCTATCCCAGCCTGACATAGCCCGGCTTTACCTGAGTTTAATATCACCTACTTCTCCCTCAAACTGCGGCTGCTCCAAAGAACTAAAAGTTGCTTACAGTATGATTTACCCATTGTAGGTCACTTGGTCTTCCTTCCTCCATTTTGGAAAGAGCTTCCGGGGATATTTTGCCCTACAAAGAAATAATTGTCTTATCTCCCTAATTCCCAATTATTATGCACAGGCTTATTTAAGAAAAAGGATTAGATTTTCTCCCCTTTTTCGGTGGCTGCAGCAGTGAGCAGGGAATGAAATTTGAATGTGACACTCCTCTCCTCCACTGCAGTGAAGCTTGGGTCCTACACATGGATGAACTGTGGGAGGAGAGAGAACAGTGAGGCTGTCATGTAAGCCGTCTCCTCTGGGGCCACCTCTCGGTGCGTGCTGCTTCCTGCCTCAGGTAGAAGCCTCAGTGTTTCTGCCGCTGAGGCGTCAGGCTGCTCGCTCTCCTCTCATCTCCCTCCTGCTGAGAAGGCAACGGGTCTGCTCTCAAAGCACTGAAATGGAGAAGGTAAGGTGTTTGTTTTAGCAATGTTTTCTTGATTTTCCAAAAAGAAAAAAAAAAGTGTTTTGACACACATTGAGATAAGAGGTTTGTTTGTCTCTGCACTGTTGATCCCATGCTTGAACCCCTTCAGGGCATCTTGGGCCTTTGTGTTTAGAGTTGGCATGCTTCCTATATTTGTGTTGCTCACTTCTCATCCGAAAAAATATGTGCTGAATATTAGGAATAGCCCTGGCAATGCCTTTGGGCAAGTAAGAAGGTTTGAAAACTGGATTTGGTCCCGAGGTACTTTTCACTACTGCTTAATAGGCAGACAGGGTGAAGCGCAGAGGACACCTTTTTCCACAGGAATTAGTGAAGTATTATTCCGATAAAAAATGCTCTAGAATGCATAATTTTGCAAGATTTTTAATTGACAGCTTTCCTGCTCCTTTATTTGCTCATACCAGAAGCAAATATCAGATGTAAACACAAGGGGCCCTGATAGTTTAATCCTTATTTTAACAGAATGTATGTTAATTATGTTTAACATTTACATCCTTAAAATGTTGAAATTTATTTTATCTGTATTTAAATATTGTTTCTATTTAACAGGTTTATTGTCACATGAAAAATTCATCACCCTTTAATGTGTGATCAAACGCAGGGAATAGCAGCAATACAAATGTTTCAGCACTGTGCTCTTGTTATCATATGTGTATGTGTGAGAGGGTGTTTATGAAGTGTTTATAACTAAAGGGTGTTCTTTGCAAATCTTTTCTAGAGCTGCTCAGAGTGCTCAGAGCCAACACTCGCACAGAGCCTGTGCACACTCTGCAACAAGTGGTTGTGTTACCAGTGCACAGATGTGCATCAGCATCAGAAAGCTTCCACCACCTCCCAGTACACGGAGCTGCATCAACAACAGAGGCCCAGTGCCCCCCAGTGTCCCGACCTGCACCAGAGAGGCTCCAGCTCCCTGCCTCCCACTGGACAAGGCAAGATACCAACATATTTCAAGACTGTTTTTCAAGATGTTGCATCCAGATTTAAGCCAGTGAAACAGATTATAAATACATAGTCTGACTCTCTCTGTCACCTGCAAGCCTTTTTTTTTAAACTTTGTTTTCACTCTGCTGCTCTGTTTGCTTGTTAATCATGTCTCTGTAGGAACCACAGCAATGAATAATTCATGGTAGGGGCAACGGTTGATAATAGTTCCTGGAGATCCCTGTGTTTTATTACACCTCTCATTAACATGTGTCCCAGATTCTTAAGTGCTCCTATGATATCACTTTTGCTAATATTAGCGTGTTGCTATTTAAAGACCCTCAAGTATGCCTGGCAGCTTTGTTGCCAGCTGCCTTTGCAGGTGTGCATTGCAGAAGTTGTCAAATCATAACAGGCACATCCTAAACACCTTCACTGTGATGGTTGCAGTGCTGCTGTTTGGTTTATGTACTTGTGAGAAAATGTGTGAGTGTGCTGACAGACAGGATGTGGTCAGTGAATGCACAGCAGGTGATGCTCAGCGCTCTACCACAGAGCTCTAAGATGATCTGCAGGCAAGAAGAGGGTTGGCTGAGGTAAGCCGGCCAGCAGAGAGCAGCAGGGCTGCGTTCATTAGCCTTATCCTGCTATTGTTAGATAGATGTACTGTGGGCCAACTGTTTCTACTGTGACCTATTTATAAATGTGTGAAGGATATTTTTGAGTGTGCATCAAAGACCATTTGGGCAGGAGTGTAAAAAATGTTCACTTACATCTTTTGTCCCTCAACTCACATCAACGCAGTCTCCCTGCAACCTCAACATTAAACCTATTTCCCACTATTTTATTATCATTCAGTGGAGATAGGCCAGG
Organism: Labrus mixtus; assembly: GCF_963584025.1. NCBI lineage: Eukaryota > Metazoa > Chordata > Actinopteri > Labriformes > Labridae > Labrus > Labrus mixtus. The sequence goes on along the minus strand of NC_083612.1, from coordinate 20,555,356 downwards.
ATGGATTAATACAGCACGCCAGTATAACTCACCACAGATTAATTTAACCATCCACTTTTGTAACAGTGTTTAAAAGCTCGCTTTAAAACATAGCATGCTTCTACCATCCAAAAAAAACTAACAGTCTAACAATACAATAAAGACTGTAAAACTTTATGCCTGAAATTCATTGCATTCGTGTAATCAAATCCCCACTTTATTCCAAATTAAGGCAAATTACATCAAATGTTGTGGATGTATATACATATAAATAGTTTTTAATTCTGGTAAATAAGCCAAAGTCTCATCACTCTTATGTCCGTACAGTTAACATGAAGCAAGGCAGTTAGCCCAGATAAGCTGTACATTTGGAAAACAGCTGGCTTTGTTCTGTCCAAAGGTACAAAATCAGATCACCTGCACCTTCAACATGTTCTACATTCTCACACATCTTGTACAAAAATCTAAGTGCAAACATTTGGTATAATTTTACAGGGGGTTATTTACTTCAGCCAAAAAATGTCCAGCCTGTCTGTTTTACATTCAAACCATTAGTCAGATTAATAAAGTCTCTTTTCTATGATTAGAGTGTATTTTATAAAACCAGAACTGAAGCAGTGCATTAATAGGATACCTTTACATATATTACTTTGTTGTGGCTAACTTTAGATCAACCTTAAGTAAACAAACTCCTCAGGGGACACTTATAGGGTCCTTTGAATACTTTATTTCGCTTTATTTGTTTTATTCCAATCGCTCAAAGACAGACACATTTTTAAAGAATGCATGTTTGGGTGTGCTGTTTGATTGTAAAGGTGATTAATCTGTGTGATGCTTTATGCCTCTCGGGCATCTGCTGGAGACAATTCCTAACTTTAATCACATTTTAATTAGTTTCTCTATTGGCTGGGCTGATTATTTGATATCTCTTCAGTTATTAAAAGTCCCTGATAACAAGTAAGTGTTAGTGTTTGTTCTCACCAAAACTTTGTAGACCCCGATGGCCTTTCTCTGCTTTTTCAAATTTTTGCTGATGCTCCATGCCCTCTCCCCTCTCCTCTCCTCTCCCTCCGTCTGTCTTTTTAGGCCCCGGGTCGTATCCTTGTTCCCTCCTCATGTGCCATTCTCACAGACAGGAGCCCTTGGAGCTGTTTTGTGAGTCATGTGACCTTCTGTGCTGTAGCAGCTGTCACCTGTCCTCCCACAAAACCCACAGGTCAGTGCTCAGACACACAGCACAAGGACACTGCAGACGAGGGCTAACTGCAGGTTAAAAACTTCCTATGAGCAACGACTCTCTTTAACTGCCTTGTCACTTCTATCATGTGTATTTGCATACGCTATCCTTGGCCCGCCTAATAACGATTAAGTATTCATACGTTTTTGTTTTCTGTGATGTTTCAGCACAGTAGCTGCCTCTAAGGTCACCTGCATAATGTCTCTTTCCCGGGGGGAAGTTCTTTCTGCCCAGTGAATAAATTACTCAACTTTATTTCCAGTAGATGATCTGATCTCTCGTGTTGTTCAGGGTGGTGCAAATCGCGAAGGCCCTACAGGATCAGCAGTGGCTGTTTGAGAGCTTGATGGAGCAGGTGGAGGAGAGGAGGTCCGCAGTGGAGAACAATGCCAAACAGATAGAGGACAGGTTGGTTGTGACTCACAAAGAAGCGAAATGAAAGTCCCAAGTCTGTGCAACTTCTCGAGTTAATAATTGAACATGGAGAAATATAGCAAGCTAATGCATAAATTAACGTCTGCTTTCTTCTTCTACATTTGGGATTTTTCTGCCGGGACTGATGCATTTATTTTCCTCTCTCTGTCTCGGTAGACTTCACGGAGTAAAGATTGCACACAGGAAGGCAGAGAACCAGATTAAAATGGCAAAGATGATTATGATGAACGAGCTTAACAAACGAGCTACACTATTAATAGAGCAACTGGAGGTAATTACTTTCTCTCCTTTTTCTCTCCTTCTTATCCTTGAGCCAGCTGTGAATCTACATTCAAAGAATCAGTAACCGCCCGTGATGTAATCAGTTCTGATAGCAAGCAAATGAGAACCAATAATGATCTGTCAAAGCTGCTTAAGCTAACATCTACAGTACTAGATCTGTCAAAAAAAAACATGAGCCACTGATTTAACCCACAGTCCGGCTATGCCTCTCTGTGTACTCAAAGTTACATGTGTACTGGATGCGTTGTTTTTTTGTGTCTTTACAGAAAATCTCAGAGGACTTTCAGCAGCGTCTGGAGGACCAGCTGCAGGGGGCAATAGAGACGTGTGGCCAGATGGACCATGTTCAGAAGTTCATCACCTGGGCTAAGACCCACCACTGCAGAGGCCCGGTGCTCTTCAGCAGGGCTCTGGTATGTCTCATGGTTAACACACACACAGTCCAATGAGAGTAAGCTAAACAATATGTTTGATCTCCCTCCATTTTTTTTTTTTTTCTAAAGGTGAAATTCCCTGGTTATAAGAGTAAAGTTCACCAGTCACAGTTGGCGTTGAAACATTTGTTGAGCGCTGGGGATATTCATATTGAAGATATGGGTATTTTTTTTAAAAGACATGAAAGGGAGTAGAAGTCACGATAGCTTAGCCTCAAACTTGAGATGCACTAATCACATTCTGATAGTGGACATCAGTCCAAGCTGACTGAAATAGCTAAATAAGGAATTGTGAGAATGGGCTAATCCTGCGCTGATCTATTCAAATCAATTTTATCTTAACTTTTTGGTTAAGTGTTAGCTGTTTGGAGATATTTCACTCTTTTTATGCTTTCAACTAAGATGACTTCCTGCAATAGTTCTTACGTTATTTTCTTCCAATAGAAGGAAAGCTGCCTGATGTTGCCTTATAAAGAGTGATCCCAGCCTTTATAAAAAGCAGTCCGGCATACAGCGTCATTACTTAAACTGGTATCAGAATGGTTCTCTGTATTGGACCAAATCTCAGAAATTAGATCAGGACTAAAAAAAAGTCAGAACTATGGACCCCTACAGCATCAAAATGGTTGGTTTGTTCTTGTTATGCTTAACTCAAGAAGGTATCCTCTTTTTTTTCTTCAGATTTCACTTCAGATGCAGCAACTGGTTGAGCCGTCACTCCACTCAGACTCTTGGAGTCCTGTAAAGATTAAATTCAACTGGGATGCCAGTTACTGGACCAAGCAGATTTCCTCTCTTGGTAAAAGAATTGTAAATTAATTATATGACAGTTTATATGTCAAACTGAAGTTCTATTTTTACTTACTATATTTTGCCGCCATGCTTACAAGTCATTTCTCTGGTACTCTGCAGGCCAGCTAAATGTTGAAGGGGGAAACTGCACATATCCTCAGGGCTTGTCCTGCTCCAGTATCCTGAGGCCTCAGCCCCTCACCTGCATGGCTCTGCCGCCTGTGTGTCACAGAGGACGGGAGCCGGGCTGTGGGTACAAGGCCTGCTGTGAGCCCCAGATGTGTTGCCTACACAGCATTTCCTCTCAGCCAGATCTGTCCAGTCTGGACAAAAACCAGCTGGACACCACACTTTATAACTCCAGTTATGTACAACCTGCCCTCATCTCCTCGCTGCACCAGAGCCAGCAGCTCCAGAGATGCTGGGACCCTGACAGCTCCACACAATGCCCTCCACCTTCATCTCCCGTCCCAATCATGGGAAACATCCAGTTAAGCTGCAGTCGAGGCTCTGCATCCCAGCCTCAAGCTGCTGCCACTCAGTCCCAGTCTCAAACAAAGTCTTATCTCTATCACCATCACCAGAAAGACATTCCTCTGGACAGCCAAACTCAGATTGCAGACCACAGCAGGCCAGGCCAGTGTCAGAGAAAGCTGTCGTCCAGCTCTGTTCTGCAGCAGGATATCGGCCACACAGCTGTAGACAGAGACGTGATGACTGAAGACAACTGGGAGAATAGGTGCAGAGTGGAGGAGGCACATGGAGGACCTGGGGTTGAAAGCAGAGAGCTGCTGGATGAAGATGAAGACAGGGGAGCGCAGAGTCCTATCAGACATCAGCTCCATGTTCATCCTGCAGCAGAGCTGAGAAGAGAGGAGAAGAGGAACAGAGCAGCACTGATGCTCAGAGACCACAGAGACGGAAGGGTGAGACAATTAAAAGACTCCCTCTGATTAGGTTTTAAGTATTTTACGCAAAGATAGATTTGCACTGCAATAACAGTAAACCTCACTTTGATTTGATTAATAATTAATAAGTGAAACTAGAAAACACCCCCATCAAAAAAACAATTCAAAGTGTATTGTTGACCTTGACAACAGAAGTGGACAGTTAATATCACCACAGTGTCCACTCAGTAGCTGTTGAGGAGCTTTCCTTTGTAACAGATACATTTAGCTTATCTGACCTGAAGTAACTTTTGTATTTAAAATGGACAAAGAAAAATTAGACTTATCAATCAAGCATAAGAAATTAGCTGCTGTAAATGTAAATTTGTCTCACTTTATGCCTGTGGTGTTCTCATGCAAAACTTCAACTAATTTAAGCCTATTTACGACTTATAACTAATCTAAAACTTGCAACAAGAGGATTTATTAAACACAACATTCATAAAGTACTCAGCACAAATCTGAAGGTAGCCTGTAAAATGTTTTAGATGGCCCCTATCATTTACAGCCATATGTATTGTATGTAAGAGATAATTCAGTTAAAGTCTATAGTACAGCGTTTTCTGGTGGCTTATTAGATATATATATCATCTGACAGTGGAAGTAAAGCAACAGTTGAAGCTGAGAATTAAAAAGTTCTTGTTTTTGCTCCTGTGAGAGATCAAAGCTGGGTATGTAGCGTGAAAGTTGTGCACCACAGTCTTCGGTTCGTCCTTTCACACGTGGTCCTGCTCAGTTTCTATATCATCTAACTAATTCGAACCCCTCTCCCTCCTCATGACATGGTTAACCACCTAACGCTGTTTGTATTTGACTCTTCAAAACCACAGTGTATTGGTCAGTGTCATGTCTATTTCCTGTAAAACACAGGTGTTCTTCTAAACCCTAACTGAGACAAACAAGGGCTACAAAACCTAATTCTAAAGTTGTTTACTTGAAGTGACACTAAAATCTGTTTAAAAGTCAGCAGGAAATGTTTACATACACTGAGTTTTTTACTGTGTATTTCTAAAATGTTGGTGTTGAATTAAAGGCAGTACTTAGTTTAAACGATTTTCTCTAAACAACTAAAAAATAAAGGAGCACTTTATTTAAATGCCAGATTGATCGCCTCCCACGGTTGACAGCACGCCTGAAAACAGATGGTGCAACACAAATGTGCTTTTATGAAGAAATGATTACGGGAAAACAAAGTACTGCTCTGACAATTAAAGCTCTGAGCTGTTCATAGCAACGCATCCCAAAACCAGGAGAGCACTGTTCTTCATAATCACGCTTCATGCCAGAGGTTTGAGAGCAACCACATAATCACCTCTCTGAAATGTCGCCGCGTGTGCGCTCACACACACAAAGATGTATTATATTTGCATTCTCAAGTCACAGTATCTGAAAGCGACATAAAACCACTTGGGTGCAGTCGTTTATGTACTTAACCTGTCATTAATGAGTCACTGAGGGAATAGAGGAAGCTGCCAGTTTGACTTCAGTTCTGGTTCTTACTTTGAGATAAATTCCTACACCCCCATCCTCTCCATCGTTCCAGAGAGAAGGATTATAGTCAGTTTTTTTCTCCACAGTTTGAATCCTATGTACCTCTCCCAGGGGGCATGGATCAGGTAAGTGTTTTAATCGCATGATACTTAGGAGCACAAGCTCTGTTTGGCCTGAATATGGATGATGGTGCACTGAAAAAAAGAAAAGAAAAGGGAAAAGAGAAACATGTTTTAGAAAAATGGAATAGTCCCAAAAAAATTGTGATAAATTCCCTCCTGCTGATATCCGAATACAGCTCAGGTTTGTAACAGAGCTAGTTGAGACACTTTCATCAGTTTAATTGTAATATAGGCGTGAAGGGGCGGGTTTAATCCAGCCATTCCCAGGTTAAAGGAATTCTGCAGCCTAATTTGACATCTAACACCAAAATAAAGTTCACCCAGATATAGTTTCATCCCATAAAACAGAAAAATTACACCTAACAGTTTGTTCGGCAACAAAATAAGTGCAAATAGTAAAACTACTATTAAAAATCAGTCTTTTTATGTTTGTTTTGTTAAATGAGATTTTGCAGCCCACCTGCTGTAACATCCACGCCCGAGCTGGTTTAATCAAAGGACCCTCATTGCATGCATGATAGAGAATTTACATATGATATAAAGTGTTGTAACTGAGCCTTTTATCTGCTACACAATAACAAAGACATATGCAGCTGTGTGGACCATTCTCTGTGTTTGTAAGGACTGAATCATTTTGAATTAATAGACTCCGAATGATGTTTTTGTTTAGTATGCGCCTGTATCCCAAGGACTTTTCCACCCACACATCCCACTTTCTGTTTTTTAATAACATTAACAGCAGTATCTCTAAATGTGATGCAGCTTGAAATCAAGTTTTGTTTTGTATATGTGTGCTACTAACAGAGATCCACGTCCCTGGAGGTGTCAGTGACAGCCTACGAGTGTGTATCTGATGCACCGAGCAGCAGACTCAGCCCGAGTTTAGCGTGCACAAGGAGGAAGAGACGCTCCCAGAGCATCCCGGCAGAACTGGCAGCCCCATCCAGCAGTCCTTACTCTGAAAGGCCCACAGAAAGCAGTCACAGCCCCGAAGTAGGAGCTGCAAATAAGGTAAAAATGGCTTCTTCTGAATATAATCACACATGACGAGGAGTGAAGCTCGGCTGTCAGATGGAATAGAGGGGATCACTGTTGCGATACTATTTTGTCCTGACTGACACTGTTCCTCTGAAGCACAGATATATCGCTTTGATTTGATGGTTCAAACAACAAATAATTTTTGCTGTCATTCATCTTCTGGTTAGTTAGCTAGTTGTTTTTCTGACTGTGAAAATAAAGTACTGCTACAGCTAGAAAAGAGTGAAAACATGTATTTTAAAGTCCAAAGTCATGTCTTGTGTTCAGATTTCATCACACCGGTCTTGTAAAATATGTGTTTATTCACAGTACACCAGTGTGGACCCCAGACAGAGGAGGTCTTCAGATGGGGTACTTTGTGTTGTCAAAGAATCTTCCTCTAAGATGCCTCCCTACAGGCGCCACAGGTCCCCTTTACTGTCCTATAAAACAGAACCAGGTGCAGGATTTAACTACCTATTCATGCAATTATTTCTGATATCAAAGGTTATTAAAACATACTCACTTTAATAATTTTTCTTTAGAACCATTTTTCAGTTATGTAAATGAGGAGATTGATTTTGAGGCCAAGGAGAAATGCAGGGTGTCGAGAAGCAGCAGCAATAGGTGCGTAAAAGCTGTCTTAAAAAAATATGTCCATGCAAAAATCATGAAAGTAAATATTATAAATATTTTTAATCTTGCCTTTGAAGTAACAGAGAGAAGGACTCAGGAAGGCCAAAAGTCCCAGTGGTTTGCTTGGAGCGTCTCAAAATTCTTGTGTCTCAACTCCCCCCGCATGGACGACGACAGAGTGACCCATTGCCAGCCAGCGGGACTGGGAAGAGCGAAACTCTCTCGAGGGAGAGAACCTGGCATGATGCAGCAGCAGAGGTACATCTCATTTCTGTAGATCAAGGCAGGGAAAGGTTATCCTTTTAAAACACCAGAGCAGTGAGATGTTAAAGGTAAACAATTGAATTAGATTGAATTGAAGTAGAAAACAGAAGTAAATACAATTAAGATGCTTAAAAAACTATTTATTTTAGGTTTATGGGCAGGTTTTGAAAAGATGTAGGCACCTGGGTAGGCTTGCCATTTTTATTGCATTTACCCATACTATCATGGTAAAGTGTAGAATCCTCCAGGATTCAATGTTGGTTCTGAGTTTCTCTACTGATTCCGTGGCATTAAATCTGAAAGATGTTTTGGTTTGTTGGTCAGCTGAAGAAACCGTCGGGTCAGACAGACAGACAGACAGACAAGGAGATCATCAGCATACAGGGTCACACAAGTCTCAACATTGCCTAAACTGATACCTTTAATGTCTGGTTGCCCCCCTTATGCCAATTGCTAGAGGCTCCAATGCTATGTTAAATGACAAGGGGGGCAATAGGTCCCCCTGGTGAATGCCACATTGCAAAGAGAATGGATTGGATTCATCCCCATTTGAAAGAATAGAGCATTTTGATTTAGTATTTTAATCCATCTATTAATTTGTCACTAGATCCATTTCCTGAGTGCTGCAATTAAATAGTGCCACTCAATCATGTCAAACACTTTAGGGCATCCAGAGATGGAATAGTGGCTCTATCATCTTTGCAATAGGCAGCATTTAAACAGAGAGACTTTTCTGCACATTGCAGAAGTAGTATCTGTATTTACTTCGGGATGAATCATGTTTGGTCTGGGTGGATGATATTTGTTATATTTGTATATTAACCTTTTTGTATTTTGTTGTTTGTCTTGCCTTGTGAGAGACACTTGTAGAACAGGCCTGACAGGACTGTGGTCAGATATAACTATGCTTTGGTAATCTGTGCGGTCAATGTTAGAGATGAATCTGTGATTGACCTAAAGTAATCACAGCAGGTGACCAGCAACAACTAACAAAATAAGTAAACTTGTAACAAACATGTGGACAAAATGCCTATCCCCATACGAATCAGAGTAACCATCATCAAATGAGAGGGTAGAGAATTCAGCTTCCTAACTGCCTGGTGGATGAATTGTTTTTTCTTTGCACACTGCATCTCCCCGCTAGATCAGATCTTTTATTGTCATGCTGCAGCTTGGCGTCTGAAGTTTCCACTGCATGAATTGGCTGCTTGTGGTCTGCGGTTTGATGTTGGTGATGGTCAGTCCCTTGGTGAATGCCTGCATGGCAAGGCAAGGCAAGTTTATTTTATTTGGCAGACAAAAGAGTCTGAAAATGTGTCAAAGCATTCATCAAAGGACTTCAACAGTTTATGAGATATTTTGGCTACTTTTTGGTAGCATAAGAGAGAACATGGCAATGGAAATCTCACAGCAAAGATGGTGTGAGTCCTGAAATCAATTAGGTGGTTTGAAAGTTTAAATTAAGGTGTGCCATGAATAGCCCCTTGAATAATAACTTTTTTACTTCGTCTTATGCCTTTTATATTTTTATGGATGTAAAAACACTTTAGTGCTTTGTTGTTGGACTTCTGTGCTCCCACCTCCGGAAGAACTTCTCCCTCATCCCGGGGGAGGTTGGGGACATGGAGTTTGAGTGGTCCATGTTCAAAGCCTCCATTGTAAAAGCTAGGAGTTGCGGCCAGAAGACCGTCTGTGCCTGTTGTGGCGGCAACCTTAGAACCCGCTGGTGGACTCCAGTGGTGAAGGAAGCCGTCAGGCTGAAGAAGGAGGCCTTTCAGGCTTGGTTAGTCCAGGGGTCTCTGGAAGCAGCTGACAGGTATCGGGTGGCTCGGAGGGCTGTGGCTTCAGTGGTTGCGAAAGCAAAAACCCGGGTGTGGGAGGAGTTCGGGGAGGCTTTGGAGAAGGACTTTCGGTTGGCCTCAAGGAGGTTCTGGCAAACCATCCGAAGGCTCAGGAAGGGAAAGCACGGCTTGCCCCAGGCTGTTATCAGCAGGGGTGGAGAACTGCTGACCCGAAATGGGGACATTGTTGGACGGTGGAAGGAATACTTTGAGGAACTCCTGAACCCAGACACCACGTCCTCTGAAGAGGAGGCAGAGTCTGAAGATCCAGGGGAAGCCTTACCACTAACCTTGGCTGACACGCCTTTTCAATTTCGTGTGGAAATCTGGGACAGTGCCTGTGGAGTGGCAGACCGGTGTGGTGGTTCCCATTTTCAAAAAGGGGGACCGGAGGGTGTGCTCCAATTATCGGGGTATCACACTTCTCAGCCTTCCGGGGAAAGCTTACTCTAGGGTGCTGGAAAGGAGACTCCGGCCGATTGTCAAACCTCAGATACAGGAGGAACAATGTGGATTCCGTCCAACCATTGTGGCGGTTTGCAGCCGAGTGCGAAGCGGCTGGGATGAGGGTTAGCACCTCCAAGTCCGAGGCCATGGTTCTCTGCCGGAAAAAGGTGGATTGCTCTCTCCAGGTGGGGAGTGAGTCCTTGGCCCAAGTGGAGGAGTTCAACTATCTCGGGGTCTTGTTCACGAGTGAGGGTAGGATGGAGCGTGAGATTGACAGACGGATTGGCGCGGCATCAGCAGTAATGCAGGCGTTGTGCTGGACCGTTGTGGTGAAGAGGGAGCTGAGCCTGAAGGCAAAGCTCTCGATTTACCGGTCGATCTACATTCCAACTCTCACCTATGGTCATGAGCTATGGGTAGTGACCGAAGGAATGAGATCACGGATACAAGCGGCTGAAATGAGCTTCCTCCGGAGGGTGGCTGGGCTCAGCCTTAGACATATGGGGAGGAGCTCGGACATTCGGGGGGAGCTCAGAGTAGAGCCGTTGCTCCTCCACATTGAAAGGAGCCAGTTGAGGTGGTTTGGGCATCTGTTAAGGATGCCTCCTGGACGCCTGCCTTTAGAGGTTTTCCAGGCACGACCAACTGGGAGGAGACCCCGGGGCAGACCCAGAATGTGCTGGAGGGATTATATATCCTGCCTAGCCTGGGAACACCTCGGAATCCCCCAGGAGGAGCTGGAAAACGTTGCTGGTGAGAGGGAAGTCTGGGCTGACTTACTGCGCCTGCTACCACCGCGACCCGACCTCGGATAAGTGGAAGAAAATGGATGGATGGATATTTTAATTATTTAATTTTATTAATCTTATATTCATTTCATTTTCTTCTCTTTTCTCTCTCTTCTGACCATCATCAGTCCAGCACACTAAAGACTGCCAGAGAGTTTGACAACAGAGGGCCAATCGGAGCTCGTAAAGCACTCACACCGCCGACCACCATCCCCAAATATGTGCCAGAGAGTAACTCCACACTGGATCTTGACTCTGACTCAGATCCCAGATCAGTCTCAGAAGATGCAGTGTTTTCTTGGGATGATCCAGAACAGCAGCAAGACTCTGATTTATCTCCAGAGTCTGACCCAAATGCAGACTCTTCTTCTGAAGCTGAGGAGAAATCTGTTGCTGCAGGAGAGATGGGGCTCTGTGGTGAAACCAGAGATTCAGAGCCCAGTTTAGAATATGAGGAAGACCCAGTATCAGAAGATGGTCAAAGACTGGATGCTGTTGAGGAATCTGGCGACGGTGGAACAGAGTCAGACGTCCAGCCTGACGATGAATCCAGGTTTCAGGCAGAGACCGACTCTGATGTAGCATCCATTCAGCCTCTAGACTCCCATGGCTCTGCGGAGTCTGAGCTCGACTTAGACTCTGACCATGAACTGACAACAGACGACCCGCAACCACTCCGCTCTGACCTAGAAGAAGACTCTCACATTGGTCCTAGTCAGAGGATGCTTCTGATTGCAAACCCTGCTGCCCAAAGAGGCACAGAGGACGATCAGCCGGACAGGGACGGTGCGGCGATGGAGAGTGAGGACTTCTGTGCCGTGTGTCTGATTGGAGGAGACCTGCTGTGCTGTGACCGCTGTCCTAAAGTCTTCCATCTGTCCTGTCACATCCCGTCACTGCTGAGTTTCCCCTCGTATGTTTCTTATACTTTATACATTACATACAACATTACCCTGTCATTGTTCCTAACCTGATGGTGTTTCTTACCTGGCTCAGAGGCGACTGGGTGTGCAGCCTGTGCAGAGACGTCGTGCAGCCAGAGGTGGAGTACGACTGTGAGAACGGGAGAACATCTGGAGAACATGCATCAGCACTCGGACTCACTGAATATGACCAGAGAGTAGGAACTTTAAGTATCTGCACAGTGATAATGATGATAATGTTTTATGGTTTTGACTGTTTGCTATGATTGTCTCCTGATTTTCTAACAATTATCCTTCATGTTTTTTCGTCTGTTTTTAGAAATGTGAGCGGCTGACTCTTCTGATCCTCAGTAACATCCTGAGTGCTCCCTTCCATGAGCCTGTCAGTCCACTTGTAAGTTTCTAAGATGAGTTTCACCATGTTTCCCGTGTATTATATTAGATTGATGCCAGATATGTCAAGGTTTCTGGGTCTAAACAAATCTTCACTCACATGAAGTTTTTTCCAAACAAAACACAATGAGTTGATACATGTCGAATGCATCCTTTGTCATTAAGCAATTGTTTCGATTCATTTAATTTTTTTTTTTTTTAAAGGGAAAATGTACTTTAAAGGGGACATATTATGAAAAATCCACTTTTATGTTTTTATGTTTTTGAACATATATTTGGGTAACCTGAGTGTCTACTGACCCACAAAATGTGAAATAAACCCATCCAGTCCTTTTTTTGTGGTCTGCATAAGCCTTAAAACACAGAGAAAAATGCTCCGTTTTCAGATTTGTTCTCCTTGTGATGTTACAGTTGAGATTCTGGTTAAAAAAAATACCCTCCCCTCCCCTGATATCTCCACCCATGGACTCCACCCCCAGCCTAGAGCAAAACTTTTGCTCAGGTCTGCCATTTTTATTCTCGCTACAGAGGAATGACGTCTACCGGGAAAACTCAGGGGGGACTCATTGCATTTAAAGAGACACACACACACCAAAACGGAACGTTCTGAGAGAGCTGGTTTATACAGGGTAACAAACCTCCTCTGGTGCTTGATTCATGTTATATTTTGACCAAAGCAAAGCACAGATGTTTCATTTAGACCACAGGGGACTGTTTGAAAAGGTGGAAAATGGGTATAATATGTCCTCTTTAATCAACTTCAAATGGATGTATTTTGTATGTGGGTTAGCTGAAAGGCAGTCCAAATAAAGATTCTAGCAGCAACACAGTTTCAACACAGCCCAAACAGTTGATTTGAACAGAAGTCTTGCCTCTGACAAGGCAAAAAGCTAATCATAGTTTAGGCTTGTGAGGTGTCCCCAGGAGTGGTCAATCACATATCAAAGCTGGCCAAGGCCACCTCCTGGATCTGTCACTGCCTAAAATAATTATACAATATAATACCCGATAGTTAAAAACATACTAAATGACAGTAAAACAAGCATTTAAATTACAGCTTTCATCATCTTGCCCTCTTTGTTTTCTCTTCCTTTGCTGCTACACTATAGCACTTCTTGGTGATGTGGATCAGTAGCTTTACACTAATGGCTGGATTGCTCCTGCATCCTCATTACTGTGCATGGGATACAGACAAAGAGGGCTGACTCATCTCAAATTTTTGCACAGTAGTGCTGCCAACTTCATGGAAAACCTTTACTATTGATACCTAAGGTTACCCCTCTGAGTCCATTGTAGTTTAGCTATAAGACACTATCACTGTCTCTACAGTTTGTATATGTTTTGCTGATCCATTTATCTAAGGATTACAATAAGTAAACACAACTGTGTTGCTCACTGTAATAATCACAGTTAGTTACATCGAAATGTCTCCTGGTTGATTTCTTTGTCATGCAGGCCCGTCATTACTACCAGATCATTAAGAGGCCCATGGACCTGTCAGTGATCAGGGCCAAACTCAACAAGAACCACAACCAGCATTATAAGTCAGCAGAGCAGTTTGTTGCTGATGTCTATCTCATGTTTCACAACTGTGCAAAGTTTAATTATGTAAGTATGTCATATATATGTTATAATGTACATGTTGTAATGTATGTCTTTAATGCTATATTTACTGAGGTCAGCATTTAACTCAATGTGACTGATCTGAGTATAAAAAGTCTTTCTCTCTCTTAACTCAGCCTGACTCTGAGGTTGCCCAAGCAGGCCACAGTCTTGAGTCGTTTTTCACCTCCAAGCTGAAGGAAGTTTTCCCAGACAGAGCTTTTCCAGGAGCTGAGGCAGACTCTGACAGTGATGAGTATGACGAGGCCTACAGGACCGCTGAGGGCGGTTTCCCGTGGCCAGAGAGGAGGGAGCAGTGCCACAGGAAGAGGAAGAGGAGACACTCTCTCAAGTCAAGGAGAAATAACTTCTAATCAGAGGTGAAGGGAGTTCAACCATGATCACAATTATGCTGTATTTGTGTGTAATTATGCTGTTTTCTGTTCAGCAGCCTGCGGGGCTGCAGCAGTGTTTCCATTCTGTAATCTGATAGAAGCTCTAATTAGTGGTTTGTAATGATATCACAGTGCTGCCATCCGATGGCAGCTAAACATATTGAAACGATAGTTAAAAGGTCTGACATGTTGGAGCAATTATTCTACCTGCCGACTATAACTTAGCAGAGGAGCATAGAGTGTAAAATAAGAATTAAAAAAGGTTCAGTCACATACTTAATGATCTACTGTACACACAGAGCCATATCTCTTTGATAATAAAAAGAATCAAACGGTTTGGTTTCCCCTGCAGTCTTGATGGTGGAGCAGCAGTTATATATGCATCATATCATATTTTAATGTCTCCTGATGCACTGGACATTACTCATTGTATTTACATTCAGGACTTGTTTAGCTACAATCCCGGTTGTAGAGGATGCTGTAGTTGTTTATTCATTTCACTTTTCATCTTTCGTCTCAAGTGGACAATTTTAGGTGATTAATGTAGCTCTGATATACACAGCACTTTGAAACTTTGACAAGGGTAAATACTTGGTTTGCCATGTTTGTTAACATCTTATCTGTTTATTTGACTATATTTGTCTTTTTGATTCTGAAATGATTGCAGGCAATTATCATAGGTTGGATTCTTGATATGATTATTTGTCTTAAGTAGTTTTTCTTTTCTGGAAAAGCATTAGTAAATCCTATAAACCTTGCTTCATTGGATGAATGATACAGAATGTGAATGGTTGAGGGAAATGTGACTTTCTCGTGTGTGTGTTTCTCCACTTTAAATTAAGATTGTGCATACATGCTGAAGCTTTTTGTCCCTCCTTTGTTCGAACACAATGTTGTACTCTTCTGATTTTTAAATATATCTCAGGCTTGATAAGAGTGTAAGGTACTGATATTATCCAGTATTGATGAATAGATGTATAGAGCCACACTGAAATATGTCATTTTATAATACCCACTGTTGTAGAGCATTCTGTGTTTTATTAACTGTCTGAACTTGCTTCCAGCAGCCTAAGGTAGATTAACTTCACATTTAGAGTAAGTACTGCACACAATGATTGTCTGTGCACTCCTTGATCATTGTCAAGAGTAGTGAATATACAATATACTGTATGTCATGTTACTTCCTTTAAAATCAATAGATATCACAATATTTCCTCTTGTACAGTACGAGGGAGAAGGTTTAGTTACTGTTACTGTTTTTGGCAAGCAGTCTGATTCTTTTTTTATTTTTACTGTAACAATCAACAATAAATGCACATATATGAACATCAATAAAATGCATTCAATATAAAAGACATATTCTTGCAATTGTATTTCTTTTTGCAACTATTAATCATGTCATCTGGGTTTTTTACAAGAGACAGACAAAGGGTGAATCACAAATGCCACTAGCATGGCTGAGGAGTGCTACTTCACAAATGAAGGTTCAAAGACAGGTGCTCTTTGGATATAAGGAAAGATCTATACTGCCAAAAAAAACAGGAGAGTCTTTGTGGTCAATAAGTCATAACCGAAAGAATTCCAAGGCACACTGCTTTGTGAAATTTAAAAAATCCTTTAATGGGCTAGACTTACAAGTCTTAATTAGTGAAGACTTAAAAAATATTTGTGTAAATATATAAGTTCTATAAAACAAAATTCATACATAGGTTTTGAAAATGTGATGTCACTTTTTGTTAACTTTGGAGAGGCTGTGCATTCAAAGTCATTTAAATATGATCAAGTATAAAATTTTGCAGTGGATAATTCCCACTAAAGATGAGTTATATAAACAATCATTCAATTGGAATGTCATTTCTATGATTTCAGAGGGTCTTGACAGATTCAGGGGATTGTGAATAAAATAACTTCCTCGATGTCTCCCTGTAAAAATGACACGACTTATTTCATCATGTCTTCTCTAATAAGCCCCAGGGATGGCGACGGTGATTGAAACTGTGATCCAATGCCAAAGCCCCTCTCTGTGGTACAGTAATAATAAATCCAGTGTGTTTGTGTTGGATGAAATGAAAGGGTTGGGGGTTTCTGAGTGGTAATTGAAGCAATGAGGCCACACTGTAACTTGTTACTGGAAAGACCTGCAGATGCTGATTTTTACACATTTCATAGCAAACTGTCCAGCATATGGGTGAGCATAGAACGCAGAACGCATTACAAAAACACATTCATTATAATCATTCAATTAGTTATACTCCTTTAATGTTCACATCAACATCTGTCAAGTGAGGATATGAGGGACGGGTGTGAGTTTATACAGTTGGTGTTCTGCAGTGTGAAAAGTTACTAACCACAGGCATATTAATGAAGCCACAAGCTAAATTCAGCTCAGTCTAAACTATCAGCTGAAGTGCAATCGCGACTAAAATCTATGTGACTTTTTATGAGCAAGCTGTGAGGGGAATTTTCTCACATATTCTGTCAACTCTAACTTCAGTTATAAAGACAGTCAAACTTTTAAAGCTACTCCGATGTTGTACACGAGTGAAAAGTACGGTAAGTTTTACCCAGAACCCCTTAGGCCATTTTTCTTTTGCTTGTGAGAATACACAGTAGTTAACATTTCAGGGACTACCTCAAAGGCACTGAACTAAATATTAAGTCACTAAGGAATTGAACTCTGTCTCCTGGTGGTTAGGTTTGCATATTTCCAAATTGCTTCCCTAAGAAGAAATAGCTTCATGTCATGTAGCTTCATGTTTCCATGTGCCACACCTTCCTTTTTTACGTTTATTTATATTATCTCTTCAGCCTGATGTCACAGTGAGTACTGTATAGTAGGAAAGTTGGATGAGCTGGAGGTGGTAGGAGGAGATCAATGTACTTTTTTTTTTACCAAAACATTTGTCTGTCAAGGTGGGACAAGCATCCATTGTAACCCAAACAATCAATCAAACTGCCATGACTGTCAGAGCTTTGATGGAGCAGCTACGAGTTTAAAAACTAGGGCCCCCTAGGAGACTTTACTCAAGGGCAAAAACAAAAATGAAATTTTAATTTTATGTGGAAAGCAGCAGGGCTTTGTTGCTCTATGTACCCTTCTGTTTTAGATCTTGTTGCACTTATCTGTAGTTGTTTTTTTTTTTCTGGATTGAATTTTGTGACGATATATGTTTACAACTCAGACTGCATATGTTACAAATATCAAGTTAAGAAAATTAAGATGCTGCCAAAGTGCATTTTGAATCAGATTATCTGGTTCATTGCATGTTAGCAAATAATGTCATTTGATTTCAACGGGCCTTTTAAAATAATGGTTAACATTATCGGGTGGCCTGGGTTCAAATCCCGACCTGTGGCTCCTTTCCTGCATGTCTTTCCCCACTCTCTCTGTCCCAGATTTCTGACTTTGTCCACTGTCCTGTGTATAGATAAAAACACCAAGAGCCAAAAACATAAACCTTATAAAAAATGTGTGTCACAAAACGCCTTATGCTGGATTTCAGTAACTGAAGATCTGTTTTAGATTTAGTCACTCAATAGAAGAAAGAAATGCTTCTCAGGTAAATTATTGTTTGTAGTTTTGAAACTGAAACCCACTTCATACCAATGCAGTCTAAGCTGCAGTTTGACACTATAGCTTTAATGTGCTCTAAAATCAAATTGATGTAATCTTTATTAACAACACTCTTTTGTTTCATTTTTAATACATACATATAGAGCAATAAGTTGTACATTTTACATATAGGCTTTTTTGGACAAGAAAATATTTCAATCTTTTATTCTTGATTAGGGTTTATGACCCTTTTGTCTGCAGACCTGAAGTCAAATATTATAGGACAATAATAAGACACATCTGTGACCTTTAAGGATCAATGAAAATGGCGGTCAGGGAAGTTCTGAGAGGAAAATGAGAACTGACTGAAGTGGTCAATTAAAACAAACTTTGGAGACTCTCTGTGCACTTTGACGGGAGGAGAGGTAGAGCAGGGGTTAACTGACAAGTTACATTTTAACATACACTGACTTTAATAATCTATGGGTTAGACTGTATAAATGCTTGTACAAAGTATCCCGACTATCCTTTCTTGAGTGATTTTATTTTCAAGAGGTCATATCAATCCAGCTTTCTTTGGAAAGGTTATCTATTTGCTGAACTCAAAAAATACACCTGCTGAAATTTTAGTTGGATATATATATATAATTTATTTACTCATTCACATTTAAGATGGAGATTATAAAAAATGAAATTAATGACCGTAAGGAAGTTGATGACTTGAATGTGTCCCTTGAAGCTAACTGGTGGATGTTTACCTTTAGCACCAGGTAAATTATAATATTTGTATTGTTTTATTCAGGACATACTCATACAGGACTCTCAAAGAATACAAAGACGTTTTGTTTGTTAATGGAGATTTCAGTCTTTATTATTACATAAGAGTATCTACCAATGGTTCTTATGAAAACTTTTCATCATAAACATTCCCAACCTACAGAGAACTTAAACCACTCATACTGTGACACGCTGTTTATAAAAAAGTCGACATGAAAAGGTTGTCATCATGTCTCTCAGACTAATTATATGGTGTCTGTTTAAAGTGACTCAACAAAACCTTTTCAGTCTGCTTCATATGGGCTAAAATCAGTACCGTGCACATTTTACCATCACTTAATGTTTATCTTACCGGCTGAACAACTGTAATAGAATGATTGTTTGAAGAGCAATATAAAATTTCAAACCTTAACTCCTGGCCTAAATTAATTAGCTTTTTGGCTCCTCTGAGCAATTATGCAGCACAGTAATTACAGTAATCATTGTTCCATAGATTGACTTAACTGGCAACATGTTGTGTTCACTGCCTCTCAGAAGGCTTTGTGCATTTCCATTTACTGTTTTGAGCTCTTCTCTTATTTAATTTTATTTTGCTAACAGTTGATTCATAGCATACTTCATTTTTTTATAGAGAACCTATTTTATTTTAAGTTTTGCAGATATTTAATGCTGTGATAGAATTGATAAATATGCATAAAGCTGGGAGTTCTTTGTTGTATATGTTTCATCTTCAAAGACGGTTTGGTAATAGTAACAAATAGCTGCTTTTTACGCTTTGTTTTTTAATGCTTTGACTGCAAAACTCACATCTTCACTAATGGGGTCTCATTGATTCAGCTGCAAACTAAGCTGAATCTTACTTTTCTGTCTCTTTGGGCTTCCTTGTTACATAGTGTTAGTGTTTGTTTGCAGATATATTTAGATTTTTTCTAAAATAATGTATGCAGTTTTCAAATGTTATTGAAATGCTATTCTAAATGGCCGTTCTTCAAAATGATGTTGGACCAGAAGTGTTGATAAAATTAGGTAAAGGTGACATCATCCCAAATGGCTATGCACATAATAAAAACTGGCAGAGCTAACAGCAAGTCTTTACAAAATATGCACTAAATGGCTTTAAAAATACGAATCTAACCTATAATTTACAATGCCTTTTAGTTTCCAAATAATTTTATAAAGTTATACTTTCTTTGTGAGCAATCTATGTGATACAGATAAAAACAATATATATATATTTTTTACATAGTTTTTTTAAACATATAGGCATATGCCTTGTTTGTTTGCTCTTAACTGATATTGAAGTATATCTACACCAATAACCCAGAATAATAAATACAGTTTTGTCCACTAGATGGAGACCAAGGACCAAGGAAACTCAGACTGTACTGTAGCCTATATAAACGGGTGACACGAGGTAAAGCTGCTTACACATCCGATTTTATAAAAGAGAACCTGTGGTGGACACCAATTTAGAAAATTAATGGCATTCCTGCCTATGTCACGTTTATCTTTTAGTTAAGTGTACTTCATGTTGGTGGACCCACGAGATCCACCAGGGGCGCTGAAAGACCCTGAAAAAGAGAAGCGCTGTTCATTCATTGGTATCTTGTCCCACTTCGTCTTCCGTACTCACACGCTGATAAACTTTTTGCCCAAGGAGCAACTTGCACACTGAAAAATGACCTGTTCTGAGAGGTAAGACAACTTTTTTTTGTTTAAACTTTCAGACAGCAACTGACACCTTTCACATATGAACCTTTAAATATGAAATGCGTTTTGAAAAAACCCCGTTGTGTACCGTGAAAGGACACAACATTGCACAACTCTGTGTTTCGTTGCCATGACGACACTTGCCATGTTTAATACTAGTTATTACTGTCAGTCTTTTAGCTTTCTGCGCGGTTCCATGTTTTGACAGTAGCAGCATTAATTACATTTGCTGTATCATGATACGATGGTCAACATCAGGTTATCAATTGTCTCTACTGTGTACGATAGTATTTTAGGAATAACCAGTAATGAAACTGCTAGCTTAGTTGGAGAAATCATGCTCCATAATGCTGGTACCCAAAGGTTTTCAGCAAGCTATTTCATTGTTATTGTAACACCTCTGATTCAGTTAAAGCCTATATTGGAGATGTTGGTTGCTCATACAGGATAACAAGGTTGACCTGTATATTTTGTTCTAACTGGTTAAAACATTTCTCAGCTCTGCAGGTGGGATATAAATGACTTATAAATAAAGGTGTGGACATCTGTGTATATTCAGATATGAATATGCGGCGCTCTCTCTGGGTTGTCATTGAAATGAATTTGATTTGTTCTTGTTTCTGCTATGGCCTACATTTTTTTTAGATGTCTGCCCTCCGTGCTTCCCAAGGCTGAGCCCAGCAAGGGCAGAGATTAGCCTTAACCAGGATTAAACCAATGAGAAAATTTGAATTTGTTGGCCCTTATCTCCAAGCAACACGTGGAGAGCTCTGAGCAAATGGCAGAATTTGATCTTTTGCTTCCTTTTGGCAAAGCACGTTTTCTTGCCAATAGACACTTATCAAACATGACCAATGGAGACAGAAGTAATTCTCGAAGGGGGGTTTAAATAATTTGTTTACAGGGACACAACATACCTTACATGTTTTCTGAGTGTAGGAATAGCAACTTCTCCTTGTTGTCAGCACTGTAGCACGTCAACTGTCAGGTTTGGTATATTTGCACAGCTCTGTGTTAGTATGCTTTGATGGCTTAATGTTGATGTGCTCCTGGCATATTGCATTTAGACCACCAGCTTTGATAATCTCTCTGCATAATATTAGGATTCACCTCATAACGTAGTGAAGTAGATGGGCTCTATATTTGCATTCTAAACATGCAATTTCTTGCCTCATCAGGTAATGTAATTCCACGCTTCATTAGGACTGTGAAGTTTATCATTTGTCATCAAAGCCAAGCTGTCAATAAATGATTAAGTTTCACATGAGGAAATGTGATATTTAGGCTCAAGCAAAAAGGATAGCAGTTTACATTTTAATTGCAGTAAATAAGATTCTGTTTTGTTTGATATTCAGGCTATATTTAAGAGGCTGCTTGTTACAGCTAGAGGCGACGTCATTATAGAGCTGCTTAAGCCTAATTTATTCTACTCGTTATGCCATTAAGGAAAGCAAACTTCAAAAGGCCCCCGACAGTGACTGAAATTTGTGATATCTTGATGGTGTGGTTGAGATTCAAAAGGGGTAACTGTTTTTAAACTGTAGTTTAAGCAGGATATGGTTATGTTTGGTATGCTGCAGTTGTTCAACTGGCATATGCCAGAAATTAAGTGCCACAAACAACTATTTCAATATTTTTTACACATGTAAATTACTTTGTACAATTAATTAAATAAAAATGCCATAAATAGACAAAAAAAAAGAAAATGTCTGAAGTCCTGCAGTCCAAGATGAAATCTTCACATATTTTGTTTGGCCAGAAACATGAAAGTTATTATTATTTAAAAAAAAAAAAAAAAGGTTCATTTCTAACAATAACAATTAAATCAGGATTTCTTCACACATAAGTCAGTAGAAGTTGTTTTCTGCACAACATTTTTAAATAACTTATATTAACAGTGTAAATGTTCCCACTACAAGTTACATTGCACATTGACACAAATTAAAAAAAAAAAATAATAATCAAGGTATAACTAGGTAGGCAAATGAAAGTAGATAATTAGGGGAATGCTGTGATGTAACAGAGGTGAATATTTTTTATGTATTGAAGCAGAGGTCCCGTGGTAAAAGTTGATCTTAAGTAAGATATTAAAGACCTATAGGCCAGAAACGGATGTTAATTAATTTAACATTGACTCTTTTTTTTTTTACAGATAAAACTTTCTACTTCCAGGCTCACTTTATAACTGGTAGATAAGGAATCACACCGTATATCAGCAAACATTAGTATGTATGATTTAAAGACATTAGAATTTGTTTTTGACCTGCTGCGGAGTATTGCACATTTAGATATAAAGAACTGTACAGCCTCTACGGGCTAGTGTCAGGCTTGTTGACATTAAAGGTGGGAGAAAGCGTAAACATGTTCAAGCATGTTAAATGGGACAAAAGTTACACAGTATCAGAGTCCTCCTTTATACGTCTGTACTCACTTTGTTCCCGTGTGACATTGATTCTGTGTGCTTAGCCCTGAGACAGTCTCCTCAACTCACTCCCATGCATCAGGCAAATATGTCCATATAGTCACTAAGTAGTGCAAATAAATAGACATTGCTGTCTGACAGAATGATGGAGAGATGAGACATGTATGGGCTTGACTTGTGATGTACTGTCGGCTCTAATTACTTCCTGCTGAAACTGGAGATGAGGCAAACTCGATGCAAAAGGTGGACTTTGTCTCCTTTGGGCTGGGAGGTGTGATGTCTGCTCATCTTTCATCACATCTTTTAAAATGAAGACTGTTTTGTTTTGACATTGTTCATTTGTATTGTACTACTTTTTAGTCGTCATTTGTTATTAGTTAATGATAATAGATTTTTTGATGCTCCACCTGTAATGAGAAAGACAAAGATCCATTATGTCAATAGGCAGAAAATAAGCAGTCTTAATTAACCTCCATGTGAGTGTTTGTAAAGTACAGGACAGGAAATTTAGTCTCAGTGGAAGGCATTTTATTTAACACACAGGCAGGATTCTCACCCCCAAAGGGTAAAAGCCATATTTATTTCCAGCAATTTGATCATGAAATAAAAACAATTGTCCATGTTTTTTAGTGGCAGGTCAGAGAAGCATCATGTCCTTATCATTTAATTAGCTAAATGGCAATTTTCAAGTGTTTTCTTTGAAAAGAGTGATGGGATTTGGGAGCAATGTGAGGCCTGTTACAGTCCACCATCTATATGCAGTTTTATTGGACGGTAAAAATAACTGGTAGCTTTAATCAGTGACATTAAAGGTTAGGATGTTATTTTTAACTGGATTGCAGAGGTTAAGGCAATATGTGTATCTTTTGATAATGGTTTAAATTCTTGGAGTGCATTTCAAATGACTTTATAGAAATGATCAATCTTGGTGCTGATGGTTTTGTTTGCTTTTGTAGGTCATGTAGAGGCATCAGCATTCATTTCAGTCAGTTTCACATCCAGCTATTAAGTCCTTACTGGAGCTTTAAGTTAATTGAAACTGATGCAAATACAGAATCAGATGATAAAGTGCTAAACTTTCGTTTGAAGAAGCTAAGCTCGTCTTGTAGGTGCTCTGCTTGTTTTGATTCCTTCAATGTACTGAGCCAGGCCATAGAACAATCACATCCATACAAGTTAAGCAATACACAGCTTTAAACCTTCTTTCAATAACTAACCAACTAACTAACTAAACAAATAAAACATTTTGGGGACTGAAATCAGAAGAGTACCGGGTATTTTGTATAATGGCAAAAGGATATCAGAATTTTTCTATTCATTTCTATTCATTTCATTATTCATTCATTCATAGTTTGATCTGAAATTTAAAAAACTCAGCTGTCAAGACTGAATATGTCAACTTGAGGTTTAAAACAACTCCAGATCTGTCTGTTAGTCACCTTTTAAGGTCAGACTTCTCACCCTCACCTGACCCTGAGGTGTCCTGTTACCTTTGCCTCGGCGTCTGGGGATAAGGACCCGACACCTGAGGTGCATGGGACCCCCCTCCTCCGGTTACCTAAAGTCCTCTGTGATAGATTCATCACATCCCTCTGTCTTTCACAAATGGGCTGTGATTGAGGTGATTGGAATTTCCAGACGCTGTCACAATCACTTTGATTGGAAAATAGACAGGAGATAATGGGAGAGACAGGCCTGTTATGAGAGGCCTGTCAGGGCTACAATAATGCGTCAGAGTGAAGAGGTTAAAGACACTGCTTCCTTGTTTATAATTAATTGCTATGCATGTGGTGGATCCACTTCAATGCTCCCAGTCATCACTTGATAACTGCTATACATTTAATTTGGATCCAGAGACTGTTTTCTTAGTTAGGCTCAGCCGATATTGAGACAGCAGATCGCTCATGAACCAGTGATCACAGAAAAGTTAAGCTAGTGAAAGAAATTATTCAGTCATTCTGTACACTACTTCATGACTAATTTATGAGCTAGCCTAAATGTCTAAGAATACGCTTCAGTTATAATTCATGAGCATGTCTTTTTTTTTCTTCAAAATAGCAGTTATTATGCTCATAGTACAGAAACATTTTCAAGCAGTAATGTAATAAAATGAAAAATGAACTGTAAAGAAAATACTATTCTTTTGTTGTATTGAATGTCTTTGTCTTTTTTTTTCATTAGAGCAACTCATGGATAAGTCAAATACATGCTTTTAATATTGTAATCAAATAATGAGTAGATATCGATATATTGATATACATGACAACTGCCCTCTTCTTTCATCTTTAGGTGACACAGGCAGATGTTAGTGAATTAGGAATGAACATGGTGTCTCCGGGAACTAATAGTGGTACACTGGAGAGGGCTGTGCCTGTGTTACGCCTGGAGGATGATGCTGACCTCAGAGTAAGAAGAGCTTCCATTATACCACTACAGTCTTATTTTGTGCGATAGACGAAGTTACAAATACTCTCTGATGTAAACCATCTGCACAAGAAGGGGATTAAACTTCACTGTGCTGCTGTATAGCTCTCATTCATCGGGGAATTTGACTGCTCTCTTTGCAAAATCTGAAGCAGCCAGTGCTCACCCTTGCATGCACACAGATAATGATCAACTTAATTAGACCTGAGATTGAACGAACTGCAGCAGCAACTTAATCATTTGTTACTTGATTAGAAATACTATATTGTGCACCTCCAGAGCCCAGAGAATGTATCGTTTTTCCAGTGAGCATGCAATCAGGATGTACTTCAGAACTCAGGTCTTGAACTAAAACATCCTGTTTTTGTAATCCAAAAATTGTAAAATCATCCAGAAGCCTTCAACACATTATAAAAGGAAACCCTCTGCTGCCTCTGGCTGACAGTGAGCAGGTGTAGAACACAAGTGTTTTAAGGTTTCCTCTTTTATCCCTATAGGAAATATATACATGTGGAAGGAAATTGGGTCAAGGTAGCTTTGGAGTTGTTTATGAAGCCATCCACGTCGAGACACGGACAAAATGGGCTATTAAGGAAGTTTGCAAACCAGCGGTGAGTGCATTTGGAATCCCTCTGGGGAGTCTGTTTTTAAATGTCATAAAAAGATGCACTACTAATAGAGTTAAATGTTTTGTGAAAAAATCAAGCTGTGATTTGACTTTCTGTCACTTCAGCCTGGAAGTTCGAAAGTGGAGATGCTGGAGAATGAAATAAACATTCTCAAACGAGTTAATCATGCTCACATAATACATCTCAAGGAAGTCTATGTCACGGCTAAGGTGAGTTATGCTGCACACTCTTAAGTAACAAACTCAAAGCAGGGCTGACTAAGAGTGTGGATTTGTGATGCAGACATTGACACAATGAATTTGACTGGAGCTAATCTTACAGTGTTGTGTCCCTGCAAAAACATTACTGATAAGCAAACAAGAATGAACAGTATGATGAGATGTATTTTCCGCGTTTCTTCCCAGATGACATACTTGGTTACTGAGTTGTGTGTTGGAGGTGATCTGAAGCAGCTGTTGAAGCGGAAAAAGTTCTTTACAGAGGATGAGACGAGGCATATCGTCTGCAGCTTAGCTGACGCCGTTGTCTACCTTCACAAAAGAGGTGATTTCTTTGAAAAGTCTGACATAGATATTATGTAAAAGATTTCCAGACTAACTAAAGTCTAGTATTTAATAGACATGTCAAGTAAAACTATGCTAATGACCTTTTTTATTTTATAATTTGTGATAAAGTACACATGTCCTGTGCTCAGTTCAGACAGTGACCTCCCCTATGCTCAAACTGTGTTACCTTCAGCCCTTTAGTCATTATTTTAGTCACTATTAAAACGTTTTGAAAAAGAAAATATAATAACATTTTAATTAAATCTATGTGTTTGGATTGGACATGTCACCCTCCTTTTTAATGGTGAACTAGAGGTAATTTAGGACATTGCCTGGCAATGAGGCGTCATTACTGGTAGTTAATGAGTAATTTACAACCAGCTAGGGAGCAATACTGATTAATAGGTGTGTTTTCACATGGAAAGTCCCTGTGTGCTGGTTTCCATGATACTAATGAGGTAGCAAGAACCCCTTTTATTGAGTGACCATTCATGTAATCCCTCAGTTTATATTTGTTTGAGCGTTTTCAGAGTAGGAAAATGTTTCCGTCATTTGTGAGGCTTTGAGTTACTGTTTGACACAAACATCAGCTTCAATGCTAACATGCCAGTAACAACACGGTACATTCACATGTCGTGCAGTTACTAAACTGCAGATCCAGCTGTCCTGTGAAATAGTATGATTTCTAGTTGAGATTTTGTAGTGTCCAAAAGAGATAGAATAGATTCATTTAATATAAGAAAAGGTGATTTAGAACTATTTAATACCTATTATTTATTTATTTTTAGTCTTTTTTAGATGTATGAAGGAGTATTTTCTTATGTTTGATTTGGGCACACCAGTTGGTCAAACGTTTCCTTCACACACACCATCTGCATTGTTGCGTTTTATAATTTCCTGCTTCAAACTGCAGTGAAAGGGACTGCCCAGGGCAAATTGTATTTTTCCTCCTGCCTGCTCTCACTCCACCAAGTTTTGTTAATGAGGCCCTTCAACCTGGCCTGCTGTAAACAAGGTAAACAGATCACTGTGTTAGTGTGTGAAAAACATGTTTCTTTATTCATTCTGGTGACGAAGAATATTCAAAGATGGCCACATTCCACTGGCTGTATTAGTGAACCCACTTTGTAAAGTTTGTACTTATTAATCCCTGTGAAGAATTTTATGTTGGGATGAATTTGACTTGATTGTTAAAAGTGGGCATATCGAAGCAAACATAGCATAGAAATAGCTTTTTTAATTGGACCAAAAGTTCAGGATGAATCATTAGACATCTGAATTGTGTTACAGGGAGATAAAATACATTTACTTTTTTTGTTTTCTTTTGTCGTTTATGCCTTATTTGGATCTAAATAAAGGTAGTGAGTAGAGCATTAATTTGGGGACAGTGTGGGGGATGACAAGAAAGGAGCAGCAGGTCAGACTTGAACTGTAGCCTGTAGCCTCCGTACATGGGGTGCAACCTAACTGCTAGGCCATGGTGCCCCGAAAATTCAGTTAGTTTGATGTAAAAGTACTCACATAATGCTTAATTGAAATATATTTGGCAGATAACGTCAGCTAAATAAACATTTAACTCAGGAATGCTGTATTAAAACTGCATTAAAACTGGTGACTTTAACAGTTTATGTAGCGGCATACTGAGCCTCCCACAGTTATACATACGTACTGTGTAAGAACCTCTGACGTTACACAAGCAGAAAACACAAACCACTCAAAACAATGACAAGTTAGCAGATGATTTATTTATGTTAATATTTCAACATTTTTTCAACAGATTTTGAATATTTTACCTACATTTATGATGTGATATATTAAGTTGCATTAAATAATACATCATGCACTTTTACCTTGATTCATGTGGTGAGAGAAATCAAGATAACATTAACCAACACTAGAATCATTTAGGTTTCTGAATGTACATTCTATATTCACCTTCCTTTAAACTCTGATTTGGTCTCCACCAACTTGAACCACCATTGAGAGCTTAGTGTTTTTCTGTACATTGGATTGATTTTTGCTCAAACTGCTGATTGTCAGAGCTGCACACATGGTGGATGAGAGTAGTGAGAGAGAATCAAAAAGGTATGACCCAAACAGTGTGAAAGCACTTTTCATTAGTTTCATCGCTATTAGCAATCACATGTTACCTGTTTGATCTGTTTTAATATTTTTTTTTAAATACAAATATCGACTACTGCAACTTATTTGAAAATGTCAGAGTCACAAACATTCATGTTAAATTTGTTAAGATACGTTTTGACTGTTTCTATGTATGAATATTCTTTCTCACATCTAACAGATATAGTGCACCGGGATTTGAAACTGGGAAACATCCTTGTGAAAAATGCTGTCAGTGAAGATGAAAGTGGCAGGATTAATATCAAGGTGAGAGGTTGACATCAAATTCAAAACTTTCCATTTTAGCTTCTTCACAATAGTTTGTTAAAATGAGTATAGTCCTCTCATGATCACATTTTCAATGTCTCCTAAGTTTACATGTTCGTAAAAGCTTTTAAAACGACCTCATTACCGCTTATTCACCCAGATCTTTTCTTAATAAAGAGAAACTCAGTTGTACTTTTAAGAAAAATCACACTTAAAACACAAACATTCAGATGCTGTATATGTTAGAATATTGTGTCATGACACAGAAGACTTTTATTTCCCAGGAATTAGCCTATTTTGGGGGATTTTGGCTTTTGTAATACTGTCAGAATGCTTTCCAGATATAGCCTCAGCAGCTATGTTGATGTTCATGTAAATTATCACGGGTCGTAGTGGTGCCCTAGCCAGGCTTTGTTTTCCTGGAAAGCACATTTAAAAGAGAATTTATTATGGGTGTGTTAGCTAATCTAAATCATGTTCTTTTTTTATCACCTTTTTCTTAAATGCTATTCTCTGCCTAGGTGACAGACTTTGGATTATCGGTGCAGACGGGAGGTGTAGGCATTGAGAACATAATGACGGAAAGCTGTGGGACTCTTATCTTTATGGGTAGGACACCGGTATCTCCTCCAACATGCTAACAGGCCACGCAGATGACCACAGGGAGGAGGCTCTATGTCAAAGTTTGAAATTGCTACATATGACGGTTATTGTATTTTTGCATGTGGAATGTATGCTTCATAACTAAATGTTATTTTGCAAAGGTATCTCATGATGTTTATGAGCAATTGAGGTGCTATTGAGCAATCCTTTTGCTGTGGATTAATGGTATAGTCGGCCACCTCTGATCTGGAAGTTTGGGGGTCTGATCCCTCGCTCCTGCAATCACATGTGGAAGTGTCCTTGGGAAAGACACTGATCCCTGAATTGCTGTCACAGCTATGACAGCAGGGTGTGAATGGAGAAATTACTCTTGGGCGTTTGGGCACTTTACAGAGCAACCTCTGCCATCAGTGTGTGAATATGGTGTGAATGGGTGAACGTGATGAATAGTGTAAAAGCGCTTTGCGTCATCAGAAGATTAGAACGGCGTCATACCAAGTCCATTTAGGTCCAAGTCCATTTAGGTTTTTTGTGCTAAAGGCATGCGCAATATAACTGCGAGTAAAAAAGGTTCTGATATTAGAGCTACAAGAGCATGTACTTGGTGCCAAACTATTCAATCGAGATACAATTTGTGTGGCATAAACACAAAGCTGGACCTCCTGAAAAAATACTGCTAGCTGATAAATATTACAGACTTCAAAGTACTTTCTAATCAGAACATAAATGTACTCAGCATTTCTTTAAGTGTGAAGGTACACTCAATGTAATATTTTTAAATTGCAAGAGGTTAAGCTATCATGCACCTACATTATAATTATTCTCATATGCAGTTTTATTATTTTCTTCATTTTGTTTTAATTGTTGCAATGCTGCCTATTACAGCTTATTACTGCCGCCAATTATTCTTTTGCATTAATGCCATGTACATCATGTGGCTACTAAACTTCTAATGTCCTCTGGATCCTTGAAAATGTGTTGGTATAAAGATGAAACAATGCTCTGTTGCACCACTAATGAACAGAAAGCAGTCTTAAAAAAACCTTACATTTGTGTCCGTGTGTGAATTTCAGCCCCTGAAATTATGAGCGGTCGTGGTTACACACACTGGTGTGACGTTTGGAGCATAGGAGTTGTCATGTATATGTTGTAAGTAGAAACACTCATGTACTATACATACAGTTAAAAATACATGAATATACAGATTCTGTAAATACATTCTTCTGTGCTGTGTGTCCCTGTAGGCTGTGTGGGGAGCCTCCATTCAGGTCAAAGACAAAGACAGAACTATATAAGGAAATTTTGAACAAAGAAGTTGAATTTACCCAAACCATCTGGAAAACCGTCAGTGATGCAGGTGACACATATTATTAAATACATAATACATGTAATGCTGCAAAAAGGATACATGGTTTGTGTAGTGACATGAAGGGTTGTGTGGATTTGTTGACAGGTAGTACAGGATGTTGTCAAAATGCAGTATTACTGTTCAGATTGTCACAGACAAACTCACCCATCATCTTGTATCCGTCCCAACAGCAAAAAATCTACTGACCTGCCTTCTGAAGGTGGACCCCGCCTATCGAATGTCTGCTAATCAGCTCCTAGAAAACCCCTGGATCACAGTAAGACAGCGATTGTTCCAGCAGCGCTCATAAACTTTACCAAATGAGTCACATTAGGAGCTCTAATGTGGTGCTTTGTCCGACAGGGTGACACTAATGTATCTGCATTACCGTCCAATGTGCTGGAGATGATTCGTCATCACAGAGAAAAGCAAGAGAGTAAGTCAATAATGAATACTTCATTTAAATAACTTAATCCAAGTCATGATTGGATCATTTTTATAAACAATATTGTTTAAGAGGTAATTTAAGTGATGGGAAAAAATGGATGAAGCAGAGGGGGAGAAAAGCTGTTTCAACATGTTGGAAGTTTGTTTTCTGGTTATCTTCAACCTACTTTACTGCTATATTTTACTATGTTTGAGGTGTCCTGAAATAACATTTTAACAGGAAACTACCAGACATTTAGAAACTGTTGCTTTTAAAAGGAGAGGTTGTGAAGTATAAAATACTAGGAGATATATATGGCAAAGTTATCGAAGAAAAAAGGCCACATACCTGATATTAAGGTCATTTCAAAATCATCCACAATAGGAACACAAACTCAGGAGGACTTTTCCCTCTCCTCTGAGGACACACTGGACCCGTCCATATCTTCCAGAACAGCTTCATCTAAAACAAACAGCAACCACAAGAGCCCGGTTAAGCTCAACCCAAAGTCCAGCAGAGAAAGGAGGCTCTGCAGCCCTTCCACATCCACCAAGCAGGTACTGTTCGATACAGCTCTACAAAAACTTCACCTTGGCTGCATATCTGTTTTCTTTTACTGTCAGAAATCAGATTAAATAGCTCAGTCAAGTTAGTTTTTGAGGTTATTGGCCCTTATTTATAGTAAAGTGGTAATTGTAACTTTTAAAAGCTCATGTGGGTAAGTATAATTAATTGTCCTAAATTATCCAAAACAGGTAGATCATGGACATCATATTAGAAGAAAAATAGCTACTGGGATATTAAGATTATTAGCTATTCTTTTTTTTTGATTTTCTAGAATTTATTTGACGTTTAACATTGCACTGAATCAGTTATCAATCTATATATTTTTTCTCATGCTGTGTCCTTTAAAGTGACCTTAATAACACTTTCTGTCATTATGTCATTTTCTAAATGGTAATTAAGACAATAAATCGGGGGTTCTCCTTGTATTTCAAAATGCAGACTAAAGACGGTGTTGGCAGCATCCGACAGGACAAGCACAAAAACGGCTCTAAAACCCCTGGACCACCTCAACCAACACCCACACAGGTCAATAGCACTCCTACAAGTTGACCCTGAAAGTTCAATTTTCTTGAATGTATATGTTTTAATCATAGCCCCAGAAGCACAACCAGTACAACCAGTCTCTGATTTAAGAAACACCTGTCTTATTTCACTTCCTTTGTGCATCTTTAATGCTGTGCACACTGCCTTTCACATTTAATCACCACTAGATGGTGCCAGATTCAACTCTTACAGAAGATGCTAATGAAGGTGTATCCATGCAGCTGTTTTTATATGAATGCGATTAATTCTGTTATGTAAGATGAATATGAATCTTCTCCCTGCAGTCTCATGCTGGCGTGAAACCCTGCACACAGCAGCCTAGAACTCTGGACAAGAAGGACGTCAGTGCAGGACAGAAATCAGCCTCTGACAGAAGGAGCTCTTCTCCCACCATTAAAAGTAGGACTGCCCTTGTAAACCAGAGACAGAATACAAGAGAGAAAAGCTGAATTAGCCGTGGCATACACTGAATAGAACTAATGTAATTCTGTGATTTAGCATTGATTAGAATTAAACTACTGTGAATGGTGCAACCTTTTCTGTGATGAACAGAGACAAAGCATCAAGAGAAGTGTCAATTACTTGAGGCTAATATGCAGGTGTTAAAAAAAGTAGTCAGAGACCAGTGGAGCAGAGAGTCAGCTGTTCCTTGTGCCAAAGAAAAGCCCCCCCCCCCCCCCCCCCCGAGGTGATCCCTGTGAAGTAGGGTAAAACTGCAGGACAAATACTTCCTGTTACACAGCCAACTGTTTAATATTGTCTAGCAGCCAAGATGCAAGCTCACACTTTATCATAGTGTTAGCAAAGACAGGCATTACTACTTAAGCAATTTTATAATTCATTGATAGTAATAATTATTCCTATCAACTTGGGTTATTTAATTATTTGTTAGAGTTCAACAGGTATTTAAAAATTTGGTTGAGGAGATTTTCACCATATAAACAATGACAAAATGAGTCTTTGAATTGTTCTTAAAAAAGCAACTTTTGTTTAGAATAGGTTCAGGTTAGTGCTATGTCTTTAGATCCACAATAGTAGCAACAGAATACTTTCAAAAGATAAGCTACATAAGAAGTACGATGTGCCAAATATCATTACAAATAAAAGAGATTCACAACAATTGTACATATTTTATTTTATTTCACTGAAATAGCATAAAATGAATATATATGTTTTTCTTATGATAAATGCTAAAAAGAAGCTAATTCTTTTAAAGGGTACAGGAGAATGAACTCATTATCATTGCACTACACCAAAAACAGCAATAAGGGTTTTCTTTCTCCCACTCTGACCTCTCAATTCTAAAATGCCCTGTATGCACTGACTGCTCCCACTCAGTGTCAAAACAGAGAAAGTGTCACACAGGCTGGTTACGCTCTGTCTGAATGCAGAGGATTGGGACTGAGGGCAGCCACGGGTCTAATCTCGTTTGGAGGCCATTGAAAGCAGCAGGAGCTACTTTGAGGGCACTGCCATTCAAGCACAGGTTTTTCCGCTGTAGAGAGAATAATCCCCGGCATAGATACAACATTAAAGTAGCCAAGCATAACACACAGAGGCTGAATTTCAAATCCACCCATTTGCATCTTGAAGTGAATGAGGGCCAACAATGGGGCTCCGTGTTCCTGCACAGGCTCTGTGTTTTAATGTGTATGTGTAAATGTAGTGTGAATTTGTTAAAACTGCTTTCAAAAAGGTATTCTTATATTTCAGGGAAGGGATAAGAGTCTTCAAAGTGTGCACACAGTATGTTAACCTCTATTGAATTCTGTCCAGGTATACTACTTCATGTTGAGTGATGTATCCTAACATACAGAGTAGAACTGTACAAAAACATGTTCACCGTCTTTTTTTAGATTGATTTTTAATAAAACATGTGAAACAAAGTGAATTATCTTTGATTCAAGCTGCAGGCCAAAACCGCTGCAACATTTACTGACACACAGTCTACCGCTGCTTTCCTCAGTCTGCTGGAAACAGCAGATGGAGCTGTAGTAAGTTGCAGAATTTCTTTCCTTGAGTTAATCTGACAGGAGAGTGCTCTCCCTAAAGCTTACTACCTAGTTTGGTGCATGATGATGTGTAATTAGAATTGATTGCTTGAGTCACTGCCCATTAAAACTGTGATGTCCATGTGATGTGTCACTAATTAATATGTTGTTTGTCTGGACGGTCCATTAAAAGAAAGCACATTGTTAAATTATTCGTCTTTTGCCGTCTTTTTGTAATCCACAAATATTTATAATTAAAAAGACAACACAGCGTTTAACTTAAATTACATTTCCCTTTAAGTACCCACACTGGAAGTTTGTTTTGACAACCTCCTGAATGTGTAATTTTTGTCAGAAGAGGAGATGAGATTTCAGCATATGGTCCTCATTGTCTTGATCAATTACAAGGAAACAAAAGAATAAGAAAAAAATCCTCCAAATTGACTTGTGCAAGCAGAATATGACCTAGAGCAAATCATAGGGGTTCTTGTAAATCATGACTAGAGGTGGAACAAATGTAAAGAGACTGAAACACATCATGAAAATCTACAGGAATCAGTGTCTTTATGTATGCTGACAGTTGGTTCTGCTGTTTAAAACTATCAGCTTGTATTGCTGAAACTCCACAGAAGCCTCCAGTTTTCTCTTTTGGAACAAAAAAACAGTAGAGGTGAGATGGGAGGGGGACAGAGCAAGAGAGGCTGTATGGTGGGTAGGTTAGGGGCGTGAATTTGGGACAAAGCATGGAGGCAAAGGAAATTAGAAAATTCGTTGGGATGGAACATGGGATGCGCCCCCTGCCTCCCCAAACCCCCCCCCCCCCCCCTTTTTCCTCCAGCAGTGCTCCTGACAGATGGAAGTAAGGGTGGGTGGCTTGATGGGTTAGGGGGGATTAAAACTCCGCAGCCCCATTTTGGAGCCTGAAGAGAGTGTCACCCCTGCAAAGCTAAGGTGGGGTGCAAAGAGGCACTTGTGGTGAGAGTTGTGGGGCGTGCGAAGAGGGTGCACGCTGGGTAATGTCAAAAGAGGCAAGGATGCTTCCCCCTACCTTGGCCCACCCTCTGCTCCAATCACCTTTATCCAGTGAGGAGGGAGGAGGGGGTGCTTCTCAATAACCTTAATAGAGCTCCCTTTAATTAATCAGCTCATCTGCAGAGGCTCGATACCTGCAGCTGGACCCCCCTCCCCCCCTACCCCCAGCCCCTGCACTCACCTCCATCCTCACCCCCAAACACAACATCCTCACACTGCTTCTGTGACATTGTGGTAATGAGGTAACACAACAACAATGTCATGGAAATGTTGCAGAGACGTTATCTGTTGGAGCTCATCACACATGCTGATGTTCCTGATCCCCTTCAATGTTTGTGTGTGGAGATGCACATGTTCGTGTTTGGAAGTTCCCCCCCCCCCCCCTAGAAAATAAAATAAAATAACACATACATATGGCAGGGGCAACCATGATGCCTCTATTTCCATAGAAAAGGGAGGGGGGAAACCCCACCTCAAGTAAACATTTGAAACAGATGGCAATTTCAAAGCAAGCCTCATCAATCTCTGTTGACATTACCCCCTTTTTAAAACTACTCTTATTTGGAATATTTGCAATTATAATACGTACTGTAAGCTCATTTGAATATCAAATTAATTACTGAACACACTGGAGTAAATACCCCTTTTATAACTCCTTGTTAAAATTGAAAAGTTCTCGACTACGGTTGGATGGCGTGTTAATTTACAGTGATATCTAATCCCGAGTTACTTCACATAAAAGGCATTACTATACATATTTTAATGGGGAGGTGGTTGTTTTCCAAGCAATTTTCTGCTAGAGTACATTTTTAATTTATTCATTTTTAATTTATTGGTCTCTGCATACCAGCTCAGTAAAACTAATCAACACCATGTATGGGCCTCTTAAAGCTACATCTCTCCTTGGCTGGCAGACAGGCAGGCAGGCAGCCTCTGCATTAGGATAAGCTCTCCTCGCTTGTGCACAGAGCTGGGTAAAATGCCCTTCATTCAGCCAAGCAGGAGGATACCACCTCAAAGGAAGGAGACTGTTCAGTTCTCACAAACAGCCTTTTCACGAGGGGGAAAAGGGGGAAGAAAATGAAAAAATGTGCCCAGTCTTGAGTGATCCAAAACATTTCAATTTCTGTGGAAAGTGACCACCGTCACTTCTGTCAGAATATCACCGGCTTGGGACAATACCCCCCTCTGTCTTTACTTTCTGCCCTCCAACGCCTCTGCTGCCCTTGAATTGGTTTTATGGAGCTTTGGCATGACCAGAGTTCTTATCAAACTGACTCTACTATGAACCCCAAATATCTATCAACCTAGTGACACCTTGAGGAGAGATCTACAAATCCTTGTACATGGAAATAATTTCAATTAATTACCATTCCCTCTTTGACAAGAGAGAGAGAGAGAGGAAGGGGGAAACAAAAGGAGCCCAGACAACAGGAGCATTTCTCTGGTGTAATGTGCACCATGTGTAATGAGCAGCGGAAAGGTCATTTGACACATTTCTGCCAGAATGAATTCATTTATTTCAAGCACTTAATTTTGAAGTCACCTCATTGGTGCACTGAGAGGGGTGCATTACCACAAGTGGAGGAGGCTTAGATCCCTCCAAACATGCAGTGCTGACCACAGGTCTGTGGGAATGCCTAAAGAGCAGGGAGATAGTGAAATGGAGTGTGGGAGATCCAATCAGCCTTTCTATCATAGGAAAATTGTCTCCATCACCATCAGCGTAATTGGAGCATTTATTACAGTTGAGTAAAAATGCAGGTTGCCATTAGGTGGGCAATTTAAAAGTAGGCTCCTGGAGATTGAGAGACTTGAGGGGTCATGATACGGGGTCACAGTCAAGTAAATAATGGGAATTGGTCCCATGAGGGTTGGAAAACCACAAAGCCCGTGGTCACGCACCGAAATACAACTCAGCACAGGAGGGAGGCGGAATTCAATCATCAGACAGAAAATAAAATGCCCCCTGTGCCCCCTCAACATCACGATAATTACAAATAGAAGACTTCCTGCACAGTCTTCTGTTTACTCCGGCCTGATGAGTGATGCTGTTGTAACAACTGGAATCTATTCTCCTATTTTATTAGATTCATAGAAACTGAAAACAGCAATTTGCACTGACTGACGGACGGAGATCAGATGGGTGGAGGGACGGACAGACAGACAGACGAACCGATGGACAGACAGATAGAAGCTTCATTAATGTAAACATTAAATATCTTTGTTACAGTGGCCACAAGCTCAGTCAATACACAACATCTAACAGCGAATAAAGAAATATTTAGGCACAAAAAAACGACACATTGGGGCACAGATGGCCTAGCTGATAGTTCGCACCTTATGCACGTAGTCTATACTCCAAGTGGGAAGCCAGGGTTCAAGTCCTACCTGGGGCTGCTTCTTTACATGTCATTCCCCTCTCTCTCCAGATTTCCTACACTATCCACAGTTCTTTCAAATAAACGCAAAAAGCCCCAAAATCAATCTAAAAAACCCCACAGAATATTAAAATATGAGAATATACTAAAACATGTGCATCTGACATTTAAAGATAAAATAATGTGTGCAAAAGTGACTTTTAATGTAAAAAAACCCCATTATAGATAATAAATATATCCATTACATAAAATGGTTTCAATATTCCTGTATGTGTAGACACCATCTAGTTGTTATTTTTGCCTATTAAACAGAATAAAGTTGATCATCAAGTTTAAAAACCCTCTTTAAACTCTTCACATCATGTTGAAGTGTAATGAGAAGGATGTTGCCTTCAGCTGCCACTAGAGGCCTCAGTCTGGCCAAAAGTTGAACCGCTATGTTTCTACATGTACTGTTCTTCTGCTCGTCTTTTGTTGTGTTTAAACATTTCTCTTTAGGGAAACATTTCACTGTAAGCAAAACCAGAAACATTTTCCTGATCAAAGGAAGCATATTTAATATGTTTAGGTTTGAAAACAAAGCTCTTACTTCTCCTCTAAAGGTTATTTTGTAAAACTTTGTTCGAAACAAAACGAGCACAACAATGGCTCATGAGCTACACTATAACTGCAAACACGCCTGAAGTCATCGCTGATAATGTGATTTTAAAATTCTCTTTGAGAGATTTAAACACTCTCACACACATCTGCGTATTTATTTCTTTATGAAGCTCACGCTAATGACTGTGTTTTTGCAGGAGAATATGTTTCTAAATTAAATATGAATAAACACATCATGATGAAACAATTAGGCAATGGTCTTCTGAGGAGCGGGTTTTAGTATTTGGATGCCAAAAAAAAAACGTGATAACAAAAACAAAGCTGCAGAGTTGTAGGCACAAATTAGCCTGTTGTCTCGCTGGAAAAGAATGTAATTAGTGAGTTCTGCACTGAGGAATCTCACACATGCTCTCTCCTGTAAGGACGGAAACTTCTTGATTTATGGAATAAGTTCATAATCAATCAGAAGAATGCGTCTCTTTTGGAAGGGAGGCCCAGAGGGTTCATGATCGGATGACACACGGCCTCAGAGTCAGGAGCTCTCACACAGCATACGGCCTGTTCTTTCCTCCAACCCTTTTACCACTCAGGAGGCAGATTGGACTTCTCACTCTCAGCTACTCCACATTATTGTCCATTATCACACGGCGGACCGTGTGTAAGGTGACAGTGGTGCTCTGATGGAGAGGCGACAGGGGGACCCAGACTGCAATAACATATTATTAGCTTTTTTCACAGCTCCACATGGGCTGGATTTACACTGGATATCCAGAGACCTCTGAGGGCAGCCCACTGTCACAGCGGTGTCCACCAGCACAGCAATTGCCAGCGATACAACAGTGTGTGTGGACTGAATAGGCTCGCACCCACACAGAGCGTACATGGGGGATGTTTACACACTAAGACACACACAAACAGATTTCTGCACACACAGAGTGTGTCTGTAATCAGTGACAGGCCTTTTCCAATTAGCCTCAGTGCACTGCCGTTCTCGTGTGCTATTGTAGTGCTGCATGTTCTCCTTTTGTTCTGTATACTGTAAACACATCTCCTGCTTTGTGAGCGCCATCACAGGATGTGTTCGTGTGTGCGTGCACGTCTACACATGAGCAGATAGATAGATGGATGGATGGATGGATGGACGGATGGATGGATCTGAGGATCAGAAATAATTCAAATTCCATATGAGGGAGAGTGTGGCACATCTGCTGCTCCTGTTTAATGCAGGATGCTCTTGTCCTTGGTAATGTTAACAGTCTCCCTTGTGACTGATGCCTCTTGTCCCAGCCCTGTTTATAAAACAGTCAGAACTTCGTTAGGGGACAATAACATCAGCCGAGCTCAATTACGGTGACATTTTGCTGACATGCAGATTGCCTCCCCTCAATCTTTTTTTTATGTAAAATACTGATGTGCCAGTCACATATGGATGGATGAACTTTGGGAGGATCAATGGTATCGATGAATGATAGATCATACGAGTCAACAAGACTGACACCAGGAGAGTGAATTCATCTCACGCTGGAAGTCAATATTAAATTGTAATCATAATCAGACAAAGTGAGTTATGTACAATCAATAGCACAATAATGATAGCACGTAGGACTCGTCCTTGTAATTCAGACAATAAGTGCATTCAAACATACGCCATTGTGTTTGTAACAGCAAGAAGTGGACATGTACAAGCATTGATACTGATATCACTTTAGTTTTTTATGATGACACATTATCTCAGGCAGCTTGTTAATGATATAGCAACATATCAGTCCTTACACAAAGAACTCTTTATTTCACACTATGTGTCTGTAAGAAGAAAAAACACTGCCATGGGTTGTTGGAAACTATGGGCGTTTTATTTTGAAATATGTTAGATGGAGATTGTCAGGAGCACAGTAAGGCTGCTAAATCCAGTGAGACCATGGCATTTGATTGTCCTTTGGTGTGCCCTGAAATATTGGCGAGATTGTGAAATACTTCACCCCAGAAAAACTCAGCAGCTGGGTCTGATGTCTGTGGTCTGACCAACAGAAATGAAGGATTTTGTATATATAATTTTAGTTTAAACATGTATTTTGATAACTTCAATGTATGTGTCATGCCTATATTTGGCACACACTACATGAGTATCTCCTATTTAATCATTGTTGGATCCCATCGGTTATAATTTCTTACAGTATAGCCTCTGGGGGTGAAGGCCAATTCTTTAGGGCTTCAGGTGTAGCAAACATGCATTTCCAGGTTCCAAGTTTTCATGTTATTGTTATTATATAAAGTCCTGCTACCAACTTTAAACACATGAAGAGAGCACGACGTTATGGTCTTCATGCATGCTGCCCACAGAAACGCACACAGACGATACTACTCAGACTACAAACACCCAACATCATCTCTCTTACCTGTATTCATTTTATTGCATTTTAATAAACATGCATCTTGCAGTTTAAATCGTTTCTTGGCTAAACTGCTCATCAATCAGAGATGAGCAGTTTAGCTAAGAAACTTTTTTTGGCATTGTGACTAAAAGAGTCAGCAGGGAGAGTAGAAATAAGCACAGATGATGAAGTGGTGGGAAGGATAAACTGCAAAAGCTAGCTATCCCTAGAAAATATGTGTTCACTTCACAGTCAAATACAACATTTGGGGATGGTCAGCATTAGCGGTTTGTCTCAGAAACATTAACATGTCCTGTTAGATTATATTGTAGAAGGGCAAAAAGAAACAAATAATAATATTGCTAAGCAGATATATCAGGGTTTTATATTAGGTCTGTATTTAATAGTAAATAAATCACAGAGGAATTATTTTAGGCAGACACAGGGGAAGGGCAGGCAGGGTTAAAATATGAGCTGCCATACTGTAAAGCAGGAAATCAAAAGAATATATCAAGAAGGTGGACAGGTATCTACACACAAGCCTACATGCCTGACACTTCCCTACATATGTATGACCTCCTGTATGCACTACTGTGAATATCTTTACATTGTTACACCCTCTATATAGACTGTCACATAAAAAACAATTTTTGTCCTCATAAATGTGTTGTGTATTACAGAGTGTTAACATTTTTGAATGGATCATTTTCACTCTCCCATATTTTTTCTCTCACTTCTAGTGAATAAATCCAAAGTGTGATTCATGTATGGTTATGTTATTACTTCAGTGTACATTTGTGAGACTATGACCACTAGAGGCATTATTCTGTAGAACAATATCTTTCCCATAATATTACTGCATCTTAAGCCCTATATACACGACGTGAGGACGTGAAAATAAATATATCGACATGTAGTAGTAGTAGTATGTTGGCAAAAAGGGTACACGAAAAAAGCTTTCTTATAACATTGAATGGACAAGCAGAGGATTTTGTGGCACAACTTCACCAACTACCAAGGTGCATGAAGAGTGAAAGGCTTAGAAAATGTCTAAAAAATTGCTGGAGCCTTTTGACCTCAACAAAAATGTCTTTGACTTTATTGAAAACTCCACAGGGTACCTTTAAGAAGTCACATTACTTCTTACTGTTGAATGTTGGATATCAGAAGCAGTAGTTAAAACTATTAGAAAGATTTCCAAATTGCATAATTTTCTCTATAGTTATAAGCAGGCCTTTCATAGTTAACTTTGTACGCGGTATGCATCCTAAGACTTCATCACAACGTTACACCTTGAACTTTGATTCTCTTGCTCATACATTTGAACAGACTTAAGTACAAAGTTATAATATTGTTAGATTGGAAATGGAATACACTTATAAGGGCTTTTCTATTGTTCTGCCCTCTGAAGTGCTCTGCACTACATGTCAGCATTCACCCTGTTAAAAACACACATTCACTAGCAGAGGCTGTTATGTGAAGGACCAGGGTGCATGTTAGTGCTGCTTATACACATACACAAAACAAGCTGATTGCAGAGCCTCTAGAAGCACTTTGGGGTTGAGTCTCTTGACCATGGACACATGGACATGTGGACTGAAGGAACTGATGATTGAACCACTGAACTACTGATTAGATAAAGACCTTCATCTCTGCCACTTTTCAACATTGTTGGGAAACTTAAAGACATAGCCATCGCTTTGTTGTAGTTATTTTCATAGTTATGTCCATTATGTCCTTTTTTGTTCTCTTGACCGAGCAGTTGCTGTGACCTGTCATACAGTTTGCTCTGCAGAGGATTTTGAATTGAAACAGCCAACAAAAGCATGCTGGCTTGCATACTGTAAGACATCCTGTTGTTTTTGACTCATTACATTTGACATGCTTTGGAAAATACTACATCTTTATTTGGCATACTAAATTGTACAGAAGTATTAGAAAAAAGCCAATACCCATTCACTGAGCACGCTGCAGCAACACTGGAAAATCAGTGCACATCCTGAGCAGAACTGTTAGTTGCCAACGTAAACCTTCATCAAGATTTAAAAGAATACACGACAAGTTAATGTCAACAAAAAGGAATAAAAGAGGCTGCTAGTTACAGTCTCTGTATCAAATGAGGGTGTTTTGGTATCATGAGGAGAATCTCCTCTCCGGCCTCCTCAGCTGGTGTTAGTCATATAGACAGTTCTGCTGGTGAGAAGTTAAGTGACAGGCTCAAACTTAAGGTCACATCAGTGTTTACCTCTTATTGCACCAAATGGTGTTTGAGCTGCTGAGGAGGCCATGTATAACAAACTGACTGTCTTTGCTCCTCAGACTTGGAACAAGAGTAAAAGTTATCCTCCCATAGTCTTAACTTCTCTTTCACAGTTTAATAAAGACTCAGTTCTTCATAGCTTATTCTTTGGCATTATACCAATTGTTGGAAAGAGCTTCATATCCTTTAAATCTTGCTCTATTATCAACCT
The DNA here is from genome assembly GCF_963584025.1 of Labrus mixtus. Classification (NCBI taxonomy): domain Eukaryota; kingdom Metazoa; phylum Chordata; class Actinopteri; order Labriformes; family Labridae; genus Labrus; species Labrus mixtus. Next base: position 20,512,548 of record NC_083612.1, on the reverse strand, counting down.
TGGCGCTACATTATCTCAAGTTTTAAACTTTCAGTTCACTATTTTCTTTTAACAAACTGCTTAGTTCAAATAGCAGCTTCCTCTATTTAGCAAAAAAAACCCCAGCTTTGCTACCTTACCCAAACTCAACAAGGACTGAAAGAGCTTCAGGCATTATGCAAGTTCAACTTTAGTCATTTTAAAATATAATTAATCAGAAATGTTTAAGGTTTTATTTCCCATGACTGTGCCAATTGTCTATTGACATCCCATTCCATATACAAATGCCCAGTGGGAACAGAAGTGGAGACAACGTGAGGCAATTGTATGTAATTGTAATTAGTTATAGCTGAAATACTTAAGAGGGAGTATTTTTTGGATTACCTCATAAACACTAATTCTTTTTCAATTAAAAGCCAATGGGATTACTTCTTATAGTGTTTTATTTGCTTTCAACAACAGCTGCAATCAAGACAAGGATAGATGGTACTTTTTAAAGTACTATTAACTTGCTTACTTTTTTCTGTAATTTCTCAGTAAAGAACAGATGATCAGTCACAGAGCTCTTGAAGCCAATAGATGGTTACAACTATACTGGCTACATTTTTATTTTAATGATCAAAGCCTTACAACACATGTTGTTAAGTTAAAAATAATGAAACTCAAAAAGATGAATTTTCTTGCATATTGTGTGTTTGCATTGACTTTGTAATCGACCGCACACAAAATCATTCACTTTGTGTTTATGTCTGATCACATTGTATGAGCAGGGTTTACATGAGGACATGTGCATCATTAGATGGACACTCGCAGATTCAGGCGGCCACTGTTTCCCTCTCTCTCTCTCTCTCCCTCTTACACACCAACATGAACCAACACACGAGGATTTAAGTAACTCAAAGAGATATTAATATGTTGTCAAGAGTGAATATAATCATCAAAACAAGCTCTCTCATCCTCCCTCTTCTGCCTGTGACTGCAGCAATAAAAAGCATTACATATGACTCACGTGATATGAGACTCACTCCTTTTTCAGTAAGCTCACCAGAGAGAGAGAGAGAGAGACAGAGAGAGAGAGAGAGAGAGAGAAGAGAGTAGTTGTCGTCTTCTAATGAAGATGACAGCTTTCTCCATCAAAAAGCTAATATTAAGGATGTGAAAGTGTTTTGAATCAGATGCTGTTTTTGCTGACTAATGAAATTACTCAAGTCTGCATGTGCACAAACAGTCGTTGAGAATGCCTTATTTCCCTTTGTGTGGATGGATTGCATAGAGCTACACGCACAGACTGCATACTCTGTGATGTCACCCTTTGGTTTGTAGTCATTTTTGAAGCCTTCAGTTCAACATGTGGCTGCTGTCATGACGGTTTTCTGAAGCCAGAAGTACCTACAGTATATTTGGACTGACGCGTGTCACTGGAGAGGAGCATGTAAAGCAAAGGTTGATAGCTAGGCATAAGCAAGTTAGCAAAATAAGATTCAGCTTGTGCTGGTTTCTGACCAACAGAGAGTAGTTTAAATGTGACTGAATAAGCAGTGCTGTAAGTAGAACAGAACTGTCACTTACAGCAACCCTGCCCCTAATTATGTATACATTTTATGTTCATACTTTTTAAATTAGATAATAAAAGTAAAAACAGCTTTAGGGAAGTAAACAATTTTTGAAACAGGTTGTAAACATGTTTATGTAGAATTTGTTTACATTTGGCTATTTTAATAACTGGGATTTACTCTAGTACAGAACTAGTCTCAAGTGGCCATTTGAGGGACTGCAGTTCTTTTGGTACTTTAACATAGGCTTCATTTCCAAGCTTTGAAGGTTGCTGCTTGGCCACATGGTCTATTAACCTGAAAAAAGATAAATGCTCACATCCTGACACCTAACTCTCCTGTAATGTTCACTTTTTTCTTCATTTCCACTTAACCGACAATTTGGAGGCCACAAAAAAGTGTATAAGGTCAAAGACCTGCACCTTTACCTCTCTGAATCAGACATCCATTTGCCCTTCACTCCATTGTCTTTCATTCACAGCTTCTGCTGATTAACCATAATGATGTGACTTACAGCAGACCCCGACTGGCCCCCTTCCTTTAGTGAGGTGCTACAGATAAAAAAGTCCACGCAGGCAACAGTCAGAGGGGGTCAGCACAAATCAGATGGAGGGGCTTTCTTGTGTCTGGCAGCCGACACTTTCAAATGTTAATGGATGGGGGCGAACAAAGTTGAAGTGGGTCTGAAAATGCTAATTGTCCCTAATTCATGTAAATAGCTTCCTTAATGGAGGAATTAAGCATTTTAAATATGCAATTGGAGGCAATCAGTCCTTTCATTTGGTAGGGTGGCACAGGTGTAGTGGATTGAAATTCATCTTTCACACAGGGTGGCTCATTTGTCATTTGGCTGTGTTCAGGCATGGATGACGGGGACTGGAAGAGAGGTCCTTCTGCTCTGTTACGTACAGATATCGGAGAGTGAAACACGTTGCAAAACCTTTAATTATATTCTTGTTGTTGACCGAATCAAGAGAGAGGGAAAAGCAATTAATGCAGACTACACTACAGAGAAAAGCAGCGCACTAATAGATTTTATTTTCAACATTTACAGAAGCAGTATACCTTATATATGTGTAGGGTGTTGTTTATATTTTATTCCATATGTGAAATGTATAATCTTATAAACTGTATGACAACAACAATATAAGTGGTGTCATAAAAAAAAAAGAGTGTAGCCCGCGACAAAGAAGAAAGGCCTATACCTCCATACCCATCACAGGCAGAGGAGCAGCAGAGTCGACAGCTCTGACTTATTATTCTGATCATCTCAAACAGACAATAAAGCAGGAGGTCATGTTTCAGCATGTAATAACATGGTGTAGCAGCAGGACCAGAGACAGAGAGAAACACAAAGTAAGGGCCATGAATCAAATGGGCGATGCATTGTCTCAGAAAATGACTTATTAGTCAATATAAAAGGGGATAGTGTGTCTTTGAGGTGTAAATAGCCGAGCCTCTGCAGAGAAGAGGAGACAGCCCTGGTTAATGAACGAGACAAGAAAAACCTTGTTTAAAAGGACAAATCAGATCACAAGATTTCAACCCCATTAGCTGCTACTCACAGGGAATGATAATAATGATAAAGGATGGTGGAGGCCTTTTGATTTTCCGAGTAGCAAACTGTGTTGTCTTGAGAAAAAATCTTTTCCTGGAGGAGAATCAAAGAGCAGTTCATTTTCACACTGACCTTCAGGGCTCAAGGCGGCCAGACAAGGGCACAAACAGATTGAGAATTAATTGGTGCAATTAACATTTTGTGATTATAAGGACTTCAGATCAATACCTTATGCAAATAGGGGTATTGATGTGCAGCAGAAACCTTGTTAATTGTGTTTGGCGAACAAACAGGCCCCTGTGTTACTATTCCATAATGGAACAGGAGGCACGGACAGGTTCAAACTGCTGACCGCTTTAAATGCATGAGGACATGCAGCACTTTCTCCCTCCTCCATCTTAGCCATCCAGCCCTTCAGCCTCCACTCAGCTCAGGACTTTTAAGAAAAGTTGCAGAGTTTGATGATCTGGGTAGCTTTTAAGTGTCTCCCTGAAGAGGCTCTTAAGAGCAGGATGAAGATTCCTCAGTGTTTCTGTGATCACCATGCTCACGTCAGGCTGCCGCAGATTACACAAATGGCCTTCTGCCTCCTTCCTCGTACAGTTTTTAACAGCAGGAACCGGCATGTGAGGAAGAATTGAAACACTCTGCGCCGACAGCCATTGAAATGAATTAGTTTCAGCTTTATTGCTATGGACTGGATTTTCCACTCTCGTTATTAAACTGCGTTAAAAATGCACTTTCATTTCAGATAAGTACCAGTAATCCTGTTTGCCGACCACAGCAGATGAAGTTAAATATAATTTAAGCAGAAACGGAAACGGTGGAACAATGTAATCACTGAAAGTGAGATTGAAGTGATGCTATTCTTATCATTATTATTGTTTTCATTACTGTTGGTGTGGGGAGACACCGGTGATGGCAGAGGCAGCATCATGCAGAAGGTGAGAAAAGAAGAAATGCTCCATCCAATAAGCATCAGAGCCAATAAATCCCTGCTCACCACTGCCTGTCTCTCTTCTTTTTCTGTGACAATTGGCTCGCAGATTGTTGCTGCATGAGCTTTACATCATGTGGCCTTGCAGAAGCCCACGGAGCCGGCAACGTACACAAAGCATGAAGCTACTGTTAATTAGCTGAGTTTACAGGCTCAAAGAACAGTTAGCGGGCTCTTTTATGTGCCCTGCTGCCTGCTGCGGCTGTGACGTCGGTGTAATGATGCTGCGCTTGTTGTAGGCTTACCTGTATTTAGCAGTGTGTTTCACTTTTTCTAGGATTTTACACCAAATGTACCCTGGTGAGATCATCCAAACTGTGACAGAAGAAAAAAAACTTCCTTTCATTACTTCATTACTTATCTAATTGGAATGTTTGATACTGAAGGAACCATACACCCCATTTTATCATCATTTAAAATGAGGCACTCATGAGTAAGATTACAGGTTATTTAATGAAAATAAAACAATTGCTGTCGTATTAGCCATTTGTTAGCGCGCTAATTACAGTTAATTCTTTTCAATTTTGGGCTGTGCTCCTTTAGGCATTAGCCTTAATCTCCCTGGTGATGAAGTTGGTGTATTAAACAGAAAGCACTGGAGGGAGGGGAGAGTGGACATGGAATTAAACCATCAGACTTATAACCACGTTTAACAACACCACCACTTACTGGGCTGTTTTACAATGATGTGGACCTAAATACCTCTCAGTGAAATGTGTTTGTGTAGAGAGATCTCATTAAATGTAACTCAAAAAAAACAAACAAATGTAGTGAGAGAGTAAAAGAGCTCCCGGCTTGCTTTGTAAAACATACGCAGCAAATATTCAAATGTAACTATATTCCTTTGTATTGTAAATCACGGTCTCAATAACAGGGATGCCAGAATCAAGGACCTTTGGGCCTTGCGGTTTTTCAGAATCCATTCACAGGTTGATACAGTTGCTGCATGATGTACTCCTGTTTCATCGGTTCAATTAATTCAACGGTCAAGATTATACAGATTCAATAGAAGTGCAAATAGACAAGGATGAAAATCAATCCACATGTAAACATCAAAGTAAGAAGACTGAGAATCTGAAAGCTGAATCTGGGTTCACAAAGAGCATTGTTAGAAAAGGTTGAAAATGATTTTTGAGGTCATGATATTGATATTGATGTATTATTGCACATTATATAGAAGAGGAGATACAATGTTATTCCACCTGCGCAATCAACATATAAAAGATACATAATGCAGACATGTGAACCATTTTCTAAACACTATTATAGAGACAAAAATAATGCACATAGTAAATCATAGAAGCAGCAGTCTGAATGGCCGTGGAGGGCAGGTGAAAAATACACAATAGCATTGCATTTTTCAACGCGGTTCAAAAAGACCTTGTCAAGATTGATGTCTCCGCTCTAGCTATAGTTAATAGTAAGGGAACACTCCTGAAATTAGAATCCACTTCTTTCTTAACGCAGCACCTGTGAATCGAGGACATCTGAGAAAAAAAAATGGAAGGGTTCATGTCATTTCTATAGGTTTCCGAGCCACAGCGAAAGGAGAACAGCCAATCTGTGGGGTGTAATGGATATGTCAAGAATTGCTAAATCATAGGTGTCCGAGGCAGAAAGACAACTAACCCAAACATAATGTCATCCTGGGAGGGAGAAAAGAGGCAAATGCACAAAAGAAGAGAGGGGGAAACAACAAAGGAGGGGAAAGATGAGGCATTGCTGTTAAATTTAAGGCAAACATGAGGAATATATGAACTGTTTATTTCATGCGTACTGTTCTTTATTATTACCTATTTGGCATCTCTGTCCGGGTGCATTATGGAAATGAAGCAATGCTACTTTGCTTAACAATAACACACTGACTTTGAATCCTCTTACTTAAGGTTTGATTGCTTCTTGACGGTGGTTTTAAATGAATTGTGTTGAGGAGTGATAAAGAGCTTATTGCCAGGAATAAAAGCCCAGAGCAATGAAGAAAAGCTACACATGGAGTGGCTAGGCGATACAGGCTATTACGGTGAGGGAATGGTGTCCTTGACTGCCAGGACGGCTTAGAATTTTATTTCATCTTGTTTTGCTGGCTGCTGACAATGATGCGTGACTCTGGCACCGGAGGAAGAGGGCAAGCATGAGAGCCATTTTAGATCTCATTTACATACAGTGTGTCTGTAACAGAATAGAGAAAATGGGTTTGCACGTGCATTTGAAAACCCGAGTACATTTTTTTCAGGAGGTTGAATACATTCTGTGTACATTCAGGTGTGTTTGGTCTTTGAAGCATTTTCAAAGTTTGTGTTTACATTTTCTACAGAGGAGGATTTTAGGGGAAGTCATGCTCATCATTGTCCTTGTGCTGCTTGTGTGTGTGAAAACACACTTGTTATGACCTCCATCGCTCACATGCGCTGAATCCCCCAAACCGCATGTAAATTTGGACAATGGAGGACTGAGGGACTCTGGGAATTGTTGTTTATCAGTGCAGTGGAAAGAACGGTTGAGCTGTAATGGCCCTCCAGTGGATTCAGTACACAAACTTCTCTGTACAGCAGTAGTAGTGTGGCTGCTTGATTTTGGGGGGAAACAGTTCATTAGAGGTCATCGCTGCTCATGTAAAGGTCATTGTGAGTGTTGCAGGCACTGACCTCAAACAAAATGTATGGAGTTTGTCTATTTGCTTTATTTATTTGTTTATTACTGTTGATTTGTGTATTTGTTTTCACTATTTTTGCTTTTCAAAATACAAGTGCTTTGATTGTTTTTTCGAAAAGTGCTATGAATAAATGTATCATTATTATTATTATTATTATTATTGTTCTGGTCATTTATACCCGTTGGAATAACTTTATTGCTGATATAAATGGTCAATGAAGCCCAAACGGCCATAGTTACTGTCTGTTTAATTCATGATGCTATTGCTCAAGTTTTGTAGTTATTCACAAACATTAGGATGTTGGTTTGAGGTAGACGTAAGCAGGCTACAGATTTCTTGTTTTTAGTGTTTTATTTTACAGGGATCAGGCTAGTTTGTGTTAAGCACTGAACTTTTACATACAGGCAAGGGATAGAGTGAAACCAATTTCAAGATTGACCTGGTATTAAAGACCAAACCATCGTATTTTCTTTAACTTAAGTACTTTTGGTGAACAAACACGTAACCAATCTGCGACCATATCATAGCATTTCCAACATGTGGCTAAGGTATTGTAAACTCCATGTGGATAGGTTTGAAGGCTCCCCAAATGTTGTGGTATTGTTTTGAAAAACGTCATGATTTCACTAAAATGTGTTTTTGTTCAAATGTATGTTCCTCTCAGGACAAGGACAAAGGTCTTCGAGGTAAAACAGTGCATTTGTACAATAGTTGTGCAATAGTTTTGCAACGTGATTACCATCTAACTATAAGAATATCAGGCAGATGATATATAGTACTAACCCACTAAATAAGCTAACATTAGCTCTAAGTGTAAAACGCTGTCGGGTTATATTTGATTGCTTCCATCTAATTTATCTAAAAACAACATTCTTCCAAAGGATCCTTAAATATTCTCTTAATAGCTACATGTATGATATTGAGTTTAAATAATAGGGCTAAAGCTGCATGTCCCAGGATAAGTAGGCTATTAGCACGAGAGAGCTAGTTAGCCAAGGTGATATAGGAATCATGAGGAAAGATGAGAAATGAAATGACTTAATTGAAACTAATGAAATATATAAGCTAAACTTACAATGTTTGCATTACAGATATGACAGTTATATTTTGCAAAGATCAGTTATTCGTTTTGTTGATTAATTTTTCTAACCCAAGCTGAAAAAGGGAAAAAGACCCTGACGTTGAGTGATGAAGAAACTCTCACAGAAAAACACAGTTTGTTCTTTGCAGCAAACTCCAGAAGAGTGTTGACTTACTGACTATGTGAGTCAGGCATGCCAGAATCAGTTACTCTTTAAGTAAGGTTTATGTCCCGTAATTATCTCATGATGCAGAGTGTTTGCAGGCACACAGAAAATAATGATCGTGAACCACAAAGTGCTAAAAAATGTTCAGGGGCTGAGACCTCTCCCTCTGATAGGTTTAGGCATTTCAGACATCCTTTTCCAAAGAGATTTGGTCCGAGCTTTTCCTCCACTTAAACACAGAAACACTGAGGATCAATTTGTGGGATTAGTGGACACTGCTGAGATAAAGTTGGTGCTGAAGAGGCCCACATGACTACCGTCCCCCCAGTGTCCTGCTAAAGTCCTCTTAGCTCCATTCCTTGCCGCAGACTAAGCCTATCCAAACCCCCAATGCAATCACAACCTTGTCTCAGTCCGGCCCTCTTGAATCGTCATCTCTGACAGCACCGGCCTAAATTGCAGCTCCTCCAGCCCTCCCGGCCTTGTCTCCTCCCAGAACTTTAGTTAATGAGTGAAGTTTTGTGGTGGGTGTTCAGGGGTCTCTTGCCAGGCCTGCAGAAACAGAGGAGGAGCTTTCATAAAGCATTGGCGAACAAATGGGATTTAACACACAAGAGGCTCTGATGGCCTATTAATTCTGCTTTGGCTGGCGTCCAGAATGAGCCCAGCCTCTCTCCTAATTGGAGAACAGCTAATTTCTATCAGAGGTATCAGGAGACTTTTTTTTTCTCTGTGCAGGATGCATCCACATAACTTTAATGGATTCATTCAAGGGCTACGGCACGCAGACATTGATTAGATTGCCTCCGAGGCCCCGCTGCTGGTCGCTTGACATAGGCAGCAAATGAAATGTGACCTCTGGTAAAAGGCCTGAACCAGCCAGCTCCAGTCTAATCCATTAGCTCAAAACCTTCCCCAATCCCATTTAATTAATGAAGTGATTTGAAAAAGGGTGAACATTTACCAATCCCTGGAACTGGAAAATAGTGGGCATGTAAAGCAACATCCGCAGACAAAGTAAAAGCACGAGAGTTGGGTTGCAGAGTAATCCTTTGCAATGAGATGGAATATTATTGCAACCCTGAGACAAGATGATCCAACCACAAAACACATACAGATGTGCGCTAATGAGTTGGGTTAAGGAAAATTGCCTTTCTTTGGCTGCATTGCTAAAACATTTGTCAGCAATAGGAAAGTCAATTTATTCAAATTCATCAAAGCCAAACAGTGACAGCAGGGGAGGGGAGCGAGTTAATCAGTGAAATGTAAAACAGAAGAGAGGGAAATATTTTCCACTTTTTGTCTGTAGAAAGAATTTAGCAGCATGTTCATCTTGGCCATACAGTTGTGATCTGCACTCATCAGAGCCTCTTCAAATCTGCTCTCTGGAATTCACATTTTGCTCACTCATTTAACGAGGATGCCTTCTATGTGCGAGGTCTTTATGCAGACTATTGCAGCACAGCTATTTCTTGGGCAACAGAACCTCAATGTCAAAAGAAAGACGAGCACCAGATCTCTGTTGCTGCATATGTTACATTACATATAATTCTAATTGAATTCATTTATTTATCTGCAATTAATAATTTATGATGCAACACACAGTGGTATGCAAATGAACAATTTAAATTTAATGAGTTTTTAATGACCAAACAAATAATTAGTGAAGCCCGGTGTGGTGTGCATGTAATTTGAGAGCGAATGAATTTGAGAGCTTTGTTCAGTGTTTGAGCAGAGACAAGCTAATTTACTTATAGAGCAGCTTATGCAGCAAAATAACAGTCTGTACATAAAGGAGAATCAGAAAAGTCATTTCCTCAAGGTCATTAGGAAATCTCCAAAAGGTCAGTTGGACATGTAATGCTAAAGAAATAATGTGAGCCATTACATTCCACACAATCATGGCAAATAGAGGCACATGCTTTGAATATAACTCACATGCTGACAAAAGAAAAATCCACTATGGATATCTGAAATATTCCAACTATTCCCATCGGTGTGGGAGAAAAAGGCAGAGGGCTGCATGCCACTGCAGCCAAATGGCATTTGATAATGGCTTTTTTGAGCAAACCCAAAAGACATTGTTAAGATTTACATTTTCAAATATATGCTGACCTTTTTTCCCTCCTCTCTTCTGTTCGCTTGTCATCAGCGCTGTAATTGAATCAATATATTTCCTGATCAGCCCCGAGATTGAATAAGGTCACAGGAAGCCATGTGTGGACATTAAAAATCATTATTCTACTCAAATTGAGCAGAGATGGCATAGACCATTCAGGGTTCAAAATGAAATTATATTAGAGTCTATTACACTTTTACAATTATAGAGATGTTTCAATATTACTACAGGAAATGAAGTCATAATAAAAAGCCCAGGGGTGTATTACATAGAAATGACCCAAGTATTTTTTTCCACTTTCCCACTGTTATTGAATTGATGTAGAGAACTTGGTGACATTACATTCACAGATAAGTGACCTTATTCATGAAAGAGGAGCCTGTTTCAGCTACTTTTATTTCATACTTCAAGTTTGCAGGGGTGCACTTTTTTTTGTCCACCTGCAGGACCTTGAGCCGGTAACTGTGAACACATTTACATTTCCTCACACTCTCAGGAACAAGTCGTACCAATGTAGCAGCTTAAGCTGTTGCAGCTTTGATTGCCTTTAAGCGTACATTTATTTTAATTATTCATTTATTTTCTGGAATATAGGATTTTTGCTTTGTGCAAATGTCTGAGCTGCAAAAAAGTGGCTAATTAAATAGTCCAACAGAGTTGTGCAATTATAAGACAAAGTTTAAATTCTGTTAATCCAATACTCAAGAAAAAAAGTGGAAAATTAAATTAAACCACACCATTAATGCAGAGTTTTCAGTCTAAACTCTTTTATATTGTGTCTAACTATCAAATTAGATAAAACTCCCTTTTTTAATTGGCTCACTTATTGAAATGAATAACACTTATCAGTGATCGACTTATCAACCCTGCATGAAATAAGAATGAAACTTGTTCCTTCAGGCTTAACAGTCATTCTTCTGGTGCAGTTTCCTATACTTTACATATTTAAAGTTCAGCCTGAGTGTAGCTCAAATAAGACAATTATACGGCTTCACACATATAAAGTGGTGACCTGTGATTTGTCTCATCCATGCGGAGGAAGAGGTTCATTTTCTGCAGTTGTTATACTTGTGTTTCACTTAAGGCACAGCCCCTCTGGTCAATTAGGCGTGATGGTCACAATGTCTGCAGAGCGCTAACAGTGTGCTCTTTAAAGCTTGTCAAACGACGGCGAGCAGGGGAAACCCGGTCGCCTGGAAACGACACCAGCTCCCACAGCCATCATCATCATCATCATCATCATCAATGTTGGATGTAAATAGCCTTTCATCTCAGGTGGAACAGAGCCACTGAGCGAGCACACCTACGTCGCCCTGTTTAAAGTGTGAATGCAGAGGGATGAGCAGTAATGAAAGGCCCATTTACACCATCTATTCCACCTCCACCTCTTCACATTTTTTGAATATAAAACCTCTGAGTGGAACATTTATGAAACACATAATGACAATCTAAATCAGTGGGCGGCTTCAATCTACAAGGATTAGTGGGCTTGATGTAGTTCAACACATGAAGGCACACTTGTCGCCTTATTACTGTAAGAGCTTCAAAAATCCTCCCTGAAGGAGGGAGGGAGGGAGGGAGGGAGAGAGGGGGAATGCTCGACTATGCCACACATCTCTGGCAGCAAATTAGGGCCTGTGCTATCTATTCAGCATGGAGGGAAAAAAGAGGCAGAGAGATACTTGGCCTGTCACATTTCTCAGGTAGAAGAAAATAACTCTGTGGTGTTTTTTTTTACTTTAATGATATGCCCAGAACATTACTGCCTCAACAGAGCAACTGTGCAGACACGAAGTGATATGACTGTGTACACTGGTGTGTTTGAAACAGACAGCGCTGTTCATTAAAGGTCTGCTCTATCTAGGTTTTTATAAACGTCTCTATCATTTGCCAACACTCAGAGACAAAACTAAAGGAAAAACAAGATTGTCGCAACAAACCCTGGTGTTTGTCAGGGGGTGAGTCTAAACTGGAAATTGAAAATAAGAAATATGCAGGGGGAAATGGGGGCTCTAAAACTTGTTAATGTTTACATTGCTGCAACAAAGTAGTTTGGTCAAATCAACAAGTGTTCACAATGTTATTTCATTTCTGTGAAAAATCAGTGTAACATAGTTGTGGCTTGGTCAGGGCGCTGGATTTGAAGACATAATAGCAGTTTTATGGTAAGTAGGCTCCTGCTGTTACTCACCATTGAAAAAAAAACTGTGTACATTTTCCTACCAAACCTTAAACCAGAATTAAAAACACCAGAATTCAACTGAGTTCATCTCAAAGACATTTCATGTCTTTGCTGCGGCTTTTCTCCGTCCTTATGCTGCTGCGTTTCAGAAGCATCTTGCAAATCTTGAGGATTAGGTGATTTTTTTTCACGAGTTTCACTCGGTTAGTTTGGAATTTGTTGTTAAATCTTAATGAAGAGTGGTTGTAAATGAATAGCTAAATATATGTTTAAACAAAATATGTTTTTTTATTTTGAAAAATGATAAGTTCCTCTATGCTGTGACTTACTTCCAACTTGGCTTGGCTATTTGTTGCAGTTTGATAAAGCTGAACAGCCTCTCATGCAAAATAGACTCTGTTTAAATTTTCAGCAGAGAACCATAGAGAGTCCATTCTGAAATTCATTTTAAAAAGATGTTGTGTAGTCATAAATGCAAAAATGGACAAAGCACATTGTGTGCAATAGCCTTGGCATAAACTCGTACGTAAAGCACAAGACCAAAGGGTCTACAGAGGTAACCAATGAAAAACAGAAGGAAAAAAACAGATCTGAAAGGAGCTGTGACAAGACTCAAATTAATGAGAAAATAAAATAAATAGTTGAGGATAACAACTCAATAAGTCATCTAAATGCACTGCCCTCTGCTGGAGAATAAGCGTGACCCTTCATGTACTACAATAGTAGAAAGGAGTGTCACATTAATGAGCCTTTTAGCCTATTTTGTGGAAAGCCGTGTTTTGCACTAAATAGGGTATAAACCTTAATAATAAACACACAAAGGCTGTTGAGGATTGGTGTGATTGACAAATTATTGAAAAAGTACTGATTGCATTGCATCTTTGGGTTTTATATGAACACAAACACACATTCTCTCTGGAGTTCACACAAGGTGCTGTGGTTGTCGTGCTCTGCAGTCTGATCGTCTCTTTTCTCAGCCAAACTGGCTCGCTCCATCACCCCGGTCTGTTGGAGGCCCGATGGTGATGAATGTCTTTTCCTTTTTGTGAAGTCCCCTGTACTGCTCCAGCATGCCAGGCAGAATGAAAAACAGATTAAAGAGGCAGGAAACCGACACAGAGAGGATGTTTGGCTGTTGGCTATTGAGTTATCAGCCCTTTTCACACCTAATGAAACAACTTTCAGCACTGCAGCTTATTAAATATCCCCCAGTCACTGGGCAGAGCTGCAGAGTCGCCAGGCCCTGAGAAAGCTACATTAGATTTTAATTAAAAACAAACAAATTACCCAGAGCTCCATGCATCCAGGAAATTTCACTCAATTCAAATAGGACCAAACTTTTAACTGTAGATTGATGAAGGAGGTTTACAGGTATACTCTTAAAAGGAGTATGAATGAAGGTCTATTAATACTGAGGGGGTTTGATAGACCAAATGACTTAAGTACTTACTATAAGTAAAACAAATATGTTAATTAAAAATGATAAGAGGCAAGGACACCGTCTCAAAACATCAACAAATACAACAAATGAGCCCAGAAAATAATTTCAGACTAATTTCATATTTGATAATCAATCCAATCTTGTTGACCTTCACTTTTGATTTTATCTTCAGCACATCCATAATGACTGAAAAAACTTCATTAAAAAATGTTATTAATAATTTCAATTTCCTTTGTTCTTGCTGATTTTCTAAAAAGATTTAATCTTAAGAGCTTGCAATGCCCCTTAGTTGCAAATTCTTCTGATAGAGATGTCATGTCATAGATGTCTTTCTCTCTGGAGATACAGGTCTTTAAAATAGAAATAGTAATCAGCCCATTAAGCCTTTCTGTTTTTTTATAACGACGTTTAAAAAAAACCTAAATTTCTTAATCATTTGGTTCATCTGTTTCTCTGTTAAAGTCCAGTTGTGTCTTTACTTTGATTTCCTCTCTTCCTCCATCCTCACCAAAGAGACACTCAGACATCAGGCTTTAAGGTTGCCTTCTCTTCTCTTGGCTGGTTTGTTTCAGGAGCAGACTGAACATCTCCCCCTTGTGAAGAAAACTCAGTTCATTACTGATATATAGATATAAGGTACTGTACGAACAAATGCATTAACATATTTTTGCACGCAAATGAAGACAGAGTGGAAGCTAAGAATCCGTTGCAAGGCTGTATGGCATCTGCTCCGACAACTTAAACCAACGTGGACTACTTCCTCTTCCTCTCCCCGCCAAAAGTCCCCTCATCTCTCCCTCTGGATTTCTGCTGTCCTCCAACTGCACACATTGCAGGCTTGTTCCTTTCATTTGGATTTGACCCCTGCTTACCTTACTTCCGAGTGGGCTTCATTAAATGTCTTTCATGCTGTTTCAGGGCCTTCTCTTTCTCTCTCCGAGACACTCACTAAGTGGGAGAATAGTGACAAAAGGGAGGCCTCCAATGTGCAATTCTCAGTGGAGAGGGTGACCCCAACTTTAGGAAGAGAAAGAACCTGAGGATAATAGCAAATGAAGCCAAGGGCTGCGTTAATGGGATGCCATAGCATACAAAGTTTCTGCTTTAACTGACAGACATGTATATTAATACTCAGCACTTTTTTTATCAAAGTGGAAAAAATATGAATATTCATCCTCATTTATATTTCAAGGCATTTCTATTCCTGCAGGGGCCTTGGTGGGTTTTGACCGATTTCCATCCCCATTACAGAAATGACAGCTCTCACTCTTGGGCCCTGACAGAGGTCTGCCCAATGCACAGGAGGTCTTCCGAGGAGGGAGCCCGCGCCCGTTCCCAGCTGTCCACAAACACTCATTAACAGAGGAAAATATCCAACGGAATCTCTGTGAGAATTTTTAATCACACAAAGGTCCTGCTAATTAGGCAGCTGATGGGGCATGGAGAGCACAAGGACGAATTCTTTAAACAAAGGACTAGAAACTTTAGGAGCCTTAATTACTCGGGCAAAGAGTTCATTTCAGAATGGCAGAGCACATCATTCCACTAATGAGACCAAGTGGCAGCACATATTAGCGAGAAATAATGTGGAAAGTTCAATTACATTGTGCTTTTGGAGCCTTTTCCCTCTTTCCCTCCCTGCTACTTATGCACACACATAAGACAAAGCCCGGGCCAGCGCAGGAAGCAGGCAGGGGCGGAGGACACGTAATCACTGGCACCAGCTCTCCGTTCTTCACGTGGATCTTGGCAGGCTTGATCATCTTAATTGCCCATTAGAATGTTCTCCTGTTTGAAAATGAATATCATTATGGTGCCCAGTTCTGGCCTTTGCTGGAGACAGACTTGCTGCAAATTTTCTCCATTCAATACCGCATGTGTCTTGAATTCCAAACACACCATTGACGACCAATTTGCAGTAACCAAATCCTTAGAAATGCTATGAATTAAAGGGGCAAAGGTGGTGTTAATGATCAGGAGTTAAGATTGACTCTTTTTTTTTTAACTTGCTACAAGGATAAATAATTGTAAAGAGCATGTTGTGTGTGGTCCTTTTGTTGTTTTGAAACCTTTTGTGATTCGCACAGACAGTGTCTTTAACAGGGGCATCTCTAGAATTTCTTGAATGGAGGGCCCAACTGTGGCACGGATTTCTGCAAACAGTAAGTGTTTTGCACACACAAACATCTGAATAGCTTACATTATTATTACCATCCCTTTCCTCAATAATCATATCCTCCTGAACTACAAACCTTCAGGAGTCATACTGTAGTTACAACTCTGTGTAGGGTTATTTAAATGAATAAAAAATACAACAAAAGAGGAAGCACATATCTTCATAGTATACTCTATAAGGACTCAACAAAAGATGTTAAAATACCAACATAAGAAAAGGTGCTACACTGACATCCCTCAAAAGCTACTTGCAGCCTTTTGCAAAACAGCTCAATCAGTTGGTTTGAACTTAAGCCCCGACCATGAAATGACAGCTAGCCAACTAAAGTTTATAGGGTGGCAACTTGGGGGGCCAATCGTGTTTTGGGGGGCCCAGGCCACCGAAAGCCAGACCCTAGAAACGCCACTGTGCTCTAAGAGACAAGGTTCAAATCATCCCCTGTTTACCTTACTTAATGTGCTGCCTTTCATTACAAGACTACTTCTACTGATATTAAATCAGCTCTGTCTTTGGGGAAAACATGCAAAACCATCCTGCTTTGGGGATTGGCTGAGCTACAGAGCCATCACCAGAAATAACTTGCACTTAACTTTTAAAGTCCTCAGATGATGGTATTTTCCCCATCGTGCAGAGAGGGTATGGAAACAAAGTTATACCAACTTGTATTTAGATAATAACATTAGCCACATTCTTTAACTTTGTTTCACACAGTGTATCAGTAAATTATTGTGAATGAGAATCAAATAATGTGCCACTGAAAGGGTAATATATGCGCATTCTCACCTGCGTAAAAGATTGTATTAAAAATCCTAATGCCCACATCAGGAGGTGCCTGGATACCAATTACAGCAAGCAGGAAGCAAATTTCCCGTGAAATAAAACAGCTAATGGGAAATGGAGGGCGGCAGGCAGCATTCCTTACTGCCCCTGAAGCTGGAACAAGAAGAGGCAGGTGGAGCTTAGTGTCCACCACTGGCCTGGTTTTAACCACACTGGAGCCAAATACATCATAAGGACCATCGGAAATGGGCTAGTTGAATATATTGTACTCAGAGTGATGTCACTTCCCCCATACAGTAACAGCCTCTCTTAACCCACAATGCTAATCATCCATGGATCTTTTTTTCTGTTAGCTCACTACTAAACTGTAAAATGCTTTATGAAACAAGATAACTTCCAACATTGTCAGAAGAAAATTGAAAAAGTAAAAGATTTTATCAAAGGCTGTGCAATAATCCCACTTTTGCAAAAGTCAGAATTTTGTGCAATAATACATTTATTTAAACAAAAATGCTTTCTGATTCACTCAGTGGGCTTTCAACTAACCGATTGGATAAAGGCCTTTGAATGATGGTTATACTTTCACACTATTTTGATGCAGTCAGATGAACCTCAAGTAGCTATCTGCTACCCTCTGATTAATCAATGCCAATTTAGTGGTAAAAAAAAAATCTTGACTCAAAATGAACAGGAGAACACACAGACTTTGAGTTATAGCTATTTTCGACTCTGTAATTGTTTGTTTATTTACACCATGTATCACACAATGGCAATATTTAACAATTATATTGCAAATCGCATAATTGACATATATCTTTTAGACCCAGAGAAGTCCACGGGTCAGATTAGATGCCTTAACACGTGGGTCGGAGTATGCAGCTGGGATGGAGATTGTACGTCAGTTCAGCCGTCGTCTCAGAAGCTCCAAGTGGATCCAACAGGAAAAATATTAAAGGCTCTTTTGATGCTTGTTTGAGCCAAAATAATTGATGTTTCAAAAATGTGCCTTGAAAATAAAAGTTCAGTAGAGATTTGTCTCTCTACGGCGCAAACTTAAAAATCTTAAGGTGATTCGAACTAAAGTCCGAAGAGAAGCGAGCAAGAGCAAGAAGCAAGAACCTAACTGGAGATCTGAGCTGAGTCTGAACTTTTATCAGCTGCAAGAGAGGGGGGCCGCCCAAGGGTTACTCCCACTCTGACTGGAGGACAAATGTTTAAATTAAACCGAGTTTACTCAATTAGATTAAGAATAAGAATCTAAACATATATACATCACCATACATTAATTTCGATATTATTTCTATCAGATCCACGTTGATGTAGGTTCACGTCATATATTTAGACATGCATTTCAATCAGATACATGTTGAGATGAAAATCACACCACCTGGGAACATCCTCAGTTAATCCCAGCCTGTAGGTGAACAAAACCATGTTATACAGTCAACATTCTTAATAAGACATATTAATAAAGTAGGAAAATAAATTGGTGTCTTTAAATAACACCTTCTATAGCTAATATCAAAGAGTATGCTTTATAACACATCTAAATGTATAATTATGAAGATTATGTATTCATGGAAATTCTAACACTAGATGGCTATAGCACTCCACGTCAAATTCCTAGTAAACTATAATAACTCTTATTTGTATTCTGAACATCAGATTTTGAGTTTAAAAAGATGATTGCAATACATTCAATGTGACAATTACAAATATCTTAGATGAAGAAAGACATAAATGTTCATTTGATGCAGAATTAAACGCTGTGGTTTAATCAGTTCTTCAGCAGTCCTTCAACAGATGGTCAATTTTTACGACATTGCAGAGACTGGTTTCGTAGATAGCAGAGTGTTCTGTTTCCGCTTGGTTGTTTACTCAAGGCGTTGTAAAAGTTTATAATATTCTGTCTTCCAGAGCCTGTCTGAGAGGGAGACTAAAATCATTGATCAGTTCCTTTGTTTCTTGGTAAAAAGTAACCAAGATGTTAATCCACATTCCTGAGTCCTTTCAGCCCTTGGGTTGTGAAACTTGGCTGCTAATATCAGCTACAGATGATTCGATGTTCATTACCCCATAGCCCAATATTAAACTTCCAAAGGTTGGGAGATGGCTAGCCCAATGCTGTTAAGCCATTTCAAAACACTACAATACAATATTTTGGTAGACAGTAGAATACACACACACTGCCTTCATTTTAAGCCTCTTATCCAAGTCAGATTTCACCTTTTTCACTTTGCAATTATTAACATACAAAAAAGGAAGTTGGTGTACCAAAAGAACGAGGTTAAACTTAGAAGTTCATCTATCCTGTTATTACCATGCTGCAAGCTGATTTTATATTCTACTGCCCTGAAATGTTTCCAACATGTAATAACTTCATTTTGTAATTTTCTAAATATTTGACAAAACTCCTTCAAAGCTACAGAAGACAAAACTCTTTTTGAGAGTAGCACTCCTCAGATATTGACTTTGACATTCAAATTGGTGAAGTGCCACTTTAAACCATGAATGCCATGAATTGAGCATTATAACCAACACTCATCTCTTTCTGAAAGCTATTATCTGTTTGTGCTACCTTTTCTCAGGTAGCTGAGTGGGTCAAATGCACATGAGCTGCCTTCTCTGCAGAGCCCCATTATAACTCAAATTTGGAAATCAAGAGGATGTTGACTGTGTGCTCCCCTGCTTACCGCCTGCACACAGCCTAACCCGGAGAGAATAGTCTGACCAGAGAAGACCCACTGGTGAGGGAACCTATTGATTTTTTTTCCCTCCCTATGTTCTCTCTGCCAGAGTTGTTTGTTTCTTTTTGCTCATTGGCCCTGTTTTATTTACAGGCAGGGGGATCAATAGAGACACTTCCTCACTCGCTTGTTTCCAGCTATATGAAAACACAACTCTCAGCCTCTTAAGCACACTGGCAGATCTACATCATTTCTCCAGTGGTTCAAATAATTTCAGTTCAAGTGATTGACAAGTGAAATTGTGCATAAACCCGTAGCTGTATAAAACGCACTGAAGTGAATTCTTTATAGATATATATTTGTGAGAAACTCATCTGAGCTGTCACAAACTTGGAGAAATATCTCCCAGATATTGACCTTTATAGCACAAAAAGAGTAAAATGTGCTTTGAAGACTTTTTAAGTACAACTGAGGAATGCTAGGTTGTCTGTACCTTTTATGGTTACAAATCAATATGTTGGTTGGTTGTTTTAGAAAGCCTCTGTAAATTAAAATTGTAACATAAAAGCAGAAAAAACCTGGCAGGAAACCTGGGAGAGGCAATTAGACAGTTTTTCTGTTGAAAGTGTGTTATTTGTGAGTGTGTGTGTGTGTGTGTGTGTGTGTGTGTGTGTGTGTGTGTGTGTGTGTGTGTGTGAGAGAGAGAGAAAGAGAGAGAGAGAGAGAGAGAGAGAAGCCTTTCTCCTTTCTACCTAATGTTCAGAGTATTGGTTGCTGCCGTTGTCCTAAGTCCCTCTTGTTAAATAACTGGCAGGTAAACTAGTTCAACATCAGATAGTGAAACACCTCAGAATGACATTTGCTTACATGTTAATGTCAAAGCCCTCTTGTGGCCAACAAATAATAATTCTTGTCTATTGGCATCAAAGGAGAAGTGTGACGCTCAATCCTCATTGCAGGGCTTTTAAACTGTGAGTGGGTCTCATTTCATTAAATTGACCATATGTGACAAATATTGATTAAAGATGGTATCTTTAGTCTAGAAAAATGATGGATAGGTCAACATGTAAGCTTTTAAGATGATGTTTGCTACCTACTGAGAATGTAACAAAGGTCTTTTAACTTCAGTTTTTAGAAAGACTAAACTGTGAAAATAGTGGTCAATGGGTAGAGAGTATTGAGTTTCACTTGGCATTGGGCAGGACGCAGCCTGGATAAGTCTCTAGTCACTAAAGGGCTGACACACACAGACTGACCACTATTTACTGAATGCATATTCACAATATTATATTGCCAATTAAGAGTTGACAAAAAACCTAAAAATGAAATCATTTGACTATAATACAACAGTATAAAACCTGTGCAGACACACAGAGAGAGAACATGAAAACTCTAAACAGAATGAAAAGGTGTCAGAGTGGAGGATATTGGAGAACACTCAGAATATCAATGATCTGTTTGGGGCCTATGGGGTTGCATTGCCACATGCCCGTATAAATACCAACATGTACAAGGAGAAAAACTTCATGGTGTAGAAAAAATTATACAAGAAATTCCTAAATGTTGCTTTAGAAACAATGTCAAGAGCACAGAAAATAAATGCCAAACAAATGGATAAAATTGCTTCTTTCTATATAATGTAGAACATTTATGTCTCACCTTAAAAGCAAAAAGAGTGTGCAAGTTCAACAACAACCAGTGCATCTTGAGTCTCAGAGCTCCTCAGAGTAATGGCGTTTGCACTTTATAGACCGGCCCTGCTCTCACCCCTCTTGTTGACAGGAAGTCTGTTCTTGCCCTGATGCACAACACGCTCACACTCATTCTGGTGCAGAGGGTGCTACACATTGAATTAAAAGAGTTCTGATTGATAAGGTAGTTGAAGGCAAATCTGCTCCCACTAATTGTCTTTCAAATGCCCTCATTAATCAAAGCAGCGCTGGCCCCACTGACGGGCGGTCCTGTCAGCCGCTCTGCTACAGGCTCTCCTCCGGCCACTCACCTCCCAGCGTGACGCCTGCTTCCCCTCTGTCAGCCGCCGCTGTCCGAGGACTACGGGAGCACAGGCCATCCGTCCGTCCACCGCACACCTGCCTTCTGCCAGACAGGATCTGGCCGCCCCCTGCCACTAGGACGGCCCCAGAGACCAATTTAGCAGCCACTTAATGATTCATGACTTCAAGTGGTGGAAATGAGGGCAGCATATGATAACAGGAATAAACACATTTAATTAGCTCCTCATATACATTATTTATTTATTTACCTGCACTCCGATTAATTTATATATTTTGTGTCTGAGGATATTTTGGTATTCACAGCATCTGGCAGAGATCCTTTGTTGTGTCTCCCTCACCTTTCTTTTGGGAGAGGGGATTGCAGTGCACCTCCTTCTTTATCTGGGGACATTTTTTGAGGTGTGGCGGGGTGGGGTACCAACAGGGATTTGGCGAGACCCCCACAATGAAAAGAAAGGAAATGGTGGTGGAATATTAGACTTTAAAATATACAGTTCCCTGAGCTCTAAGTAGCCTTGTTTGTGAATTTCCTGACAGGTAGTTACTCCCCCAGTTTTCTTTGAGCATAGGGCATACATTTTCATGGAGGCACTAATCAAAGCTGTGCTGCGGCAAACAGCAGAGCCACAGAAGGCCCAATCAAAGCCGTGTACCTGGCTCTCTTCCATAAGGCTCCGGGAACGCTGATGACAACTCTTACCCGAGCATCTGCCATCGCATCCATCACAGGTTGACTTCCTTCACACTCACTCTCCACATCTATCTCTCTCCCTGACACATGAACACAGAGTGCACCATGAGCTCAAACTCTACAGGATGAACTTCATGTTTCCAGGAGTTGAGTACATTTTGAATAAGTAACATCGTGTAGTTAAGACACTGAAGGAGTCTGAGAAGGAAAATAATTAAGAAAAAAAAAATAGTTTAGAGTCAGATTTTTATGCAGAATGGTCTATATGTTTTCATTTTCATATTATTTGTGTTGTTGTTTCTTCTTGTACCGATGACAGAGGTCTAAAAGACAAGGAGGTGTATGTAAACCTGAGTAGAAGAGAAATGCTTCATACTTTGTCACTGACCAAACTATAATTGTCAGCATGAAAGCAAATTCAAACGCCTGGTGCAATACACATAGAAGAAACAAAGTAGGAATGACCTCTGTTATTGTTCTGTCTCAGCTCTTAGTTTTGTGAAGGGAAATCAGAGAGAGCGGTAGGAGTGTGAGCATGATGATGATGATGATGACAGAGGGAGTTGAGGAGGTGAGAAAGGCCTGAGTCCAAAGCGCCAGACTCAGAGATTCCCACCACCAGCTCTCCTCCTCCTCTTCTCTTTTTCCGTCCCTGCGTCGCCCCTCTTCTCCTCTAATCCCTGGCCGCTGAAGACCTCCAGACGCCCTCCTCTCATAATGACACGGCTATCAAACCCAATTGCTGTGGCTCAGACCCAAGGCAGTGCATTAAACCCCTTAGTGTCTGATTGCTTCTCCAGAGTCAAGTGGTTGTGTCCTCCCTGTCATTCCTCCTGACCACCACGCTGACACCGCCCCAGCTGCTCTGAGCTGCTGAGAGGAGAGCCCTCACACAGGCCTGGTTTGCCTGCTCAGACCATTCACACTGACCTCAAACATGCGGAGAGACACGGGCCTGCACAAAGAGATACATAAGTGTTGAATCCAGGACAGGCCACAAGGTTGTTTTCAAGCAAAGTTACTTAGATATGAGAGACTTTTAGAGACTTCAGCAAAGTAAAAATGATGCGTATGATGGAAGAACTCCCTCTAGATTTACTTTAAGCTCAGCGATAGTAGGTATTTTTAAATTCTGAGAACAATGTGATTACAAAACAGATTTCAGAGTACAGTGGTTTTAATGTTAAATCTAACAGCAAAAGAGCAAGGTATTAAGTTACATTCTTTGTTCTATTATGTTGACTGTCCTCTGATGACCAAGAAAAAGTCCTAAAACTGAAAAGTAAAACATGATGTTATGGTTCTATCCAGTTACACCGTCCTGTTGTTACTCACCTTAAATCTACCCCAAAACAGCTGGCATAATCAAATCAAATATTGTGAATGTCCATTTATATGCCTTTGCAGTAGACACCACGTCAGTGAATGGAATTGACACATTTTGAATTATCCAGAAATACGCACATATGCTGTCCATGGGTTGCTTAATAACTGCAGTTAGCAGAAAGTGTCCAGATAAGCTCAGGTTCAACTGTAGTGTCTTATAACCAACCTTTGCTTGTCCAAACTACACTCATCGTGACACAACAACGGGGGGAACACAGCAAGCTGTCTTTTTTCTTTGTCAATTGTTGAAGCATAAAAAAATCTCAGGGCAGAGAAATTAGGATGTTTACAACTTCTAGGTCACATGTCTCATCTCTTGTAAGCACTGAAACATTAGAGGTGTGGACATGTCTGCAGAGGATAACAAGGAGTAGATCAGGTTTGCAAAAAGATCATCTTCTAGGTAAATTTCAGAGAGAACTTAACGTGTTATATCGATCAAAATGCAGAAGACAGGGTTGGATTGTCCCGTCGTTCTTCTGCAGTACATCTGTAGCGTTCATGTGTATTAGTAAATATGTGTACTCTTTATTTCATTACTGGAAAAACTTTATTTTTATTTTGTAAAGTGCAGTGTTTTGGGAAAAAGAGTAAATTATTTTATGTAGCAAGTGTTTTGTTTGCATGACTGATATTTGGACGCAAGATACATTTTTGTACTGAGCTGAATGTCAGCACAGAGAACTTTGTCAAAAGTCTTATTTCATTTGTTTCAGCTAAAAGAAACATCACTTCTTTTCAGAAAAGCACCATGATTGCTGTTCAGGTGAGTGGAAAAAATAAACAAGACTTTTAGGGCCTCTAAACAAGAACACTAGACAACAGGCAATAGGAGTGGTGCAGGATCATCTGTAACTTTAAAAGTAAAATAATCAAAGTAACTTGGTGTCAAAGAAAGCGTAGAAGTTGTTTTTCTATTTTTTAAACTTCAACATTGTCACACAGTGTTACAGCTACCAGCTGTTCATAAAATACATGAAATATTTTGGACATGGTTAGGACATGTTATTTACAGAATGAATTGCTCTGTGTGGACCTACACTAGAATAATGATTTAGGGAGGGAGCGGTCAGCACACATTGCTGCAGGAATGTTCCTCTGGTACAAATGGCAATGTTTGGTCCATGTTTCCTGCCCTCACAGAGCTACACTGAAGGGAAAAATAATGGGAATGAAAGAGCAAATATCTGTAAGTATTTGTTTGTCACTGCATGTGTGTTCTTATATGTTTGTGTGTACATGTGAATGAGCAGTGTGTGTGTGTGTGCTGCTGTGTAAGATGGAGTGCAGTGTCGGAGTTTGGGCAGAAGGTGAATAACTACAGTGCTTACAGTGTAATCATGGTTCCTGTCAGCCCTGCTGCAGGAGAGGAGGGGGCACCCAGCAGACTGAGCTCCTCGGTGATGAAGTACAGGCACCGAGGAGCTCTCTACACCTGGATATTTATTAACACAGGCCTGACAGTAATGAGGCCTGAACAGGTGGGCTGGGACACACATATCAGAGTGAGGAGCATCCGCCAGGAGGCAGTGGGGGAGACGGTGGAGACGAGTGGGAGAAGTTCACCCTGCAGGAACGCAGCCCTACAGAGAGCTGAGGCTGCACACCCACTCATTCCTACATACACAGCTGACCTGAAACAACAACAAAAAAACAAGAACCAAGTGTTTATTTCTCCTCTGCTGGTCTAAAATGTGCATGCTACACTTTTGGAAAAATATAAAACTTCAAATTTCGTCCAAACTCAATAAACTATCCAAAATGTGAGCTTTGAAAATGAACATCTTAATGTACAAAATGATTACATGGCATTTGTTTGCGTGTCAAAACATTGAAACAATCCAAAACAAATGAAACAGAATGCAAATATGTTGAGGGGTATAATTTCCAAGCCAAAAGCGTCTGCTGTAAAAACAGTCTATGAATATCTGGAGCACTCCTGTGCTGGTTTTACTTTTGAATTTGACAGAAAAACACATATTCTTTTCTAAAAACACTACTCTGTTGTTTAAAAAAAAGAAGATACCGCAAAACTACATGTTTGCTTTTTTTTCTGAGCTTCATATCATAATTTCAAAAGGCTGCAATTCAGGGGAGCTCTTGGAGAAGAAAGTTGAAAAAAAACTGATGGAGAATTCTACGAAATAGTACGACCTAAAGTGTTGAATCCTCCCCAATGTCTACTTGTAATCCTGATGCTGATATTAAGAGAAGCTAACAGTCATTAAAATGAAAATAAGTAGCTCTTAGGCCGTGCATTGTGGACTTCAGCCGAAATGTTAACTCTTGGAAAAGTGAACATATCACCAATAGAGAGAGAAACATTTCAAAGTCCTCATTAGGGACAGGACAGGGTCCTGTTTACTGTAGGTTAAAGGTATAGTCTGAGCATGTAGTGTTTACAGAGGCTGTGTTTGTGTGTCTGCATTCACCTCTCTGTGCTCCGTTCGTCTTATTAAGACTCTGAATGAAGCTAATCATTGCTGTCATCTCTTGCTGAACAGATGCAGCGAACAAAGAAGAGGAGGAGGAGACCACTGCAGGCCCAAGGTGCATCTGCGGGGGAGGAGAGGAGCTCTGCTGCTGCCTGAGCTGATGCTAGCTGAAGGCACTCCCCATCAAGTACCTCGCTCAGGGACTAATGGGTGGAGAAAAGGTAGAGGGTGACTACGTCCAACATTTCATGTCAAATCCACCTTAATAATTTGTCAGTGCCAGCTGTGAGTGACACAAAGTGCAGGTGAGACGGCGTCTGGTGCACACCCCTGAAATGGCACATGGGGAAATTCACTTAACTAATGTAGTGGAGTCTAGACCCGGTCTAGAGCTGGAGCTCTGGTGTTTTACGAAAGAATGGAACTTGTGCTAGAGGGACATGAGTTTGAAAATGATTCACAAGAGAGGAATGGATAATATTTCCACATTACAATTCCTTTTTTCTCGCTTTCATGCCTCTCTTTCACTTTCAATTATGTCTCTTTCTTCCTGGCCTCCTGCTTGTGCACGTCTCTGTCACACTGTCTCACTCTTTTGAAAGTACGGGACTCAACTAGGTCTGCAGACAGACTATAAAAAAAACCACAGCAGTGACTATTAACTCATCTCTCCTGCCTTTCTGCTGAATCTGCTGGGAGCTTGCACTCATTTCCTATGCAGACACTCCTTCCTAACAGATGACCTTGGTCTTATCAGAACAGTTCTAGATCTCTCAAAAAGCTTCAAGACTTTATAATACTGTTAAATTTATCTGCTGCAAAGCGACAAATATTGTTCATCTGTCATTGAGTTTTAATGTAGCCTCCTTGAACCGTGCTGCATTGTAGCAGTAATGAGAAGTCAGTGATCTCTGCCATCTAAACAGATACAACAATACTTTTAGAGAAGTCTCATTTCAAAATGTGTGATACAGTAGCTTTTAGTTAACCTACATAGATGCATATCTCCAGAGACGGACTATAAGCTTCTTCTGAAAGTGGATATTCTGGAAGACAAGTCCACTTTAAGTGTAATTGGAAATCCAAACGTGGATTTAAATTGATACCATACATGTCCTGCTTTACACATCAGTGAAAGAAAAAGGGGCTTTCTCGTCCGCAACAGCTTCCATTTTTAACCCTCCAGTCAAACAAGTCACATAAGCATACAATAGAGCTTTATTAGACTTCACCCACTGCTTTTGCAAGGAGGACAGATCTCCAATCTGAAGAGAACAAGCAGTTCCCTTTAAAGATCCTGTGTCTGCGGCTAATCTGGTAAACTTCCATAAATGCTCCTCAGCACCACCAGATGGGAGGAATTAGCAGCCCCAGACAGTGCAGAGAGGCCTTAAGCCTGTGATATACCTCTGAGATTAATTAGCTTCCAACTTTAGATATTTTTATAAAACCTTCAGTTGCTACTGAAATTACCATGTCTTCAACTCCATTAGACAGTTTTGTGCCGTGGAAGAAGGCAGAGAGGCGAGGCGCTGAGCCAGGCTCGGTCCTCCATAATACATGTTGGCCTCATCCCTAC
Organism: Labrus mixtus; assembly: GCF_963584025.1. Lineage (NCBI taxonomy): Eukaryota > Metazoa > Chordata > Actinopteri > Labriformes > Labridae > Labrus > Labrus mixtus. Next base: position 20,485,070 of record NC_083612.1, on the reverse strand, counting down.
TCTGACAGCACTTAAGAAACCTACAGCCATTTGAGTGACAAAGATCTCATCTATTTTTCAGTTTTGACTCTCACTGTATGAGGGAGGATCTTATGTGTCATAGAGCGCTCTTATATGTGTGCGTATAAAAGAGTATGTGTGCGTATGCAGGGGCAATTAGAGATATGTTGTTGGACAAGTCTTGGATTTACTCACAAATCATCTCGACTCAGTGCAAGCCGGAGTGTCTCCGTGTGTGAGTCACAGTTTTTAATGAGTTCTTTTCATGCAGTCCTCCGCTGCCTCGCTCGCCGGCGCTGCAGATTCACGGTTTTGCTCTTACAAATCTGTGCGTTCAAGTTTCTGTGAAAGGATAAAGGGAAGATGGGGATACATTCAAAGAGAGAAACTACACCTTGAATATGAAGTCAACAGACAATCTTTGCCTTGTAAGAACTCAAAGTGCCACATTGTTTTGTATGTTCAGCTCAGACCTCCATCTTTGTCCATGTTAGGAAGCTTAGAATCTGAGTCTCCCCATCATCCCCTCTTCTCTCTCTGAATTAATTTTGTAAGATGTGGTAAAAAAAATGTGTGCCCCCACCCCAGCACTCTATCATGATGACATGCTAAATTAATAAACTGATTTAATATGATCTAAGCTACCAACACTCCTTCTGAAATCCTGAAAACTCAAACTGTTATTTGTTGCATCACATGAAAGCTGCATCTTGGATTTAAATTTGTTGCATACCAGCTTCCATTAAACATCTTCTGACAGCGCTGCTCAGCATGATAAGTTTCACTCCTCCAAGAGGCGGGGCCAGATAAGCCATTAATGTAGCATTAGAGCAAACTTTAAAGCTCCCTCAGACAGGCCTTGCCTGGTATTTGGCAACATCTGAGGTGGGCGGCTTCTTATTGCACATTAAGTGCTTTTAGACACAAGAGCGAGCATGTGGTGAGTGATGCATTAGGAGACAGACTGTCGAAGATATGCGCTCTCTCATGGATGCCACTTGTATTGATTTCTATGGCCTTTTAATTTAAGGCACTCGCACTTAAGGCTGAGACGAATGTGAGAAAAGGCCGGCTGCATATTCCGCTGTTAATGCTACAATCATGTTCAATTAAAAATGCATGAGGCCGCAGATTCAAAGATAGGTCCTTTGAATCAGCTTGTGTTTGCTCAACGTTTAATAATAGGATTGGTTAAACACAATGTAAAATGTGCTTCTAATGAATAGCAAGCACCTTGTAGGAAAAGGAAAGTCGTGGATGGGTTTGTCAAAGACCATGAATGAGAGGGAGCAGGGACAATTAATCCCTCAGAGACTCTGACGTACAAAGCAAGTAGATGCAGCTCATTGCTGAGTGTTTGACCTTGCAGAACAGCCTTGAAAAGCACAGGTGACCACTCCACTGCTCGATAACTTTCCCCTGGCTGCATGTGCTAAGTGAAATTGCTGTTTTCAGTCGTGGAGATGTTAGGCTTCAGGTTGACGGCATGCAGGGAGAAAAGAGGGAGGAGTGCAAAGTAACTGTGTCTGTCGAGCAGGGCGAGGGCACCCGGAGTCAAGCTCATTAACCTCGGCGAGGGAAATGTTACAATGAGACAGAAGATATGCATGGCACCGGGTCATATCCTGAAGTGCTGCTTCTTGTAAAACCTGAACTCTTTCCGACTGACACAGCAGCAGCAGCATTTCATATATTAAAGGCCTTTTTTTTCTCTAAAGTGGTGGGATGGTGTTAGAGAAGGGAATACTGGAAGTAGATTTAAATATTCAAATGCAAGACGATAAAATACAAATCATAATTCTGCTATCAAGGCCCCTTTCAGTATATCTTCATTTATAAAGCTCTCCATACAGTCTTCTACCATCCTGACCTGTTCAAACAAAGCCTTTCAACCCATACAGACACAATCAGAGTGATGAGTAAACACATACACTACATCTATCTTGCCTATTAATCTGAGCACCCAGCTGTGAGGAAGGCTTTTCTGCCCTATCTTTCCTCCGGTCCACATAGTAGCCCGTTGGTATAGCTGCCCCATGTTTGGATTTCATTGAGAGCTTGGGATCATTTCAATGCAACACAGATCAGAGCACACTGTTAGACGGTCTGGGGCTGTTTCTGGGAATATTTTGATCTGTTGCAATTTTCTAACTGGAATATGGACAACTTAACTTTCAGCAAATCCTTTTATCCCATGCATGGTGTATAGAAGATGAACTCGGGTAGATACAATGATCCATGATGGCTGCTGATTTCCATGTCTCCCATTCCTATGTCAATTTTGGAAATTGTTTTAAAAAAAAAGAAGTATTCTACAGGATTTGAGTGAATAGACTCAAATTGTCTATTTATTTGGTGTCAGTCCCCACAAACTCTTGAATGCTGTTTCAAAAACTATATGCGGCTACAGTTTCACAATCTTAACGTTGTTAATGTGAACGTAGTTTAATGGTTACAGTTTGGTTATGAACCAATTTGTTTGGCTTTAGGAAACAATAAATTAGGTTTTGGTTCAAAATTTGTTAACTAAGACTTAAGGTTCACATGGTACACAAACACAAGTCCTTTGGGTTTAATCCTGTGATTACCCAGCATTCACCTTCATCTCCTAAAGATGTGTACTTTGATGCTCTTTGTATATCTTTAACTGATATTTGTTTGTGTTACAGGCTTGAAACACAAATACACTTACAACATTTCTAACTAAAATTGAACCTGACTGTCAATTTATGTCCCTGTAATTGACCTTTTGTGACTCCTTCCTGAAATGCAGTGAGACTGGATTGCACCATGTTATTTACTGTACATTGATGAGCTCTAAAACAAACATGCGAGTTACAAGCTTGTTTTGAGAAGTTACTATCATCACAACTGGACCATGGACAGAGATACCTCTTATGCTAGCAAGATCCTGACTGAGTGTACAGGGGCTAATATTCAGCAGGGGTGTAACATGGCATGCTCAATGTAGGTTGGAATAAATGCAAGCTAGGCTAGTAGCTTCCTCTCACATTTTAGACAGACTTGCTAGTTTCCATTTTATGAGCAAAGAAAAAACTTAACAGCAGATTACGTTGTCCCACATGTAGGACATTGGAATTTACAATCAGAGAATAATTGTTTTTAAGACACACAGTATGATGTTCTCCAGTCTGGAGCACACAACTAAAATAACAGCACAATTCTGTCCAAGAACAGTTTCCTCTCTATCAAAATTAAAAAATATATACAAATATTTGCAGTATCAATCAGTTGAACTTAATATGTGAATAAACAATGACCCATTATTTGTTCTCAGGGCAACAATCCTTCTGAATTGTCTCAGAAATATCTGACAGAACTGCCTGTCCACATTTTGAGCAGCTTGAGCTGTCACATGCAGGTTCAACTGAACATTACCTCTTGGACCATTATTCCAACTGACTATAATTCCAACCCTTCAGCTGGACCAAACCTTTTAGAGGTGGTCACTTACAGAAACAACAGCCTAGGATGGCAGACAGGAAAGATAGAAAGTGAAAGCTGTCAGAAATTAAGTTTTGTATCTGTCAAAGGAGGCTTATAAAGTACTCCTCCCACACGTGCTTCCTTAAAAAAAAAAAACAATTACCTGAAAATATTGAAAACTGAGTCTATTTGATGGTATAATTTAAGTATTTCATGCTGTTCTATTATTTAATGGTGTGAACCTTTTCCCTAATATGCTTATGAATTTAAGCCTATGAACCTTGATAAATTCTGATTCAGATTATGAGCAAAAACATCCCAGCATGTGTAAAAAAAAAAAAAAAAAAAAAACAGGGCTTATGAACAGATGTGTAGGCTCTGTAACTGTGCAGGTGAATATTCCCTGACATTTCATCTGCAGTGGTATTATGGTGTGGTGCGATGCTGGCCATGCGGGTAGGAGGCTGGTTCAAGCATGAAATTCATTGTCAAATACTTTTTTTCTAGTTTAGGAGAAGAAAAACAGATGAGGGGAAAATAAGAGGAAAACATCTACTTTTTGGCATGAATAATGTCAGAGTACTTATTTAAAACACACAATATTAAATGCCACAGAATCTGAAAAAAAAGGCAAATTACCACTGTCACATCGAAATCCATCATGTCATTTAAGATGGCTCAATTCATGGAAAATATAGGGGTATTAATAGAATATTGCAGAAACCCTATTACTTTGAATCTCGGTGTGAGATGCATAAATTGCAGATGGGCCGGTGTTCGTGGAAAGTGCGACAGGGCTGTTAATGAAGGGCTCTGATTAGCATTTGTTAAAACTCAGTGAAGTTCTTACATGCAAAAGGTCAGACGGCTGATCTGACATGCGGAGATGAAAACGTTCTACTTTTTGGGGGGAATGTCATGATTTGAATTAAGATTGTCAGATTGGCTGTAAGCGCGTATCACAGTGCAGGCGTCTTGTATGACCTTTTCAAGGAATTGTCATTTTCCGCCCCTGTGATGCCACCACGGCTCAGCAGGGGAGAGGGCCCCTCTTCTCTCGCCATGCAATTTGTCCGGGGTGTTACCATTCACACTGCACTACTCCCAGCCGCTCGCCCACATGCCTGTGTATCTACAAACCAGCAAGCTGCGACTGCAGAATAACCAGAATGCAGCTGCTCAGGTTCTTCTCTACGCTCAGTGTAAAACGGGAAAGGCCTCTGCTGTATGCTGCTGTAAGCCCAGGCATTGCACACTCACAACCCTTCATGGCTCCAGTGCTGCAGCATCCACTGGTCTGCAACAAATATGATCCCAGTTAACGATACTAACTACACACTCTTCAACAGTTAAACTCATGGGCGATCAAGCACTGACACCAGCTGCTGAAAGTTGTTGTGTACTTTGCTGTAAACTGTTCTTGCTCACAAATATCTTAGTTCCAACAACATAAAATCATAAACATAAAGTAGTGACATAAAAATGTATTTTTCGTTTGAAAATCACTAGTGTCTTAGAAATATCAAGACATTTTCCTGAAAATGTTGGCATGGTATAGTAAAAATAATGCTTTTAAAATCATGGTTTAGTGTATTAGCTTGACACAGGTGTTAGTTGTTTGTGTTTGGCTCTTCAGGAAGGCTTTGGCCCATTCTTCATCTAAAATGTCCTCATGGAAATGTACACTCCGGCATTAAAGCTCATCTTCTAAATATTCAGGCGAGCTATATACGAACCCTTTTGTCCCCTACCAGCAACATGCTTCCATGTTATAGCTTTGACAGAAAAAAGATGAAGTAGAGATATCAGCCAAAACTTCCTGCGTGCACGGTGACAACAGGACATGATCAGTGTTGATTTTTTTTTTTAAAACTGCATCATCAAGCTAAGTAGCATTAAAGCATATTAAAGGTCTTTCCTTCAAAGCAAAAGTGCTTTCACATGGTATTTTTCACAAACTCCTCAATCATATTTTTTAAATCCATCCATGGACTTGATGCATTCAGTAGATGTTTGCATGTCACAGTTGAAAGTTTAGAGGAAGACCAGGTTGGTGTCTGGCAGTTGAAAGGGCATAGAGCTATGTCCGTATTTGGGAACACTGTACATCTCTTTTCTCTTTTCAGCAGTTCTTCCGTTGATATGTTCAATTCACTGCGCTTAAACTCTAGAAAATGACTCACTTCTGCCAAATAGTCCCCCTTGACCTAACCTCAGTTTGCGTTATCTTGAAAGGCTAGCTAACTACCCAGAAATCCATAAATGTTGCTATGGTAACCCAATAAGTCATTTAAAAAAACAGAACACAGATGAATTTGTTCCAATGTAGTGTGATAACTCTAGTTACAAACAAGACGACCTCTGTCTAGGGGCTTGCTTTCATTGCTCACCATGCCTAGTAGGACTTGAATGCAGAATATAAATTTTTCTGTTTTATAAAAGAACATGCTCTGTTTGTATTTGGGATGTGTGGTGTAGAATATAATGGTTATATTGACTTATGTTGTTTATTATAATTCTTGCAGCGGTTTATAGATGTTGATATATAGCTAATGCACCGGTGAGGCACCAGCTAAGCTGAGGCCTAGGGCTTAAGCCCACGCTAGCCAAGATATTACTGAGAGCAGGTAGCTGTTTTGGACTTAACATACCAACATAGAGGAATTTAAAAATGCATTTCAATTCGTTTTTTCCCCTTCCATGCCAATCAAGCATATTTAAAATTAAACCCTTCTTGTAATAAGATAACCAGACACCCGTTGGCATGCTAGTTAAAATTGTCAAAATCTAATCAAAAGGGAATTTTCTAACAAACCTGGCCTACAAAATAATCACTTTCTATTTCTGAATTGTATATAAATAACCATATTTCCCTACTTACAGTAAAGTGATCCTAGCTGCGCACTCAATTAAAGTCATAGAAATGCTTTTGAAACAGAATTTTAAAGATTTATTTTTGTGCTTTTATTATAGAGATAGGACAGTGGATAGAGTTGGAAATCAGGGAGAGAGAGTAGGGAATGACGTGCAGGAAAGGAGCCACAGGCTAGGTTCGAACCTGGGCTGCCTGCTTGGAAGACTACAGCCTCCATACATGGCGCGAGCACACTAACCACTGCTCCACCAGCGCCCCTGAAACAGAATTTTAAAGCATTTGAAGCATCTGTAACTTATAGACGTATAAAACAGTTTACAAATTTACCCACATATTAGATATTAAGACGCCTTTGACCAAAACATTGCTTGATAATAATTCTGGCAAAGCAGGAAACTGCTTCTGGCCCTGGACCCAATGGGACTCCAGAAGCTCCTGGCTCAGTGTATAAATTAGTTTGGGTAATTTGATTAACTTTAATTTACAGTGATTTAGTAATTATCTTCATTAGGTACAAAAGTTCAAATTCAACTGGATTTCACATTATCAGCTTCTCCTGCCAACATCTCCTTGATGTTGACACTTTCAGCCACTATGACACAAGTTGTGAAGTTTTGAACCTACAATGAAGATCATGCAGCATAACAGCACGGTGGCTGATGCGGCTCTGCTGCCCTTTCACAGCTAATTGGCTGCTGTGTGCTCATCATCTGGTTATCAGCAGTGATTGGCTGATGGTAAGCTGCAACTGGTCATTCGAGTGTCACTCGCCTGTGTTCCTGTAATTAAAATCTGTCATCCAGAACCACATCCCTCGTCGCCACTAAACCTTTTCGTCAGATGGCAGAGCTCAGATAAATGGCCCTGCAGTTATTTCTCTGATAGACTCGCATGTTTGGTGCAAAGTTTAGGAAACAGAGGAAACAAATCTCTCAAAGTATGTTCTTATTGTGACAAGTAAACAAGCAATGTGTGTATTAACTGAACTAAAAGAGACATTATTTAAACGGGAAAATAATAATAATAATAATAATTTTAAAAAGCCCTGAAACCTAAAGAGTCCTCATTTTCATATACAGCCAATAAAATGGTTAATATATTTTTACTGTAGCTCTAAAACTTTTGTCAGTGAAGTGTCCTATCATTGATAGAAAAAGTAGAGCCACTGCAGGTACTGTAGTGGGAGAGAGGAGGAAGCAAGAGATACTTGATATTTTTAATGATGCTGAACATTTGTTCAGGGCTTTAACTACTGGAGGGCACTCCACGCTGGAGTTTTCCACCAGGCTGGCCTTCAGAAACATGGACAACAGAAATCTTTGGAAAATTAATTAGAGACAAATCCCTTCTCGCTGCTGAAGTGTGGCATTTAAGGCATTGTCCTTGGTGCTCGTATAACACCACCTTTCAGTGTCGACCCTGCTCCTTCCACGGGCAGGATAATGTAGCCTAATCCACATTAGCAATCACTCCAGTCCCTGTTGTGTAGTGGCAGTCCTTCCTAATTGCTTGGCATTATTAGGTACTTTACTTGTAAATTTGAAGAGGAGGAACATCATTCTACTGCATCCAAGCAGCAAATGATCCAATTTGCTTAATTTCCAAGAAACACCAGCAGTCTGTTTTTCCCTCAATACTCCCCCTATTGTGAGGTGAAGGGACCGAAGGCGGCACACGTAAGAAGTCATCAGAAGTGAGTGTTTAGATGTTGTTTTACACAATTATTATCTGGGCATAATTTATAAGATATGGACATTACATGAACATGCATACAAACAAAACTTAACTACACTAAGAAACAGAGCAATGAGCAGTAAGAATGTCATCACATTTGACTGTTGCAGGCCTCTAAGTCTGACTGAAATCAGCTTGTATTCAAATGAACTGGTGATCCAAAGCAAGCAGAAGAAGAAGCTTTGATCTAAAATGACGACTATCCTTCAGCACTGCAGAGTTGTTTACTAAATTGGAAAATGACATTTATTTATAAATGGAGCAAGGCCCATAATGCATCAGCATCAAGACAGAAAACAGCCCCTCAGACTCAACACTGCTGAAGCTTTAGATCTTCAAATTTAATTATCTGAGTGACCTAATCTGAAACTCACACACTTGACTGAAGTTGTATTTTTGTCTATTTTCTCTCTGTGTCTTCCTCACACACACACACTCTCTCTCTCTCTCTCTCTCTCTCTACCTCAGTTATGCTCTTTTCTACGTTTTACAGTCGCTGGTGTTGCCACTTTAAAAGAGATTTACGTATGAGTTGTTGACTGCTAGTCAATCTTTATTTATATTTAAGCATAAAAGGAGCATGCAGCCCAATCCGGCTCATCTCTCCCTTTGCTTGTCAGTCAGTGAGACGGCCAGCGTCCCTGGACCGCAGTAGGGAGGAAAGGGGGGAGAAAGTTGATGTGGCCCAAGGCACGTCAGTACACACCAACTGGGGGGGGGGGGGGGGGGGCAGACATGACAACCTGATGACATTTGCTTTTGTGTATCGTATCATTTTACCAATCATCTGCATTTCATTTGTTTGAGCCTCTGTACTCCGACGCAAAGTGTCAAGCCTGTTGGCCTAGTTAGGTTGAGAGTGAAGTATGCTGGGTAAAGAAGAAGGGAACTGATGAAACCCTCCTGTCCGCAGTCCCGTTGACAGCCCCTGCACTCCAAATGAAAGCAGAAAGGCAGCCTTATTATTACAGTATGTTTCATTCTGCAAATGTGGAAACAAATGTGACTTGATATCCCAGGATGCCCTCTGTTGTTGCTGTTGTTATTGTCAATAATGGTGATGATAATGCCTGGTGTTCTGTTGCACTGCTCCCTTTTGTTGCCTTTTTGTTGTTCTATCCAAACAGGGTTTTGTTGGCAGAAGAGCTGCTGCAGCTGGGAAAGAGCGAAATTTCTCACATTGTCTGCTGCCCTTTGTTATTGTGACGCACACTTTTTACATTTTTAAAGTTAAAACGGAAAATGAAAATCCAAAGTTCATCCGTTTTGAGCAATGCGGTAAAGAAGAGAAATGTGTTACATAATCCAAAACCTAGAGCGCAAAATTGTGTGTGATTTTCATTTGACTCCTGTATTTTAAGCATCACAAACCTCCATACTCATTGTGAACAGCTTGATCTTGAGTGCATCAAATATGAGACAATGATGGATCCCTTGTCTTTGCATTATTTATGATTTTTCTAAACAGGCAGCCTCTTTCATGAGGTTTTCTGGAATATTTACCATCAGTCTGCATGTATTGATCACATCAGTAAGTAAATGGCATTCTGTAGTCCGTCTCTATTAAACCTCCTGTCTACACACATCCCTCAGATCAAAGTCTAATTCTGAGTTCGCTTTAGTTTTGTGCTCACATATTTAGAGAGCCATACACAAACCTGGCTTTAACATGTTTATTTACATATTTTATATGGGCTTGGTTAAGTGCTGACACAAATTCATCTTGTATTATTATAGATTAGCAATTAGGCTCTTGCCCATTCTTTTTTGGCACTTCTGTCAGTTTTCCAAAGAAATGGGAGCCCTCAGAGACACAGGTTTAAAAGCTCTTCGTGTAAAAACAGTAGGAGTACTCTGCCTGAAAGAAGTCTAAATACAGAAATGAATAAATAAATACAATAAAATGTGGGCACTGTTCTCGTTTTGCTGCCTGGATTCAGCCTTGTCGAACAGCACTTAAAAGCGAGGGAGCTGGTCTTGGGGGAGGTTGAGATGTTTATTCTAATGGATGCCATAATGAATGCTTACAGAGTCAGGCCTTGGCTTCGATAGGGGGCTCTGTGCCAGCGTGGTTTTAAAGCAGAGCAGTCACTGCTGCAGCCCTGGGCGCTTGGCACACCGAGTTCTCCACAATCTCCCGGCACACACAGAAAATGGCAGCAAGGACCTGGAGATAACCAGCCGTGAAATCTCTCATCACATGCCTTTGATTACTTGTCCACTATTTACTGTTTTTTAAACCCTGAACTTCAAACACTGCAAATAAAACACAATTCCTGTGACATCGCCTTCCTCACAGGGCCATGTTTATGTAGAATGGATTTCTGCAAATGTTGTGTTGTCTCCTAAGTTAGACTTTTTGGAAGAACAAAAAATTTAAATATAATGCTGGATTGTTTACCAAGTCCCTAATTATTTCACTGTTTCATGGAATCATTCAAATATTTAACAGAGTTGACATCAAAAGCAGCTTTCTGTAGATTTTCATAACTCTGTATCTATTTTTTTTTCTAGATTAAATAGAGCCTACAGTGAGTTGTGCACAATTTGTATAGTCTACTAATGTGTTTCAGTGTGCGTGCGTTTGCGTGTGTGTGTGCCTGCTGGGGGTGAAGACTGAAGCGCTTTATTAAAATGATGAGAGCAAGTTCAATTTGAATCATGCAGTGCCTGTCAGTGGCTTCTCCAATTGCAGCGCTGATGAAATTGCTCTTGCCGTTATTTAAAAGCAGTTGTAATCCATCTGAAAATGCTGTGATATAATCCATTTAATTTCTTATTCCTTGCAGCAATAACATTGAGTAACAAAAATCTATCAAAGCAATGTAGCCTGGTGATTTAGTAATTATCTTTATTTTACATTACTGCAATTCAGACCAAATTAATTGGAGTCTTATCTGAACAGAGCGGCAGGTCACTTACCTCAATGCAACACAATGAGGTTTTATCTTAATCATCAACCTCACCAAACCCAATTGTGACCCACTGTGCCAAGAAATGATTATTTTCTGATGCATAAAATCAGCAATTTTTACTCAAGCATCATGAAAGTGACAGCTACCAATGTGTCTCTAACTGGTTCTTTCTAAATAAAACATAAAAGTGCAAAATACAAAATAAAGAAGTCAGCTGACTTTCACAAAAGAGGTGAAAAAAAAAACAATCTTCATGGGAGAGGTAGCAGTATGTATCACATGGGAAGTGTCATGGAGTGATTCCTATTTGGGCGAACTCACCAAATATCCAGTATTGATCATCTGTTTAAGTTGAGTTAATGTATGAGCGATGCTCGATGTATTCCCTAATGGGTAAGCTGCCTGTAGGCAGTGCACTGGTAATAAGACCTCAGACAGCCACATAACTCAGCCTATGTCTCTAAGACCTCTCTCTTTTTCCTCCAACTGGCCTATCTGACATCTGATATTAGCCAAATCACCAGCACTTTGAAAAGAGGCAGTAGAGGAATGAAGGAAAGGAGAAGGAGCCCTACAAGGCGTTAAAAGTGATGATGAGTGAAGGAGAAAAACTGGTGCTATATTCACCATGAAGACAACAAACTAGTGTTTCTATTATTGTAAACATGTTAAGGGTACAGCTATTAAGATAACAGAGGTATTGTGTTTGTTTGTTTTCTGCTGTAGCTCATTATCATTTACGAATGAAATGTAATTGTTTTTTTATTATTCATGAATGTATTTATTTTTTTTAGCTCAGATGTCATTAAAAAAATCTTGAGTGTGCCGCTAACTGCTTGAAGGAAACATACAAAACTTGTAGGAGTAGCAGCAAGAGGCTTTTCACTTTTACAGAAGACCTATTTTCACTCTCTAATATTTACTTTGCTTGTCTAATTCAAGAGAAATACACTTCCCATTTTTTTTGTTTTTTACAATTCATTGTCCTGTATTTCATTGGCATAGCAGCTTCTCCACTTATCTCTCCTTTACTTGATTCACTGTTTAATTATAGTCTTGGATATTTCCTTGCGCAATAAAAAAAATAATGTAAGATATGGTTCATACAAGGTAAATGTTAAAACAACTTGCATTTATCCACCATGGCAAAGTGGAAACAATACAGTTCATTTTGCAGCTTCTTTAATATAAAAATAATTCAATGTCCAGCTACAGTATACTGTAGTGTTTGGCACATCAACCCACAGGAAGTTGTCACTGCACAATGATGAATCATGTTGCTGCCTGGACTTAAGATTCATTAAGTGGTTCCCTGAAATGATTGTCTTATATTCAAAATAATCAAAATCTGGGGTCTTGGGGGGGATCAACAAAAGAGAAAGGTATGGTCCTATATGTGTGTGTGTTTGTTAATGCTCTGGTTGTGTTAAGGACGTCAGCTGTAGTTCATTTGCAGCCTGCCTGCTTGCTGGTGTACAAAACCCATAAACGATTATCCTGACAAAGATTAATTGATTGTTTCACATTTGGATTCAGTTCAGCTCATTCACATTCAAAGGCAAACACAACATGTATAGTATGTGCATGGACAGTTTTAAAAACTCTGCTTTCTTTATCAGTGGTTTTGGTACATTCGAATTAGCATTAGCAGAGTTAATCACTATTAACATAATGATTATAAGGAACTACTGGGGCCATCCATCTGCTTAGACATCTTCTCAAGACCTATATAAACAAATTAAAACATCACTGGTGCTCTTTTAAATAGTTACACTCTGCTAACAGCAGCGCTGTCTTCTTGAAAAATATTTTTCCCATTGCAATAAATAAATACATCACAGGCGGCAGGTAGAAAAATCATTATTTTTGATTTGAATTTACCTTGCCTGTAGGTATTGATGCGTAGCAGAGCAGGCACAACAGGCCAAAATAGAAACATGTAAACCCTTGGCTGTGGTGGGACTTCATGATGGCATTTTCATGTATTTTGATCATACCCTCTGCACTCCTGGAAAGCCCCTCACATGTCCCATGGCATAAGTGCTCATGTCTAATACCCTCAGAGGACATTTTGGTCTGTCTCTATAAGTCTAATGTACGGATATCTGCATGAATTGGGATGGCCTGGGGCCAATCATCTCATGTCTTTTTAGGGGAGGGGGTGGGCTTTTTGTGTTACGAGGCCCTTTCGGGACAGGGGCAGAATTTCAGATAAGATCGGCGACGGGAAGTGGTGAGCCGGGCCGTTTGTTCTCGTTGGCTATCTCTCATGTTGCACCACTGATTGGGAGGAAAGCTAAAATTGCTTTCACCGGGGCTCACTCCAGCAGTAGGCAATGATAACTAACAATGCCCCCGGGAGCTAGTTAAAGCTGCATCACACACGCTGGAAAACCACTTTAATGTGGCAGCATTAGGAAGCTGTCAGTTGGGTTGGTGGGGAAAACAGATTCCAACTCATCGTGGAATTTGGAAAACATTTGTTATTGTCACTTCAAAAAAATGCCAGCAAATTGCATATAACCAAGCAGGCATTTTTAATTTCATTTTACACAGCTTAGCATGAAGAAAAGACAGGTTTAAGGATCATAAAACAAGTAAACAAACAGAAAATTACCATGCTTCCATCCGCTCTGCTCTGAAACCCTCTGCTGCCTCACTCAGTCATGGGGATCAGGGAGCTCTTGTCATACAGCAAAGCAGTCGGTTTCTATTCTTAACTCGTGTATGATGCACTTTAGGTTCAGTGGATGATTTTGTAGCCTTTACAATATTGTCCTTCTTTGTCATTTTTTCATGCATCTCACAATTGGTTCCTTTCCTAGTCACTAGGAATTACAATAAAGCCTTCATCACCTTCTGTTAAGCAGAAAAACTATTCACATAGATATGACAAGATAGAACTGTTTCTCACAAACAAAATAAAAGCAATGTCAAGTGTAGTGTAATCGAGATTTTTCTTTTACACAAAAATATTATTTCGATGAGTATATTTGAAATGAACATGAATTAAAAATATTGGATCATTTTAATCAATGAAAAAAGTAACGTGTATGAGTCAAGTCCTAAAACACAACAAGCTTTTAATGGTTTTGTTGATATGCTAAATGAAACATCTTCATAAGTGTGTACAGAAGTGAAAGCCCAAGCACTAAAACCATGAAGAAAATGGAAAGAATAATAACAAAATAAAGTTTAGATTAATTTTTTACTTTGATGTGAATTTATTTAAAGGTGAAAGTGTTTTTTTTCCAGAAGTCAATGCACAGTTGGCTGAATCAATCTCTTTACCCATCCAGGTATTTAATTGTTAAATCAGGGTCAAAGTATGAAATCTCTCAATCATTTATTTTTTAAATATAGAGAAATCAGTCATTTGTACATACTCTGTGAGGTGTTTTTGTCAGTAAAAGACAAATCTGGCATTTTCAAATCATCCTCACAGTGTGATGTTTAGTAATATATTGTTGTTTAAACCATTAGCGTATACTTTTTCATAGGTTTTGCTGTTTACCCCCCCTCACCTGGTTATTTCTTAAAGAAAGACATCAGGTAAGAAGCTATGTTTTGTCCTATGTTGGTGTGTTTTACAAAATGTTTGCTATTCCCCACACCTGCCTCTGTAACCAGTTAAAAAGAAACATGCAGGTTGTAAATGTAGTCATTAGAAATCTCATCACTGTCTTTAAAAGCAGGTATATTCAAAATAAGAACTGGCTTTTAATCCTTTTAACACATGGTGCCAGCAGGTTCGAGGGAGAATCATAATGCTTATTAAATGTGTTTATCGCTTGCAAAAGCAAATGTCAAAAACAAGGTAAAAGATGGTGCGTCATTCACACGATGCATTGCTCTGAAAACTCAACAAAAGACACATTATCTTTGCCAAACGTCTCATCTTCCATTTTGTGAAGCTCTCTGAGTGTCCAATGGGTGTTCCTATCCATTTAAAATATGCTCACAGTGTATCCTGTCAAATATAGATTTGAATCAATAGCACTCTGGAGTGGCTCGTTAAACTTAAATCAGCTTGGAAGTGGTGCATGCCTGCCTCACAGCTGCTGTCATTAACCACCACCTCGCACATTATTGGAGAAACGTCCTTGTGTGAGCAGATTCACCAGTTTACCTAAGGACTGTCGCTAAGAAGACACATGGAAAATGAAGTACCAAAGTACAAACAGTTCACACACAAACACACCTGCATACACACAATTTTAAAACTATATAAGCACCAACCTACACTTAAATGTAGCTGTGAAAATATATACATATTTAACCTTCACAGAGTGTCTGCAGTGTGCTAGAAATGGTATCACTTACCTGATTCTCAAAGTGACCAGTTATCATGGTGAAAAACCGTCTCTAAAAACACCTGCAACATAATCTATTTTGTTGTTTCTCTATGTGTTTAGTTTGTCCCAAAGTGTAATTATTTCACCACTCCATGGTAAAAACTGTGTCTCATTCTTCACACTTAATCCCGTTGAGTTTACAAATATGTACACATGGTTTGTGTGTATGAGGGTGCACTCACACTAGGCAATCCGTACCGTGCCCAAGCACGTTTGACCCCTAAAGTCCAGTTTGTTTGACCAGTGTAAGTGCCCCGTTCCGTGCTCAGTCACGGTATACTTCCTTGGCGGGCTGGTGGGAATGAAAGAGGTGGGCTTCAACACGATGACCGTGACCGTGAGTCTGTGTGTTTTATTTTGAAATTCACTAGATGCTCTGTGTTTTTACTTGTCTGACTTCCTGCCCGGGTAATAGACTCGCAGCATATTTGATGTTCCCAGGTCTCTTTTAGTCAGGATTGTCCAAACTAGCAATAGATTGGGAGGCGGTAATTCGAAAGGGTTAAGTTCATTCCCCTCAGTCCAGTAAACTAAGATCAAAAATTCAATTTAAGCTACAGGAGAAGGTCATCAGGTGAAGCTTTGGCTTGGTGGGAGAGTCGGTCATCGCTCAACCGGATGGTTGGGGGTTCGATCCCCAGCTCCTGAGATGCCCTTGGGCAAGACACTGAACCCCAAATTGCTCCCGCTGATTGGATAAGATAATACTGATAGACACTTAACTTAGCAGCCTCTGCCATAAGTGTGAGAATGTGGTGTGAATGGGAAGGTGTGACATGTAGTGTAAAGAGTACTTTGAGTAGTCAGAAGACTAGAAACGTACAAGTTCCAATCCATTCACCATTTATCACCAATACACTAGAAATTTAAATGTAAGGCTATGTGAGTAGTTAGCATTGTTTTACAGGACAATGACAGAACATGGAAGGGTGGGGCGGTTTATGAAGCCATGGGGAATCA
Source organism: Labrus mixtus (assembly GCF_963584025.1). Lineage (NCBI taxonomy): Eukaryota > Metazoa > Chordata > Actinopteri > Labriformes > Labridae > Labrus > Labrus mixtus. The sequence continues at coordinate 20,468,784 of NC_083612.1, read as the reverse complement.
TGTAACAAGACATGAACGCTGAAATGTCCTGGAAAAAACATGGAAGTCAACCTTTTGATACCATTTTGATGGTTTAACTATCTCCTTCCAAAAAACAGTTTAATTTTTTAGATATTCAAAGTAAAGTCTCAGCATATAACATAAAGGAAGGTTGTGATTTTTTTTGTCAATTCTGTTGCATATAGTGGCATATCCCATCTAGCATTTATCAAACATAATTTCTACTTTTGTTATGGTAATGTGTGTTGAACTTCAAAGGTTTAAAGATTTATTAAAAAAAACCCTCTCATGGTTAGCCAGCCTCTGTTTCAATCCTTAAATACTGTGTTTTTCCTCTGTTTCCCAACTGCATTAATGAATTAAAATACTGAGAAGTAAGTGATTCCTCCACCAGCTCATTGCACAGCCACGCCTTGTGGGAAAGGGTTAACTGCAACAGCTACAATAATGAGAGCGCAGTGAGACGTGTGAAGTAATTAGTCAGTCTGCTCTCCAATATTTACCCAGTTAATTATTTGTGAGTATTACTCTTGTCTTCCCTTCAGATGGCTGCCTGTGTTGTTTTTTCCACACCATTTGTCACTGTCCACCTCTTGTGGGTTCTCATCCCTTCTTCCTGTCGTTTTTTCTTTTTCTTTTCTAATGGCAGTAGAGTGGCATATACATGAACCCCTGCCACGGGAAGTGTTAGACCGCTGTCCCTGGTTGTGCGAGGTCAACTTTGATTATTTATTCATCTGTCTGTTTGTCTAACGTTAGTGGCAAGATGTGAAAATGGTTGCTTACTTTCCGCAGTGGTGCACATCATAAAAGGTCAGACAGCCGAGAGAGGACTCTTCAAGTTCAAGTGACACCGCTATGCTTCAAAAAATACATATTTGAACAGGGATGGATGGTGTCAATACTACAACCTTATAACAAACTTTCAGGAGTTTTAACTTGTTGACAAATGTCATTGCAAAGACTGATTTGTGAAGATCCAACGAGGGTCATGTGCGTTTAATCTGAAACTCTAGCAGCCAGTTAGCCTTCTTTAGCACAAACAAAACTGCCTGAAGGTTAAAAAAAAATCTGCCATCCAGCTCCTTTCACACTTCAGTATCCACGTTTTATTTATTTTTGTTGCACTTTAAATTTGCTATAGAAAAACATCACTAATGCACCACAAGTGAGAGTTCAATACTGATTTGTCTGTACATGTATCAATCAATCTCAGGGATGCGGCTGTTGCTTAGCTAGCCTAACTATCATGTCTGGACCTGCTGCATAAGGACAGGTAGGCTAGCTGTCATAGTGAAAAAGGAAGTCAGCGCTTTACAAAGAGTTCCAAGAGAGTTACAGCTTCCCTTCAAAAGTACCAGTAAATTAATAGACACTGCAAGTGCAAGTGGTTGCTGTAAAATTAAAGAGCTCTGATTTGGAGGTTTGCAAATATGGTCACCCTATACTATAGGCAGGTGACACATGCACAAAAAAATAAAATTTCTCTGAAAATTGTATCATCTGAATATTTCAGCAGCTTGCCTAAACGCATACAACATAATTTCTTAACTCAACTTTATTTAACAGTATGTATGGGGGAGGAGTTAAAGCAGGGGTAAAGTGGATGTGCTTGGTTGGTTGAAAGGAAGACAAAACAGTAATTATTTCATTATGGCATGACAGCAATAATATTACAGTAGTGCAGTGTGCAGTGTGCCTATCTGTGGAACAAATGAGCTCTCCCCCAGGAGAGCAGAGTGAAACACAGAGCCGAAGGTAGGGTTTGCATTGCTGTCTCTCTCTCTCTCTCTCTCTCTCTCTCACACACACACACACACACACACACACACACACACACACACACACACACACGCACGCACACACACACACGCGCACACACATGCACACACATACACGCACACACGCACACACGCACACACACTTTCTTTCCCCTTCCTCAACTACTGTTTAAATATTCTCATTCATAGCACATGCAATTTAAAACATTTTTTTTTTAGCCCAGATAAAAAAAAAAGAAATTGGGCCTCTTGGGTGACGCAAATGACTTCCTTGTTTTTATTAGAAGACAAGGTGTTTATTAGGGGCCTTGTTGGCTTACTGCAGGAGGTTTCTGAGTTTGAGTAATTGTCCAATTAGGTGTAATTTCAGGATTGGTGCTAACCCGGGCGATTGTGCTGTAAGAGGAAGACTACCACCGGGACACACATTAATGAATCCCACTGAGACTTGTCTACCTTTAAGAAAGAGAGACTGTGTCTGCTTCTGTTTCGCCTTCCCAAATCTTTTTAACGAGGCATTATAACTGGGATTTACAATTGAGACAGGGCTCTTCTTCTTCCTCCCCCACTTCCTTGTTTCTTATTCTTCACCGTCTGTGCACTGGGTTACAAAAATAATTTATCATTCATGTTATTTCAGTTCTCTGAGCAATTGCCTCTTATTCAAACAGAAAGGTTACCTTAATTGTTATGTAGCTCAGCTATTTATGCCCTGGCATAAAAATGCATGTTTGCTGCTTCATGGAAAGGTCACTCATTACAACCCAAATAACTTTTTCTCCGTCGGTGTGGGCTCCTCAAAGAGTTTGCTGGCTACTTTACACTGGGAGATGGATCAAGGTTTTCAAAAAGGTCTCCAGATGTGCGACTACCCAGTGAGATAAACTGTCTCTTCCTCTCTCTGCCTCACAGCTCTCTTTTTGAATCTTAGTTAATAATAGTTAATCATTTTGAAAATAATCTTAACTCACTCTCATGTCAGTGGGTTACAAATGAACTAGCAGGGTTTAGTCCAAAGTAAAAAATAAAATACAAAATAATATAGAAATCATACACTCAGGATTTAGCTCCACATTATGCGCTTCTGTGCTATTAACATTTAAACATCTAACATCTAAAAGGCTTAGAGACTGACGATTGTGTGTATGGTGCTGCGTTCACTTTCATATGCATTTCAGCAAAACATTTAACCTCTCTGATAAGAATAAATGACTCAAATGACATAATCAGTGACCAAGATTATTTGGACTTCACTAAATGCAGTGAATTCACAAAAACAAGATGTTCCTGATGTACACCTTTACCTGCCTCCTACTTCCTGTAGCTAATCGTCTGTTAGTGCTAGCTCATTTTAAAGTAAAAAACATGACTGTGGTGTTTCATTTGTCTTGTAACTCTGCAATACACAAATACATTTCCCATTTAGCCAAGGGTGCAACTATTATTTTCACCAAATTAATCTTTCTCAAATCTTTACCAGTTGGCATGTCTGAGAAGAAAAATAATTACCATGCGATGGTTGTCAGGCATGGCCATTGTAGGTAAACAAATAATATAGGACTTGGGGTCAGGTAATGTTGATAACAGATAAATAATCAAATGTATACAGCTTCATGTGTCATATCAAATTGGCTTTTAATGCACATGTTTATGTATGAATGGGATTTAAAAAGTAGATGTTTGAAAAAGACGTGGACAAGAAATGAAATAAAGCAGAAGAAAGAAGAAAAAGAACAAGAGGAATTCTAAAAGAAACATAGAAGCTGAAATATTAATAAGGGTGAGGGATGTGATGTTTAAAGTCTCGGACAACATCTTCCTGCATGTGTTTGCAGACCTGCTCTTTGTGGACAAATAATAGGTGTTGGGCTGGTCTAAAAAATTCAACACACTGCATAATGTACAAAGGTCTGGCCAGGAAGAACGAGGAATAGGAAGGTGACTATCAAAATGGGCCTGGCTTGCACAATATGCTCACACTTGCTCCTTGTGCAATCGTTCTGGCACCCGTATGGACTTAATGCTCGGACAGGAGTCAGAGGGAAGAGATGAAGAGAAGATGAAGAGAGGGAGTCCTTGTTAGTTCAGAGTTGGGTGTAGCAGAAATAGCCTCACACTACCTGACCAACAGACCCCACAGAGTGGACTTCATGCAGGCCCACTTTCTCTCAGCCTGTGGAGAGAAAACCCTAAGCTGCTCATGTGAACGCCAGCAGCATCAGGCGAAAATGTGTCAGAAGCTTGCATCTAGTTTGGGTTCATGTCAAGGTTGCATTACACCCACCCGCCCACCAGCAGCACCAACACCAACACCACCCTCCCTTTTCTCCCAATCCCTTCTCACATTAGAGCCTCTCGCAGTCTCGCCACAACCACTGACACCACCACGAGCACATAGCATCCTCGCAGCAGCTACCCACCGCTCATCTTCACACTAAACCTTGTCCTTCTTTCAGGCTTACGTCTCAACACTCCCTCAGAAATAAGCCATTTAAAAAAAAAAAGAAAAAAAAAAAGATTCATGAGCAGCTGGAGCCGCCATGCTGTATAACTGCAGCCATCACAGGCTTCTTTCGCTGATACGACCTGACGTCTCAAAAGGCCCCAGGATTCAAAACAAAATCAGGTTTTCCTGATCCAGCGACAAACTGAGCTATTGGGAAGGCGCTTTTGCTAAGACTCTTTGTGACATGATGATTGGGAGACAGGCTCAAATTCCCTATGAATATGGATGCAGCTGTTTATGCCTTGAGGAGAGAAAAAAAATCAAGCACATACTTGACTGGTAAATATTTGTGAAAAAAAAAATCTTGGAATGCTTTTGGCAAGGTATGCTATATATCTGTTTTGTTCGGGTTAGATTATTCATTTCCAGTGTGTGGGCTTGGACTGTCAGTTCATAGTATCTTAAAATGGATTATCTGATGCACCTAGGTCTGATTTCAATTTGAATAGGTGTGAATTTATTTTGCAGTGCTCAATATCACATACAAATAAGTCCCCCCCCCTATAATCCAATTCCACCCCCCACCGGAAAAAAAGGGATGAAATAAGAATCTCATTATACTGTCCTGCTTTATGTTCCCTCACAAACAATCTTCTGAATTCAATATCAGAGTGTTTACTCCGGCTCTTGAATGGACGGAACTGTAAGTGAACGACAGGTGATATTTTTCTAATTTCATAAAATTCAGGCACAGAAATTCATCCCAAAGCTTTAATTCATTTGGAAATAACCTGCACCCCATGTCTTATTTACTGCCCCTGCGACACTGAATTCTTTGTGATTGAATGTGGAGGTATGAAATTAGATTGCATTGTGTGTCTCTGGCTAATAATTCCAGATGGAATAGCTCCTCACTCTGCTTGACATGATGCACCCGGAGAGAAATATGGAGGCAGAGAGGGAAAGTTAAGGTTGCTTAGGTTCATGTGCAAGCCTTAGAAGTACAATGAATCAAGCTTCCTAAACCTTGGGAGTGGTGAGGACCTGTGTAATTTGCTGTGAGAAGTGTTCTCTGAGGAGGCATGTGGTGCTTCTGGCCTGCCCTCTTCTGTGAGTACGCTGTGATGTGATGATAAGATGAGGTGTCCTGTTTAAGAGCTTGATTAATGGCGGAGGAAGAGATGGCCTCTCAGCACAGATACTGTTTGCCTCTTCTGAAGCACACTTCTGTTCAGACAGAGGTGCACTCCTGGGGTGCTCCAATTCAGCCTCAGCACAAGCCCCTAAATTACCAACACCACAGTCACCGCGGCTCATCTTTACTTAAGGCGTAATGGCAAAGATCATGATCAATTTTCACAAGTCCATTGGAGCAGGCTCCTTCATTATGTTTAAAAACCAGTCACACCGATTGATCCGCCATGAGTGCATGGTATTGATAAATAATTAAAAAGCTCTCAGTTTAATTTGGGGGTAAGTAGAGGATGGAGAGTGCTGGGTGGGGGTCGGGGATAGGGGTTGTGTGGGCCAGTGGGCTCTTAGTTGGTGTAATGAAGCTCGGCCCCCTGCTGTGGCACACCCAGCCGCTGCTCCCCGTCTGCCTCCCCACTTTGTCCCAGTGGACGCACAACCAGCTGGATTGGTCTGCCATATTTGCAGCAATCAATGCAATCCGGCTTGAAAGAAAATCAATAAGATGTGTCCACTTATGCCTCAGAGTGGAGGGGAAGATCTTTTGCTGGGGAAAAGCTGCAAAACCAACACCAGATAGTCACTATTTTGTTTTGTAAGGAGTTCTTTTGGTGGCAGAGTAATACAGAATTTCATATAAATATTTTTTAAAAGCCATACATCTTAAACATAAACACAGCGCTGTCATGCTACAGTCGACTAAAGGCTTCAAAGAGATGATTTCTACATCTGTTCTTTAAGGATAATACAACAATGAGGGTAGCTGGTGTTGCTAGCTACCCCAGCATGCTTTGCGCAGTGAACTAGCCACTTGCATTACACATAAACGGGAGGAAAGTTAGCAATGAACAATAGAGGCTAGCACAGCCTCTTCTTAACAGCTTTTCTAACCCATTGTATCACAGTCATGCATTAAAAGAACACATTGATAAATTAGTAAATAAACCTCGTGGGGTGCTGGTTTGATTAAGAAGACTCCTCACTTCAATAAAATGCTTGTCGGACGCTAGTAAGCCACACATTTGTGGATCACGTTCATCATTTGTGGATCTTGCATATGTGTTGAAAAAGGTAAAGAGACGACCAACTGATTACTTGTTTCTATTTTCATCTATTTATAGATCAAAACTTATAAGCTTTTAAACAAAACAAAACAAAACAAAAAAGTAAGTAAGTTTGGAATATTCTTATAGCAAAGGGGAAGTTCATGACCTAAGAAAGGAAAAAAATAGTTTTACAGCCTGAATTTAGGAAACAATTGCTCAATTAGTAGATTATGTTCTCAAAAAATTGAATGTATGATAAAAATCCATTATCTCTTTCAAGTTTAAAACCTGGCAAGATAACTTGTTACTTTACAGGATCAAAACTTCACTCAGAAATGCTGTAGACATTAAATTAAATTCTTTTAAATTAAATTTAAAAAAAAATTTAATTTTTTTTTTTTAAGTCAAATTCCTTAAATGTGTAAGCATGCCTGGCAAATAAAGCTGATCTGATGATCTTACAAATGAGGAGCAGGATTTGTCTGCTACAGAAGACTTGGATGGAATATTGTATTTCTACTTGTTCAAAGAGCTCCTGTCATTGGGAGTCTAATTTAAGTAATACTTTAGAGCATTTTAAACTTCTAAAAAATCATTGTTTCTCTCAGGGAAGAAGCTCAGCTCGGCAGTTTTGGTGGTGTCAAACAAAGAAGATACATGCACACAGTGCAATGTTATGTAGGTATCAGAATGAATTTGTTGTTTTTTTTAGAAGTGTGTGTGTGTGTGTGTGTGTGTGTGTGTGTGTGTGTGTGTGAGTGAAAGCCTGGTGATGAGGAGGAGATGTCGTCCAAAACTCTGGGGCTCATCAGCTCATGGGTTTTTTTATGATCCTCCCCACTACATCCTCCACCCCCTGCTATGGCCACCTGGCTAAACCAGTTAACACTGCGGGCTGGAGGTCATGGCTCAGTGACCCCGGTGCAGACAGCTCCTGGAGGTGTGATATGAGGCCTCTGGTGGTGTGTGTCCCTCAGCCTCACACACTGCTGAATGTCACTACATGCCAGTCATGGACTCACACCTCCATCCAAAAGCATGATGACTGTAAATCGGAAACAAAGCAAGGTCGACTCTGACACAGGCTGATGGACACTCATATGCACAAACATAAACTACTACAGTACGTGTGTGTGTGGTCCCTGAGTTGTGAGTTTACTGCGTTTCTATAAACCAAATAACAGTAGAAAAAAAATTATTATGCTGTGTCACACTTTTTGGTACTGATATCCGTCTAATTGATGACTTTGTGCCACATCAATCCATTATGCATAATTTAACATGGATCAAGTCCCACATTAACATAATCACCCATTGGATATTCTGCATAGTGTGACACGCTAGTGAGGAGCAGAACCCCAGCCTGAGAAAAAGTGACAGGGGAGATGAACCCCACATGAGTAGGCAAACACACCCTCACTTCCATGAACACACACATGCGTGCACACACACATACACACTAAAGTTGGGATGTTGCTGATGTTAAGATGTCAGATCCTTATTTGCTTTAAGCAAATTGTGGGAGTCCAGTCCAAGCATTTTGCATTTATGAAGAGACATATTTGAATAAACAACCACAAACACACACACACGCACACATACACACACACACTGAACAGCTTGGAGAGTGAGGGGTGTAGAGCCGCCTGCTTAGACGTTGCCGTTTGCAATCACTAAGCAGCTTTACTGTCTCCTACCACAGTCCTGATTTAAAATTCATAAATGCTAATCCTTCATAATTTACAGTTTAAAAAGCAGCCCTGCTCACAGGCCCTGTGGCCACAGCTCTGTCAGAGTAATTATACCAAGGAGCTGGGAATGGACTAGTAGCAGAGACTTTCAACAGTCAAGGAAATCCCCCTCACTGGCACCAGACCCAATTACTCCAAATACCTAAACAGATTAGCAAGTCATTTTCCAGTTCAATCTGGACATAGGTGCCAAATCGGTGTTATACTTTAGTCAGGTGGGTAAATAGCATTAAAGTAGGGACATGCCTGTTTCTTATTAAGTGGACAGTATGCCAAGTAATTTTATTAGCCATTTAATTTAATTTGAGGCCCCTGTGATTGTCTTTTACAAGGTTACTTGGCTCTCTCTATTCCTCTGGTGTCAGAAGGCTGATTTGCTGCCCTCTCACTGTTCACTCACTCACTGACATAGTGTGTGTATGCTGTGTGCGGTACGTGTGTGTGTGTGTGTGTGTGTGTGTGTGTGTGTGTATGTCACTGCAAAGCTGATGCCTCTATTTGGGGAGGTGCCAGTATCTGAACCAAATTCTTTGTCCTTGCGAGGACAAAATACATTAGTTTAGATGTAGATTATCTGTGATTCTTTCATCCAAGGTCACTAATAGAAAGCCATTATCAAAATGGGCTGATTTCTCTGTAATGGCCCACAATGACACCACAAAACCATTGAAGGTCCTGTGAAAGCACCGTCTGCTTTACATGTAGAAGCTCTCAGTGCAAAATGGCTCAACGTCCTTTTAAATGCATAATTAAGTAGCTTTCTCAAATATTGATTCATCTCACGTCATGATGTTCTATATCATGGTAAAAAAAAGGTGAAGACATATGGAAGAGAAAGGGAAGTAATTTGTGATTATCATGTTGCAACAGCCCAGCAGCTATGGGATTATTTCTAATTCAATGCAGAGCACACATCTTTATTTAATTCTACTCAACACCAAATGCACTAGAGCAAAAACTATAAAGTGTTAAAGACCTGGTCCGTATACTAAAATTACACACAAATTAATTAAGAATAAATGACAAAGCTATGAATGATTATTTTAGATATTTGCACCTTTTGTTCAATGATGACATGCAGCAAAGGGCCGAACCCACGGCGACTGCGATGAGGGCGTGTGACATAACCACTAGGCCATCCAGCACACCAGAATATAAACATATTTAAAATGTTTTTTGGGACCAACAGTAAAAAGAACATGAAAACATACATTCTGACATCTGATCATCACATATTTAATTTTTTGTATTATGTGACATTGTTAATTTAAATCTGTAATTTCCATCCTCACCTCATTTTTTTGCATTTAAAATTATATTTAATTTACCTTCATCAAAAACTTTTTTAGACTGTCTAGAAATTGTGATCAGATGGTGGAATACGTTTGAAAATAAATCTTTCAAAGCTGCTGTCACTTTACACCCCAAAGGCTTAAGAGAACGCACGCTTTCTATTGTGTCTTTATTCCTGTCCGATGTCCCATCAGAGACAGCCACAACTCCAGATGAAGCCTGAGCACTGTATCACAGTAACTCTCATCTCTAAGTGAAAGAAATCAGATTTCTATTAGAGCAGATTAGGGAGACCGCGCTGGACATCATGTCATAAATCCCAAGCTTTAAAGTTTCTCTGTAGCCATGGGGAATGACTCACCCAACACTCACATGTCTTCTCTTTATTTCACAGAGTATTTGTGTGCTGCTGCTAAATACAGAATACCAGCAATCCTACTCACTACTTCTGCAACAGTTAAGATACTTCTAAGATATTTCCTAATGCAGAAAAATAACTAAATGAACTTTTAAGGATGACTTAAGAAAACAGATGTTGGACTTAGAGATGAATGCTACAAATTATACTCCAGAGACGGACAAAATAATAAGAGTACACTTAGATGAACTTTCTAAGATCAACTAATTTATTTTTTAGCAGAGCCCTGTATTAGAGAGTTAGACAGATTTTTTTTTCATCTCACTTGGACAAAGGATAGTTCAACATATTTTCAGAGAATTTAGTCTAATATCACATCTATACTCTCATAGGTCTTACAAGAGAAGAGTAGGGATGTAACGATTCACTCAACTCACGATACGATACAATTCACGATACTGGGTTCATGATACGATTCTCACGATATTTATTTGCTCTACAGCTGCTGACGCTCACGATATTATTGCGATTCTTTTTTCAGAGTACCGATGTGAACCTTGACTCCTTTAAATCTATTTTTAACTGCCTCACAATTAATCTTTACATCCCTAGATAAGAGTATCATTAGAAGACTCATGGCCTGCCACAGAACCCAGACTCTGATTGAACAGTTTGAGATCTAAAAGGTATAAAAACAACTTCAATCTGGTCAATCTTTCCTTTATGGTGAAATAGCATGGGGACCATAGTTCAGTTTTTAGCTGCTGTAGATGGTGAGGACCAAACATTGTGAAAGAAAGTGAATATGTAGCTTAGCTTAAGGTTGCAAAAAATGACTGCAAATAAAAGAACAGTCAGTATGTTTACATTCACAGTTAAAGGGATACTTCACCGGATGAAACATGAATCTGTACTGAAATTGGGTCATATATGTAGCAGAAATGTGAAACACATTTTGAAGATGGTGCCTTCTTTGCTGACTAGATGAAGGAGCTGGTCAATGCTGGTTTAAAAAGTACCCCCCCCCCCCCCCCCCCCCCCCCCATCCCTCCGCGGGTGCGTCATGTTTTGTCTCCTCAGCTTGATAAGGATGAAATGCAGAACGTTCAGAGGTCAAACTGATGTGTTTTGGGTCCATGCTGTAAGGATAACAGCAGTCATGACTCTCTCCAGGATAAGCCGGGGCCCTGCACGTCAGTAGGTTCCAAAATCTCTGTGATGATAGGCAATAGAAGAATAAAGGGGACTCTGCCAAGAAACAAAAGGCAGCTGTGTGATTTTGCAAACTTGTCTCCACCCCCAGAGCCATGTTCCTAAATATTTACAGGCCACCTAAATACTGTGCAAACTTTTTTGATGATTTCACTGAACTGCTGTCTGTGATCTGTATTGACTTTGACTGTGTTATTATTGTTGGTGATTTTAACATCCATGTTGATAACCCCCAGGACAGAGAGACTAAAGAACTGTGTTACACTCTTGATAGCTTTGGGCTGACTCAGCACGTGACAGAACCCAAACACAACAGAGGGCACACTCTGGACTTAATCATCTCAAAGGGCTTGGACATCTCCAAGGTTGTTGTTTCAGATGTTGCCCTCTCTGATCACTCCTGTGTTTTATTTGAGAGTACTATCTCAGTGTACAAAAGTATTCAAACAAAAGTGATCACAAAACGGTGTATCAATGAAAACACGAGTGAAATCTTTAACCAGGTTTTCTCTTCCACAGCTGCCCTGTCCTGGGGCCCAGTCAGTGAGTTGGTAGATAACTTCAATTCTAAAATCACAAATGTTGTTGATTCCATTGCTCTCACTAAGGTGAAGGTTGTCTCTGGTAAGAAAGAATCTCCATGGAGAAATTCGACACTGGTAAGAAATGGAAAAAGACGGAAAAAAAAGTTAGATTGTCGAAAAGCTGAACGCAGGTGGCGTAATACTAATCTCCAGATTCATTATGACATCTACAAAGAGAGACTGCACATTTATAATTCACAACTGAGTAATGCAAGGCAATCTTTCTTCTCTGACATCATCACCAGAAACAATAATAATGCTCGTGCCCTGTTTGCTACTGTCGACAGGCTAACAAACCCTCCTGTTTCAATAGCATCTGAATTTCATTCTACCAGGGCCTGTAATAAATTTTCCACCTTCTTTACTGAAAAAATCCAGAAAATTAGACAAACTGTCAGTAACTCATCATCAGGATCAGGATATGTGCTGTGTCCATTTAAAACCAACTTAAACACCATGACACAATTTAATCAAATCAACCTTAAAACCCTGGAGGTTTATTACATTAAATTCCTCCTCCTGCTGTCTTCACATTCTGAAAACAGGTTTTTTCAAAAACGTTTCCCAAGTCATGGCTCCAGATCTGTTACAAATTGTAAACCTGTCTCTTCTCTCAGGTGTCTTCCCACAGGGTTCGACACAGTTGACCACAATATATTACTCGACCGACTGGAAAACTTGGTGGGAGTTTCTGGCACAGCACTAAACTGCTTTGAATCCTACTTAAAGGACAGGGACTTCTTCGTGTCTATAGGTAACTTCAAATCTAAGAAAACAAAAATTACTTGTAAAGTTCCCCAAGGTTCCATCCTGGGGCCTCTTCTGTTTAACGTCTACATGCTCCTCAGATTATAAAAAACAATAAAATAAGTTATCATAACTACGCAGACGACACACAAATATATATTACAATGTCGCCAGGCAACCATGGTCCCATAAAAGCACTAGGTAAATGCATAGAGCAAATCAATGAGTGGATGTGCAAAACATTTTTCCAGCTAAACAAAGACAAAACTGAGGTTGTTGTTTTTGGAGCAAAGGAGGAGCGACTAAGAGTCAGCAATCAGCTTCAGTCAGTAAGACTCAAAACCATAGACCAGGCAAGAAATCTGGGCGTAGTGATGGACTCAGACCTCAATTTTAAAAGCCACATTAAGACAATTACAAAATCAGCCTACTATCACCTGAAGAACATATCAAGAATTAGAGGACCTATGTCCCAGCAGGACCTGGAAAAACTTGTCCATGCTTTTATCATCAGTCGTCTTGATTACTGCAACAGTGTCTTTACAGGTCTGCCTAAAATATCAGTCAGACAACTGCAGCTGATCCAGAACACTGCTGCTAGAGTCCTCACCAAGACCAAAGAAAATGGATCACATCAGTCCAGTTCTGAGGTCTTTACACTGGCTCCCAGTCTGTCAGAGAATAGATTTTAAAATCCTGCTGCTGGTTTATGAAGCGCTTAATGGTTTAGGGCCAAAATACATTAGTGACCTCCTGATTAATTACGAAATCATCCAGACCACTCAGGTCGTCAGGGACAGGTGTGCTCTCTGTCCCCAGAGTCAGAACCAAACACGGAGAAGCAGCGTTCAGTGTCTATGCTCCCTATATCTGGAACAAACTCCCAGAAAACTGCAGGTCTGCTAAAAGTCTCAGCTCTTTTAAAGATTTAAGATTAAAGATAAGATTTTAAACTTTAACTCTGCACTGTAACTTTTAACTCTTTTTATATTTTTACTTTATTTATTTCAATTAATTTCATTTGAATTATTTTTATTTGAACATATTTTCAGATTTAATAATTTCAGTGATTTTTAAATTTTCTATTTTAATGTTTCTTTTCTTTCCTCTGTCATGATTCTTTGATGTCTTGTGTGAAGCACTTTGAATTGCCTTGTTGTTGAAATGTGCTATATAAATAAACTTGCCTTGCCTTCTTGACCGAGAAAAGGCAGATAGTGTCTTTTTGGCACAACAACTCCCAGAATGCACAGCTCTGCCCCAGCTCGAGCCGGCTCCGGTTCCTCGTCCTCACCGCCGCCGACAGGCAGGTCTCCTCCATTAGCCTCCACTGCTCGTCGCTATATTTCGGCTCGTAGAGATAGCCACGAACATCCGATTTGAGCACAAGACCTTCAAAATCCCCTTCATCCATATCAGTTTAAAGTTGAAACATACTATCATCATACTTGTGTTATTCTTATCTTTCTCCACAGAGCTTGTTAGCATAGCTACCAAGCAATATGGCGGACGTTGCGTTTAGATTCTGCGAGTGATTTCCCACCCACTGATCTGTGATAGGTCTGTAGCTTCAGTGGGCCATTAAACTGGACTACTGTCCTTGTCCCAGAATACAAGCACCGGAAGAGAATCGATTTAAGTACGTACTGTAAGTATGTCTGACTCTGCTATGGTTGGTGGCAATATACCCCCTTTCAGCTAGTTGCTATTGGATCTTCCTCCCGTTGACCTTGCTAACAAGTAAGCAAGCAGCAAACTGGTTGTATGTCGAACAATTAAAACATGGACAACTGTACAGCTCTGTACATGTCGTACATACTTTACGCCTTACTTTTGGTACATATATGATGCACGCTGTCCCTCTAACTTATGGTGATATCTGAAGGCAGACAAAAACGCAACTTCTGCTATGCATCTATGCTGTTTGACATCCGGGTAAAAGCCTGACTGGCTGCGTGGGAATTGTGGCGCATGCTCTGAACGCCTAGGCTAGTTAGGGTCTGACTGAGGTTTAAACATGCAAGAGTGAATTGATCTCCCTCACATACAACCTTTAGCATGTGATGTTTTTGTGTATTTTCTGCACATAGTAAAATCAGGGCTCAATAGTAAAATATTGTGAGTTTGCTCTGTTGATGTTGCTTCTGATTAATGCAGTGATCTGTGATCACAATTACCTCTTAGTGTTGTAGTTTGACGATGATGAACTCACTTGCTTCATGAAACAGGCCTGATCAGTGTTACGAGAAGAAGTCTCAGAATGACAACACACATGGTAGTTTATATCTCCTTCAAAGCACATCATGGCTTCTAATGTATCGGGTTTGTGGTGGTGCAATTTCACAACCAAATAGCTTGCAGGAGTGATAAGAGTTTCATTATTGCCGAAGAAATCAAAGGCAACAAGCAGCTACACTCATAAAACAGATTTCAATATTTCACCTGTTTTAATTTAGGTGCTCAACAAAGCAACTGAGAGACGGAAGACTGAGCGAGAAATAACAGAGAAGGTGTGTGTAAATACACAAAGAAAGCAGCACTCCAAAGGATATTACTTTTAGTTATTCTAGTTGTGTGCTAAAGTCTGCTCCATGTGTTGTGCAATTTTGAAAAATAAAATCTAATCAAACAAACAATGCAAGAATACAAGAGCTGCCTCAAGGCTCCGTCTTACACCTCAGCTGAAAACAGTATGATGAAGTTTTTTAGCTTTGAAGCCAACTACAATGGCCTGAGCTAAATTCAAATATCATCTGCAGTTAGAGCAATATTTTGGACTATGTTATTGACAGTGATAAAGGTACTTCACTTATTAATGGCTGGTTTTGAACGACTTTTCCTGTGTATGCAAACTGACAAGATACGACCAAATCTTTTTTTGTCAAATTAACTTGCAGTCCCAAACAAATCTGAATGCATCCATTGGGCACGCAATGACAGCAAATATAAATAGTCCATCCATGAAGCTTGGGTTTTTTGGCTTATAATGATATTTTTTGTTGTTATTGTGTCAAATAGTGTTTATTCAACTCAATGGTCTTTGTTTTTAATTAGTAATAAGTGGTGTTGTTGTATTAAACAGCATAATATTACACAGGTGTTGCCGTTAGTGTCCTCCCTGTGTGCAACCCATAACAACCAAATCACAATAACAGCTGCTGTGTTTCAGTTACCTATAAAGCCATGGCCTTGAACACACAAACAGCAGTTAAGTGCATAATCATCTGATGTAACAAGGCCAAAACAGCCAAATTAAACATTTTATTCCCTCCATGAGCCTGCTCTTTTTCCACTCATCATTCAGCCATGTACACATAAAAAGGCACAAAGAGCCGAGGCTTACTAACAACCAAGCGCTGAAGAAGTTCAATTGATGGAGATACAAAGGGATGGAGGAAGGCTGCCTCTGGTATGATCACAAACAAACAAAAAAAAAGCAATTTTTGTTTAGGTCAGGGGCCGCACATGGGGGTGGTTCAGTGGTTTAGCACAGCAAGAAGGCTTTGGTTTTCATACACTGATATTTTCACAAAACTGGATACGGTATGCTGAACTGGCAAACTATGAGAACAAATACCGACTCATGAGCAGATATTTTAAATAGTATACATGTTTAACTCCCAGTGACCTGCTCTATAACTAAGTGTTTGTTTGGGCTTAAATTTTAACTTTTGCAATATCTTTTGGGAGTTGGCCTTGGGAGATTGCGATTGTAATTGGCCCTATCTTTTTTGAGTTTCCGTAATTTACACATTGTGTACATGAGTTTGGAGCAAGTCCAATATTGCATTATGACTCTTGTTACACAGGGTTCTGAACACAACAATCAACATTAGTAAGTAACACAAGTATTTATGTTTTTCCAGAAATTGCTTGCCTTGCATCACAAATGTGAATTGAAACTTTCACTTCTTTTCCTCTGGGTGTTATAATCAGGGACAGAACGAAATATCTCTGCATTTTACAACCATTCATAACAACAACAACAACAACAACAACAACAAAACAAAAAAACGTGAGAAGTGGTGGGCTGCTATACTGTAGGTAGTTTTTTTTTTCAACTTCCTATTCATACGGTTTTTAGTTAAACATAATACTCAGACGTTTGGAATGACACGGTAGCAACCACCTAACATTTGTATGTAATGTGAACTACCCTCCAGTTTGATGTTAGATTCAGAAGGTTCCACATCAGAAATAGCCATCTTGGTTTTTAAAATTGCACCATACTAAATAAACGTTTGTGATTGAACCAGCTTGAATCAGTTTGCTTTAAAATTCATCCGAGCAGAAAAAGGACCAGACACATCTGACAAAATCAAGCTCCATGATTTGCAGGCAGCTCAATTGTATGTGTTTACTGACTTCTTACTCCATCTTTCAGTGGCTGTTCATAAGACTCGTAACTTTCCGTTTCATGTCTTGCGCTGATTGAATCTTGAGAGGCTGTGTTTTTAATGTATTCTTATAAGATTTCATAAACTATATTATAAAACAATTTTGTTGGGTTAATGGTACCTTCAAAGGAGCAAAAATGGCCACACTTTAGCTGCATATGTCTCTATTCAATGCTCAAGCCAGTGCAGTCAGAACCTTACTGTCTACAGAGATTTTTCTTTTGATCTCGTTAGTCTCAGAGGCATTAGTAATAGAGCCATTGCTATTGGGGAAAAAAGGAAATTGCAACACATTTCAATAAAAGTAATTGGCCCTCATGCAGACAAACACAGGCCCACATTTTCTGTCACTATATATATGAATGCGAATGTAATTACCTCGCTTGTGAGGCTCCTCTCCCTCTCTCTCCTCCCGCACTCTAGTATGATTATGTTTTCCTGCTTCGGTTATCTGTGTAAGAAGTGTGCTGATTAACATATAACTCTGTGATGACCCCCACAAATGTCCAGTATGCTGCATTTGAAGAGAGATGAGGCCTTATGGGAGTAAAAAAAACTGCTAATCAATAATTATTATTATTATTATTTTTTTTACAGTTAGAGGGCCTGATGTTACTATATTTAAAAAAAAAAACATATTTCCTTTGGATTAACACAGAGCATCTGTACACCCTTTTAAAATTGGACTCAACCACTGCAGTGGGATGTGTCGCAGGCTATCCAGAACGGCACAGTGTGACTCTTCAAATGTAATTAGTCCATCTCTCTAGGAGGGTTTTGCCAGCTTTACCTATATGCCAAAGTAAAGTGCAGTCACTTTGATGATAAAAGGGATAAAAAGGCTGCGATAAGGTGGAATGTTGAGTAGAGCGAAGCTGGTGTGAGCCAGCCAGCTGAGGTCTAATTGGATGAAGGAACCCTGTTGCATGAGGTGTTCTTCCCTGAGAGTGTATAGACATTATGAAAAAACCTCCCACGCTGCTTTCAGTTGATTCAATTAATTTATTTTTCTGTTCAACTGATGGAAATATTGCCTCTTTTCCAATAAAAGCCTTTAGTGCTGTGACATGGCTTGAAGTCCTCAGCTCAGAGGAATTAATAACTGTGAATGTGGTTTGCTCCTGTCACCAGCCCTGCCCTCAAAGTGATCTCAGAAGGAAACCCAGAAATTGCTCCGTCCTAACTGCCTGTGGTCCAGTGATCTCACTCCTCCCCTCCTTGTTTGGTGCTGTGGCTTTTGTTTTGACCAGGCTGAGAAGGAACCTTAACTGATCGCTGTCCCCTACGCAGCAGAGGAAAAACATTGGTTCAAACAATAGGCAGAGGATCAGAGAGGTGGGAGAGTGAATAATGTGTCAGGTGCTCCGAGTGAATTAAAGTGCAGAGCAGGGCTGTGGAAATACCTCTGTGTGAGGCCCTAATCAGTTGCAAACAAGGGAGGGGGAGAGGGGAAAAAAGAGCTTTCATTCCTGTAACTAATCATTTGCGGTTTCCCAATGCAGCCAGCCAACGCCAAAGGCAGAGACTAATAAACTGGGAGGCTGTGTAGATTTATAAATGATTAATTAAGGGGCCTCCCATGGGAACTACAGCAGCTATAAGCAAAAATATTAATTAGCTGAGATGAGACTTAAACTAACAGGAAAACATTCCAGCCATGTTGGAAAGCACATGGTGGGGGCAGCCTGTTTGACTCTGCTCCTGACAAAGAGGGCCCTCACTGCCGCAGCACAGAGTGCTGAGGGAGGGGGCTGTGTTGAATTTGGCTGGAGGATAATGAAGAGTTACATAGAGTGTCAGACAGAGACACACAGGTCCTTAGTATTGAGTTGTAAGGAGAGATGACTGAGTGACTGAGAGGGTTAGGATTGGGTCTGAAATGAGTTCTCGACTGCCTCAAGTATCTCTGGACCCCCCCACCCCCACGCAGCTACATTACCATCTCTGGTTGCCTCTACTCATGCCTGCCCTTCAGGGAGGTCTCTAAAGCCTCTCTCCTCCGCTTCTTTTCATGAATGTCAAGATGCTGAGTTTAAAGTCCTGCAGATTAAATGAGTTTATTCGGCATCTAATGAAAGAACTGGGTAATTTCATGCAGAGGATCTCAATGTCACAAAGCTTTCTAACTTCCAGAGCAGAGTCTACGTATTTGCTGCTGAAGCTAAAAACTGATTTCACCATTTTTGATTTCTGCAGCATCATAAAGGCTGGCGTGACCAAGGTGACATGAACCATCCAATAGGGTGACCCAGCCAATTTATGAAGGTGTGATACAGTAAAGTGAAGGTTTCATAGGGCTAGCACTATTGATGGCCAGTGTCAAATCGGATGGTTTATCTGATCCTGTTTCCTTGTTATCCATCAAGTTAGTAGCCAACTGCTGGAGTTGGAAAGTCAAACAATAATCGGAATAAATCCCTTTATTCTTTGCAATACACACATTAAAACAAGAGGCAAAAACATAAAATATCTAACTGACCTAAAACATAAACAAGCAATACTTTCTCAATAACCTTTGGTATGGAGGACTGGATAGACTTTCCACCAGTTTGACTCATTCAGATGACGCTTAATAGCTGTCCACTACCCTCAGAATAACTGGTGCCAATTTAGTGTTGGAAAAAAACCCAGGCTTTTGGATTTATTTTGGAATCAGGATTGACATGTTGTAAAGTTACAATGTGTTAATCATGAAAACCAGCAGATTGGGATGATAACTGAGTTAAAGCTAATAAAGACTCTTTGTTTTTTGTTTATTTATTGCATCTCAAATTGTTTTTGTGATATTGAACATGTTATAGGTCATGTTTAGGTCAATTTGTTTTTCTCATATTGTGCAGGCCTACTGTATATATTACAATTCAAACCAAGGAAAAATAGCTTGAGATGGTAATCCTACTTTGACAAATGACACATCTTTTAAACTTTCAAAGTCCAAACCAACTATACTGTAAATGATTCAAATGTCATCAGTTCAGAGAAAAGCCAAGGAGAATCAGTACCTTAAGAAATCCCCAATATTTCAATCTTGACTTCAGTTTCATGTGCAGGTTAAAAAGAACTGGCCTGACCGTTTTCATGTTTTCAGCACAGCATTAGATGAAAAGAGTGTGAGATGAAAAATTAGGGCCAAGTAGACACTTGAAGAGAGAGGCAGACATTCCTGTAAGCCATCATAATTGACTCACTGGAGGGCCGGGCTCTGGTGGCACTGAGGTGCTTTAGAAGTCAATGTTCCCAGAATCTAGTGTCAAGGGTGAATACATGTTTTTAGATTTCATAAATAAATATTTCATTCAACTGTCAATGGCATGTATGCGGTGGAGGAGAGACCTTTCATGTCATTCGGATTTTTGGATGGGTTGGTGGTGTGTGTGCGAGAAAATTGAGGCTACTAAAGGCTAGCAGCAGGAGTGAGCCAGAAAAGACTCCCAATTGAATGATGGGCAAAGAGTTGAACTGTGTTTTTTTATGATCGCTGAGGGTGTCCAGCAGAACTGGAGTGACGTTTGACAACAATTAGTGGTGCAACTTTGAGTGGTGACAGGAAGGCCTTTACAATGCAATGAAGACTGAGGCCGCCAACTTCACGCAGCACAAAACCACCACACACATCGGGTCCATCAAAGCTCAAGACAAAACTTATCTTGCAGAGAAAATCTATTGTAAGAGTGAAGAGCATGCATATTGGTCCAATATGACAGACATTTATGTAAGGGATAAAATATAGTGAGCAGGTTGGTGTCATGGAATGGAACCCTGACAGAGTGAGCAGGACCCCAACACAAAGCGAAGGGGTTTTTTCACAATGTATCTGGAGATTATTTTTAATTGATTTAAAATGATTAATGTCTTCTGCTAGCGTGTTGTAATCTACAGTTACAGCTCCCTCTATAGACAACAGTAACCTCTGTAGCCTTTATAAAATGGGTTAAACTACCTTCCATCACTCAGATTAAATTGATAATTTCTTAGCACAGTTAGCTAACCTAGCTGTTATTACTCAAATTAAACAAAACATTTCCACCAATGGTGAAACAAGTGAGACAAGGGCCCTTTCCAAGCCACAGTTCAGTATGCAGTGCGTACTTTTCAGTAGGGGGTTTCAGTAGACTGAACCCTTGTGGTCATTCAGTAGCCATTTTTTGGGTTCACCTCAGTATCCTGAACATTTCAGTATGGATACTAACTTCCGGGTTTTGTTCAGTATGGTTCAGTTGCATCCTTTCAGGAAATGGGTTGTATTTTAACACCAACAATGATGTGCGAAATGAAACGTAAAACATCGCTTTACACGCGTCTCCAAATCAAAACAAAGGAGGATGAAAAATAAATGATCGGTTGCGGCCGATTTGGTTAACACGCCTTTGAAATGTTAAGTCATTAATTTTTTACATGCAATGTGAAGTTTTGTATTATTTTCTGAGCCATCGTGCATATCACATCTGAGTTGGAGTTTTTAAATAACATGAGGCGGGATAATGACGCCACTTCCACACTGAATGAATCAGACGAAGTAGGAACAATACTATGCGTGCCTACTGAACAGTAGGTACTAACAGTATACAGCTCGAATAATAGGGACTGTCTACTGTCAGATTGTGTCGGCATTTTGCAATTCGGATGCACCCATGGTCTGCGTGAATCGGCACAGCACCAGAGTTTTTCTGCCACATCGTGTTGGAATCTGTTGAAATGTTCTTTTCCATTCTGCAGTCTTTAAACACCACTGTATCCAATAGCATATTCTGTTATGAGGATAAACTATTTTGCTCTTCGGTTTTGTCTCTCAAAGCAACTTTTATATCTTGTATCCTCTTTTCATTGAATGCCATATTTTTTTATTTTTTTTTATTTTTCAGATTCAAATTCAGAATCAAATTCATACGATTCCAAGATGGCTTCTGCTGATGTTCAATATTAAGTATATGTTATCAAGTCAGTTTTTAACAACCTTGATGGCTGTCCATTTTATGTAAAACTAAGGGCTGATGGACTAATTTTGACAACCGATGCAAGCATGTGGAGAGCTCAGCATCTCCTTTGAAACAGTCAGTAGATAATTCAGACACAATGAAGAACAACAAACCAAACAGTATAAACAGCCTACATATACAGTAGAGTCCCAGGAGAAATTAAATGGAAAATTACATAAATATGGGCCCGCAATTCAAATAAACACATCAAGTATACACACAAGTATAAACATAATATACAAAAACAAACAAGCAGAGAAAAATCTACATTTATTTTCCAAATCATGTTAGCTTGTCATTATTAATCACCCCAAAGGTGTTCAATGAGTTTGAGTTGAGGGGTTTGAGTTAAGAAAACAATGCCTTAATGGACATTTGACTGATCATCAAGCTATTGGCACATTTAAAGGGGTATGCACCATTTTGTTTTACAACTTGAAAGCACACTGTTTCCTTCCTGTTTACACAAATGTTTGTGGACTTACCTAGTGATATACAGAACTAAACATGCAGTTACTGTTTTAAGTCATCACATAATGTCTAACAGTATCAGGAGGAAATCAACTCACATGTTTGTATCAGTAGCAGGTACTGGCCTGTACTTCAATTATATGTAAAAGTTTAAAAGGTTTCTACAAACATACTGTACTGTATTTACAAACACACACTAAGCCTTAGTGATATTTCTATGTGTAGTATGAATGTTTGAGTCTTGAGTAAATTGGAGGTACAAGTAATGACTTCAGGAGATGAAAAAAAAATTAGGCAATAATTGAATTGCAGCATAACATTGCCCCTGCAAATAACCACAAGCCATTATGTATACACATTCTCTACACCTGCACTAAGAAACCACACAACACACACACACACACAAAGCATGAACATCCCCCCTGCCCCACACACGCACGCACGCACGCACGCACACACACACACACACACACACACACACACACACACACACACACACACACACACACACACACACACACACACACACACACACACACACACACACACAAATGCACGTGCCCATATAGGCAAGGTGGAAGAGACCTTTGAGGATTTCACAATAGCACATTTATCCGCAAAATTAAAAATGGTGATTGATCCGTGGAATATTAACGGTCAACAGTGTTTTTCATTAAGTGGTGAAGGGGAGTGAGGGAGGTATTCTGCTGCAGGACAAGGAGCAGAAAGGGAAAAGAGCGAAAACTTTATTTAATGCTGATCCTGTTCTGTAAAAAGGCCCGAAGAGAAATGTAAATACTAGACTCCAATAACACGACAGCACACTAATCATATTTACAAACTATATTAAATCTGCACATTGTGTTTGCTTTGCTGAGGGTTGGCTACCATGTAATTGTCATTGTTACCAGAGTTGGCTTATGGGAAAATTTAACTGCAGTGATATAAGGTGACTGGTAGGATTATTATTACTTTATTATGACCCAGTATATGTTTATTAAAACAATTTGTCATGCAGAACAGGAGTGGGGAATGGAAACATTAAATCCTGCTCCACTCTGGCCGCAGAAATGAGTTACAATAAAATTAATGGTGGGGAGGCCTGGGCTGACACCAGAGTGGTACGTAATAACCTGCTGCTTCGTTTCATTTGCCGATCATTTCCTGTTGGGCCCTCACCATTAAACATACATGCTGGGGATTATTGAAATAGCCCCGCGACAGCCATTGTAGTGCCGGATGTGTGTGTCTGGCTGTGTGTGCGTCAAAAGTGTGTGTTTGCGTGCGTGTGATTTGGCTGCAAATGCTGCTTTTATGTGGCCGGGCATTTGATCTTAAAAACACTGGCGTCATGGCAATATGCCACGGTGTGTTTGTATTTCTGGATGTGCTGTTATGAGAGGAGAGATATTAGGACGGAGAGGCAGTCAGGCTGGGATCTGAAGTCTTAGGAGGAGGCATCATTTCACTGAGTGCCTGGGAGGGGCAAGATTAGTCTGTCAGTTCTGTCTAAAATGACTTTGAGGCTATAGCTACAGGGATGCAGCAGAAGTTTAGCCAAGGAGTTAAGTGCATTTACACTGAACAATGCCCTTCACTCCCCTTGTGGTTTGGTGTTTGTGAGGACTGCCATGGTGAGGTTGAGACTGATTATATGACTTTGAGAGCATTTTTTCCTCCTCTACCTGGTATGTTGCTGCAGCATTAAAGCTAAACAAAAGTATGGTATGCACTGTTTTCAACATAGCTAGCAGAAGAAAAAATACTGTGTCCATATACATTTTAAGTCTGTACAGACATCCCACAGCTCAACGTGAGGAAAAACAAATGCAACCATTTTCAGGAGAGATGACACCCCCACGCCAGAACCCTTCAGTGGTACAGTTTCAAGATTCAATGTACAATTTTCAGAAAGACCTACAGCTACAGAGATTTACTGAATCATGGCATGTGTGAAATCTTAGTGTGAAAGAATCTGAAGTACCTGCAAAGAAAAGGAACGCAGGCGCTGTAAGGAGTCTCTCAGCACCCTAGAAGGTCACT
Organism: Labrus mixtus; assembly: GCF_963584025.1. Classification (NCBI taxonomy): domain Eukaryota; kingdom Metazoa; phylum Chordata; class Actinopteri; order Labriformes; family Labridae; genus Labrus; species Labrus mixtus. Next base: position 20,444,488 of record NC_083612.1, on the reverse strand, counting down.
AACACCCACCTGCACAACAGTTTCTTGTTTCTGCTCTATGGTAAATAGTATTTTATAAAGCATACTGCTGTGAACCACCACGCATTGTGTCAGTAGTAAACTGGTAGTATTTTTGAATGGTCGTGCATCCAGCCCTCATTTCCCCCTGAGACTGGACAGTTCTGTATTTCTAAGTCTGAAAAGAAGCTTCCAGTGACGCAAATATCGTCATTTTGCGTCACTTGAAGCTGTTGCGGTTAGCCTTGTGAAACTACAACGCTAGTTCATCATATTTTCGACCACTGAAGCTACAGACCAATCACAGATCAGTGGGTGGGAACTCACTCCCAGAATCCAAACTTAACGTCCGCCATATTGCTTGGAAGTTATGCTAACAGGCTCTATGGAGAAAGCTGATAATGGCGAAAAAATATAAATATAGCGGTGAGACGGTTGCTGCCAACAGGCCGGTCTTGTGTTTTGGCTGCTGCGGCCGCCGGGGCTGTAGCTGGCCGCCGTGACACAAGACCGGCCTGTCGTCAGCAACCATCTCGCGGCTATATTGCTCAGCAGCCGAGACATAAGGCCTGCCTGTCGGCGGCGGTGAGGACGAGGAGCCCGGGCCGGCTCGAGCTGGGGCGGACTGGTAGTGTCGGTGCTCTCACTGTTTGCCTATGGACACAGACATAGAGTCTGTTTTCTGCCAGGAATTTCCAAGATCAATTCTGGAAGAAATCTCTGAATCAGCTGAGGAAATGGTCTTATGTGTTGAAGTAAATATGTCTGTAAATGTTTTTATTACTATATTTCTACTGCTATATTGTATATTTTGGAGAAACTGTAACGATCGAATTTCCCTCTGGGATTAATAAAGTATTTCTGATTCTGAAATCGAGGACCTTAGAGGGAGTGGCCTGCAGTGCTGTGCATTCTGGGATTTGGTGTCTTTCATCCACATGAGCCAAAAAGACACTTTCTGCCTTTTCTCGGCCAAGAAGGCACCAACTTCAAAATGTATTTCACATTTCTACTACATATATATGACCCAATGTCAATACAGATTCATGTTTCAACGGGTGAAGTATCCCTTTAAACCTAACAGATTGTAGGGGTCTTTACAGGATGTTTTTTTTGGAGTTAGTGTACTAGAAATCCACATATATTAATGTTCAACGCTTAAAGGAAATTATACATGACTTTTAAAGAGAATAAGTAATAGCGAAAAAAGACTTAACTTTTTGAGTAAAAATTTAATAGCTATTTTATGTTTTCTATGGAGTCCCTGGAGCTGTTAAACCACCATCCCCACACAGTTATAATTTCTTGCAGCTCTAAGCAGTATTTCCATTTCCTTGTGTTCTCCATTGTGGGAGATTAATGTCCGTCAACAGCACATTTAATATTCAAGGGTTTTTAGTATGCGTAATGACTGTTTTGATGTCACTTACTTTAGGCATTTTTCCAGTGTGACCATTAAACACACACAGTATGTGGACCCCAGGAAGAGAGGCTATACTGGTGTTGTGAGGAGCAAATAAGGGACATAAAAAAACATCCTGAAAGCTAATATTAGTCTGAAATGTGGATTTAGGACACAGCTGTAATACACCTGCTGATCGAGCGAGATGTTTAACCACTATCTATATCTCCTTTATTAGTCAGGCTTCCATCTGAATTCATGGAAAACATAAATCAAAAGACAAATAAAAAGCATCAGTTTTCATCAATCCCCTACTGTTAGCTAATTCAAGGAGTTCAGTGAAGGGAATCTTCAGAAGGTTGTTTAAGTTACATAATTAGTTTTTCAACACATTTGATACATTTTACAGGAAAATATTTTAATATTTTGCCTTTTTTTTATTTTCTCTGAGATGCCTCTATGAAAGAAAAAAACAACAGCATGCTCTGAGTTTCTACATAAGTGAACTTTATTTGTGCATGACTACCATTATAAATGGATAAAAGCACAAGCTAACATTTCATTAACATCCAAATATATTTGTACACGAGGTCACAGATTTGAATATAATTTTTGTAGTGTATTGCACACAAGAGGTTGACCAGTTGGATTCACAAAACAAGGCCTGAAGTGCTAAAGAGGTAGTATTTATTTGTTTGACATTTACAGTGAATGTCCCCTTAAATCGGCCAATGATCACAGATTGTTATTAAGGGGGTGGGTTGTGCTTTTTTTCGGGTGTTTGTCATTGCAATGCAGTTTATTGTTACAGTAGACGGGTTCTCAATATGGTAGCCGTCTCTCTCTCAGGAATTTCATAGTTATACAGAGATGGGAATTGGTCACAGTAATAAGATAGGGTCCATCTGATGCCATTCAAAATAGCCTGATCAAATCTCTGCTCTGTGAATCTCAGGGTATTGTGTTGTGTTTTTGAATTTACTGTTACGCCAGTTATTCCAACAAAGCCTGGGTTTTCTAAGTAAAGTTTCCTTATAACACAGGATACACAAATAAACCAATGCTACCCTCTAATTCCTCGATAATTAAAAAATAAGCCTGCGTTCACCATGACATGACTCTGTATCCTGCGATGCGCTTCAAGGCCTCTGACAGCTCTCATGGAGGAAGGAAACGGAACCTTTTGGGTTTCATGTTTGAAACGCTAGCGTTTTTGAGAATAATGCAAGTTGAAAGAGACTCTTATTTAGACCACTAAATGTTTGGTTTTACATGTTTTACCTACTTAAAAACAAACAAAAAAAAATACATTTACTGTAAATGTGTACTGACCTTTTAGTTTTGACATCTGAGACTTCTGCAGCTTAATCAGCATGTTTAAAATTACAAGTATAGTTCAGGAATTTCTCTGTCTTGATTTTTAGTTGCAACAGCCACCATCTTTTGGTGTGATAGACAGTGGGTATAGAGATGCAAGTCAACCACGTGGTCAGGAAAGAACTCCAGATGCATGCAAATGTTTTGTCATAACTGCTGAGTAAACTTTTTGGTCATTTGTGGGTTTTGTTACAGTCTGTTGTCTGTCTACTAAAAGGTTGGGGGTTCGATCCACAGTCCCTGCATTAACATGTTTAAATGTCCTTGGGCAAGACACTGAACTCCAAATGGCTCCCGCTGCTGTGTCAGCGGTGTGTGAATGTGCATGAATGGGATTAGTTAATCTTGATGGTCACTGTACATAGCAGCCATCACTGCCATCAGTTTGTGAATGTGGTGTGATTGGGTGAATTTGGCATGCTGTGTAAAAAGAGCTTTGACTGGTCAGAAGACTAGAAAAGAGCGATAAGCTCAAGTCCATTTACTCCAGGTAAAAACCAATGAAACAAGCAAAGAATCATGACAGCTTATCATGTTCTCAAACTGTTAGCAAACATTTGCCTATTAGGGAAAGAGCAACACAAGCACCCCATTTTATTTACCTCAGTAACGGGCAGCATAGAGCGCCACAGGAATGAGTCCTAAAACCCGGAAGTAAGGTAGCATTTGAGCGCCATGGGGTCTAACGTCTAAAAGTCAACGGGGATTTTGAATGGGTTTGTGGTTAGATGCCTGAAATAAGGTCTGTGGTTTACACAAGCTTAAGAGATGTTGGCGTTTTGTTAGACCACATAAACTATGTTAGGTAATACCCCCACTTGTGAATTTTTAGGTTTTTACGCGTCTTAAAAAAGGCAGTTGCTAACAAGTGGCTAAATGTGACTACAGTGGTTGTCGGGGACATTAAAGGTCATCACGCCGGACACAGAGGCCGGGAACTCTCTCACTAGTCGGAGATGTCTCATGTAGGTTTAATCTTTAGGTTAAGGCAAATATTAGGTTAATAAACAATTTATTAAGCTACGCGGATTAGTTTATCGGAGATCGTCTGAAGCATAACGCTAGTGACGTCACAATCATCCGACCGTGGTGTAGTTCGCTATAGCATAACGTTAGCTTTTTACTTCTGTCGGCCGCATTAACACTTCAAACATCATAAAAATGGTGTTCATCTGTGAAGACTATCCTGCTGACCAAAACGCCTACGCTTCAGAGACGTGCGTTTGCCACAGAGCTTATTTTCTGCAATGATCCAAAATGAATTGGAAGCACATTTTGTAGACGTCTCCTCGTCGGTTAGTGTATCACATTAAACAACAACTGTATTTAATTTGAAAAATTTCAAAATGAAACAAATAAAAACACGTAGGGGGCAACTGAGACCAGGAACTTCTCAGTAGCGTACAGTGGTAGAGAGCCTTTCTTGCCCTCCAGGTGGGCAGTTCCATAAGAGTCACGTGAAAGCTATGAATAGGTGACATTCCACTGTTGTTGTCTGCTTCTTATGTACAGTCTGTGGTACAGAGCTTCAGAGTGAAAGGTGGTTGTCAGGGGGACCAACAATAGCAGCAACCTTTTAGAATTACTGTATTTCTGTTTTGATTCATACTTAGCTAGATCAATGTTAAGCCTGGTGTGTGAAGTGTCGTCAAATAAGGACTGCTGCAACAAACTTAGAATGACGAGATCAAGGTTATTAAAAAAGAAGAGAATGATCCTTCAGAAATGTGCATTCGTAGAAGAGCACAAACTGCTTTATTCCACCGAAAATCAAAAACAAAACAAAAAAATCAACACTTGTTCCCTTTTATAACCTCAATGCACTTTAAATGTTGTTCTTACTTCTTCATTATACCACGCATGTCTCTCATGCAGACTATCATAAGTGGCCATAGTCTAAAAAAAGCCAGTACAGCTCTGATTTTCACATCTTACCTCAAGTTTGCATACTTAACTTCCTTAAATGCTCTTTTGTGCGCTTTCTGCATGAGCACAGCAGTGTGCATTTGTATTGCTATGATGATGGCCTCCTGCGAATACATCATCAAATGTCTATACTAGTACTATTACTCTGAAACTGCCATTAACGTCATTAAGTCATACATAATCTGAAAGCTGAAATTATACTCTGTTACTTAGACTCTGCCATTTCTGACAAAATTACTTTCAAAAAAGTGTCAGTTATCAAATGGACAATTAGTTTTCAAGTGAGGTAGTAGTGCTTTTTTCGCATTCCTTATGTCTACAGTCCGACCCCCCCCCCCCCCCCTCCCATACAAAGCCTCTTATGGTCACATTAATGCAACTAATTACCATGTCAATCACAAGTAATGCTTATTAATTGCCCCTCAGAAAGGGGCTATTTCAAACAGTGAGCAGTGCCTTTAAAAGCCCAGCTGAAAGGCTGACTGTAGGGTAGGTTTTCAGAGAGAGAGAGAGAGCCATGTTTCAGCCCCACTGCTGGCATTAGTCAATCTGCTGTCCAGATGTCTTCCACAGGTGACAGCTGCAATAGCCTAACAAGCAAATTAATCACGGAGCTTTTGTGGCGCTTCATTTTAGGGAAACTCATTTCGTTTCATAAAAGGCTTCATCTCGTGTGAAAAATGACAAATTGCAGCCATGGAGTGATGTGGAGGACCAAGCAGCCGGCTCTCATTTCTGTACCGTGCCTGCAAGGTAGTGAAGAATAGAGAGGCACAGAGAGATAGAGCAAAGGCAGACAACTGGGCCAGAACCAGCCACGCAGTAATGAAGCCTAGCTCTGCCCCTGTGGGCTCGAGTTCTGACGAGCCTCACAGGTGGCTCGGTCAGATTAAAACCCAGCATTATAAGGACCAGGCTTTGAAGGAGGGGATACACTCTATAGTCTGTCACTCATTGTCCACAAATTGCAACATCGAGGACATTTTGAAAAGCTAGCCCAACACGGCTCTGGAGGAAGGGACTTTTCTTTGATTTAAAGCCAGATGGCTTGTTTGACTTTATTGTTTGATCTTTTTTTGGGTTTAGATATGATGTTTTATCTCACAGTTTAGTGGTGGTTGGGATTTTGATGTGTGTGCTTACCAATAACAAAGAAGAATTGAGGCAACCCTCTGCGGTCTTTGTCAGCTGAAGCAAAGTGGGAAATATTTTGATATCAGATTGGACATTTGGGAGACTGCTGATGAGTTTCCAGACTTCATCAACATTTTTGTTGCTTTTGAATCATGACCACAGTTGTAACCTTAACCTACTTGAAAGTGGATTCTGTGGCTACACCCAGTCTTATCAGATGTATCCACAGTTGTGGAAAGAAATTGGTGCTGTAAGGTATGACAAATAGGTCCTGCTTGTTGGATGTTAATTATAAACTATCTACTTTGGAAATATAAAGGGCTTTTAAATTGAATACATTTTGAAGCACAAAAGATTGACCCCAAGACCAACCGGACGTGCACTCCACTTTTTTGATTGAAAGCTGAACATTTTGTCTTCATACTTTGAGAAGCTGCTAAACTAAAAAAAAAGAAGAAAAAAAGACAGAACATCAAGGAGAACACCACATATTTAAGGTGTTTCAAACAAAAGTATGCAAAATTGAAAACTCACAATGGCCACACAGAAGCAACAAATTAAACTTTTTGGATTTAAAAGCTTCAGAAAGCCATTAATACAAAAAGGAGATAAATCCTTGAAAGCCGTCCAACAAAAACTGTAATTATCATTGTCAGTAGAAAAGAAAAGAGCACAGGGAGGCAAGAGGATTACACTCCTTCACAACACAAGAATGTTCTGTGTTTATTTCTCTTCATTTGCTAAAAGAAAGTCTGGGGTGACAGATGTCAGCAACACTTTATAATTTAGCATAATTATCATGTTCACTCTGTTCTACCGGTGCATATTGTATTCCACCTTCTTTTCCTCTAATTCTTACTTCAACTCTGTATGTGTAGAAACTCATCGTGACCCTTTTTAATGTGTGACCATGGCACATAACAAGAGTCCTTTGCATAACAACAGTAGTTTCTTCATTCAAGGAAGTGTTGCAGTAAAGCTCAAGAAATTTGAATCTAGTTTATCATTGCTGAAGCCTTCAACAAACTTTCATATTCATGTAAATGCTTTTGTCCAGGTTTTGTCAAAAGGACCATCACCTATGACTTTGGGGTTCTTCAAATATTCTTCTATACAGAGCTTCTTTATTAGGAGAGTGAAGACATGATTTGGTTTGAAGACTGTTAACATTTTAATTTGACTGAGGCTGCACTTGAGTTGACATGTTTCTGAAATAAGGTGAACACCTTAGAAATTAAATTATGATGCCTGAAAAACCTAAACAGTTTGGCTTCTGTTCCTGAAAGTGTATTTTGATCAAGGTAATTGAATATTTTAAATGCAGAAATGGAAAAATAATTAGCTTAAACATGCTACATTACACTAATTCCGGGAAACTATTATCATCCATATACAAATACAAAATGTGAATGTTGAAATATGGCCACAAAATGAGATTAGGAAGGTAAAAGTCAATGTTAAGTGATGGTTTGATCTCACCTTGCAGAGTATTCATCGCCGTGGGAACCCCAAGCCCTGACGCCAAGATGCGTCACCTTCCCAGAAACGGAGATACGGCAAACCTCTGACTCTTCAATGTGGTCCCACAGGCAGATATGCTCTTATCAGGACAGGCTGCAGCATACATCTCCCAACAGTCAAACATAGATATAGAAAAAAAGGACCAAAGTAGTGTGATAGGTGAAAACCTAGCACAGGTGACTTGAGTGTATGATCCACTGAAGTGCAGCCAGGACAAGACAAGACTAGACTGCTGCGAACAATCTGTTAAAAGCAGATGTTTGGTCGATTTTCAGGAAAGGTTTGAGTTTAAAGGAGAAGTTTTGTTGAGAGTTCTCAAAAGTGTCCATATGAGTTACCTTACTTCCAGTTAACTAAGCTTAGTCTAACAACTTTAGAGGAAACAGCTAGCCTTGCTCTGTAAAATCTCAAACATCTAACCCCAAAGAAAACAATGTATTACCATTAAATTTAATTATTACAATTTTGTAAACTAGAGAGCAAAATGAAATAAAAAAGAGAGTAGGATGATCTGCTATTGGTTACCAAGTGATTTTACTGTAAAGAAAACATGAATACATAATTTTGCACTTGATTTCATTTGAGCAAGCTTGACAAGTTAAGAGTGAATGAACGTGAGTGAGGGGAGTGGAGCGAGAGAGAGAACAGGAAGTGGACTTGTGTCTATTTGAAGATATGGCAATTTACAGAAACACATACACACTTGGACACTCAACACCCCCCTCCCCTGAGGGCCTAGAAGCTAATTAGCTCCTAAAGCATTTATTTATCACAGATAAACTGTCCAGCAATCTCACTGGCACATCCCCAATGGAAATAAGAACTACTCATTAGTTTGTTCAATTAAGCTTTTCTTTTCCCACTTCAGCACGCCCTCCCCACATCACCACGATGAGGAAACACTTTTTGGTTCTGCAAAAGTTGCTTTGCTTGAACAGACTTCCCATGCATATGCTGCCGTATAGGTGGAAGCCTTTGACATTTCTTTCCATATGTATGTGACTCAAATTAAGTCTAAACATCGTAAATCTGTACAAGGAATGTCCTTGAGAGGAGAACTATGATTAGTAGTCCTAAAACAAAACAACAAAAGGGATAGGGGAGGAGATTCATTCTTATTTTACATTTTACTTTAAATCACTTGAAAAAGAAGCAGCTGTCTGCTGCTGGCTCTGTTGAATAAACGTATGAGGTGAACTCAATTCACATTGAAAACTTTTCCACACCAAGGCCTATTTGGGATTATTTGGAGCTGGATGAACTGAATTTATATTGTTGACTCTGCTGCATTGACAAGCTCATACCAAATAGATCTAACTTGGTGTCATGACAACTTGGAGTCAATGGCCAATTATTCAGTACGCTGAAAGTGTACTTTTTAGCTTCAATATGTAAAGTTTTGGTGAAAAAAGTTCATATTTTAGGATGGGTTGTGTTTAATTTGGACAAAAATGTGCATTTTATCCTCTCCAATGAAATATCTTCTCTAAATACAACTCAGGAAGATGCCTGCAGCCTGCTTATAATAAAAGTTTAATATGATATTTTATGGTTTTCACTAGTTTTAGGATTTTAAATAAAGTGCCAGTTTTATCTTTATTGTACCATCCCCGAGAAGTGACATCTTTCTCGCGCAATAGGATTAAATATTAATTTATGTGATTCAATTTTTGTCTTCCATCATTAAGGTTTTATTCTACTCTTCTATATTATACCGTGAGGTGTCAAAAGATTTAATGAAGTACTGTACCTTTCCTTGTTCTGACTCATTTCATTAATTCATTTAAAGCAAATTGCATTTTAAGCACCATTGGTATTTGAATGTCAGAGGGATAATAGATTTGTTTGGCGTAACATTGAAGTTGTTAGAATCTCCTTCATAAGGTCAAACCTTCATCACAGGTAAAGGTTACACATATTTCCACCAATCTCTTTCTTTTCTTTTCTTTTACAGCAAAATACTCAGTTGCACAACAGTCATCAACATTTCATGGAGGTAAACTTCCATCGCCTTCTGATGAATGTGATGAACTTGGAGAAGGGTTTTACTTTCCACAGGCCTGAGTGTCTATCCCCTGAAGACAGAATTGTCGAGACACCACGAAGGCAATATTTGGCCGGTTCCATCACTCTAATTCACTCCCTGCGCATCCATATTTCATTTGGCCTCGGCTTTAATGAAAGTCAGGGCAACTTCTCCACCACTGGAGTCTCTAAGCGCACACATTAAGCAGAAAAATAAATAAATAAGGACATTGGCCTTCATACAAAACAATATGAGAGGGAATGAGGCCCTAAAGTTGGGCGGAGATAGGGAGGGGAGGTGTGTGTGTGTGTGGGGGGAATTCAGTAGCATTGTAGCTGGGGAGGCCATCTGCCTTACTATCTCCCATCCCAAGTCCCCACTTTTCTCCTCCACACGACCCCCCACCCCCTCTCTCTCTCTCCCTCCACTGCACAGACAAGTGCCTGTTTATCCCAATGCCCTTCAGAAGACATTTGCACAGGTCTCTTGTGCAATCCTGTTATCTTCCACTGGCCTGAATATGCTCAGATTTTAAGTAGGGTTTGCTGTGTTGAGTTGTGCGTCCACATCCCTCGGAAGCAAACATGACATCCCCACTAAAAGGGTGATGGGACGCTGGGTTTGGCGCTGAGACTGTTACCTGCACATGCATTGCGTTTACACAGCCCCCCTCCTGCTGGATAAACTACACTGCATTATTGAGAAGAGAACTTGGTCATTTCTGAGCTAGCTCTTTGGGATGTTGTTCATGTGACAGAGAACTTTTGTAGCCTAATTTTGTCCTATCTTATTTATTGTGTTTCTTAAAGAAGCTACTTGGAACCTCAACCTTTTATTGATTTCGGCCGCTTCTGGGATCATCAGCAGTGCGCCTAATCCCGCAAAGATCTTGAATTCGCAATCAATGTTTGGGATGCAAATGAAAGAAAGACTTCTTTTCTATTTATTTTTTTACTGCTTTCTTTTTTAACATGTATTTACAGTATGCATGATAAGGCTTTGTATCTATTAGTGTCTCTGAATAATAACTGTTATTAGTTATAGTGAAAATTTAAACTTTCTTTTAGTACCACTCATCCTTCTTTTCCAGCCTACAACTAAAAAGTGGTCATTACATTTTTAAATACATCTAACCAAACTATGTTTTCATAGTACTAAAACTACAGCAATATATACAGGTAGCTTGTAACAGGACCAGCGAAAGCATTATGTCATGCACTACTTGTATCAATGTAATATCCAAGGTGACCTTCATGGATTAAGCATCTCAATGTGTTTTCTAAATTAAATATACTTATTACACACCTGTCTGTAGAAAGTTGGAAAATTCAGGATGAGTTTCATGGCTCACATTTTTGTCTTTATTCTATGACTGTCAATTCTAGATTTCTTGTACTTCAATCAGATCTCTGCTTTTTATCTTTCTGCTGATCATGCTTCTTTGTTAAGTACAGTGTTGTACTTTCATCAGTAACTTACGACATGATAAGCTCAAATACAGTTGCATGACTGAACGTTTTTTTAATGTGTGCGCGAATAGAATAGCTGGTGTCCACTTCATGCTGTGTGGTCTCTGCTCTCCTGCATGATATTTCAGGTTAAAACACTCCCTCACTGGACATGCTCTCTCCCAACTGAGAAGTGATTATCACAGAGAGTCACTAGATAGATGAAAGCTGTTAATAATGCCATCATTACTTTTTACATAATTTGTAAATAACTGAATCAAGTGTAGAATCAGATGAAGAAAGCAGCTGGATGTTAGTCTCCATGTCCTATTTATCCAATGCTATATAATGGCAGCTTACAAAACATTCTTAAAGTTCAATCCACCTCTCCAAAGTAATTACAACAAACAACAGAATATTAAAGAATTCATGAAGTTATAGATTTATTGCAGGACTGTTAAATCACAGTAGATCACAATACACAATGTAATTGTAATATTAAGTGTTAAATGTTAAAATTAAGAGTAACATTCTAATGTTTGACCAGTTGTGCTTTGTTTTGAGTTTAATTTGTTCCTCAGATCCGGCATGATGGAAATAAAGTGCATCTGTATTTGCAGTTATAAATGTATCAACTAGGTTTCAAGTCTGCGGTCTAAAAACAAATACAGCTGAGTGTATTACCCTTTTACAGCCACTCAGAATGGTATGATGCAGAGGGACAGATAAAGATCAGGCAAGGTCCATCAGAGGACATTAAATTGGGCCAGTTCTGACTCTCTGCTTTCGCACAGGACCAGCAGAGCAGAGGCCGTCCGAGTACAGCAGACCCGGATCACACAAGGCCTGCTGAATTATACAAATAAATTGCTACCAAGCTCATATGCTGCTGTGTACATAATATAAATGTGCCCAAATCAAACACAAACAAAGTCTGAGCACTGATAAATTATTTTCTGGTAATTAAAACGAAAATAATTAAAATGTTAAAAAAAGAAAGAAAAAAAAAAAAAGAAACTTGGCATTTAATATTCCATGCACCCTATCTCAGCATTTTCCGACTGTCATGAATCAGTTTCTCAATATTTTTAATTAAGAAAATCCTTATTTAATGTGAAATTGCCACATTTACAAAGCAATGGACTGTAACAACACAGCTTTGAAACAGATGCTGTGTTCTACAGGTGAAAGCTGACATTCAATGACACTGTGTTTTCGTTTGAATTGTGGCTGTAAAGAGGATAGTCACAGATGAAAATGAGGAGGGAGAAATGCACATTACAAACATCCCCTGAAGCTGCTTCTCTAAAGAAGCATGCTCAGCATAAGGTAGTCACTTCGCAGATAAAGGCGTTCTTTCCACTCATAATCAACGTTTACAGTAATGCATCATTTTCTACCAGATAGCCAGAGAAGAATTAGCTCGTATTATTTAAAGTTTTTGTTAATTACTTTTGGGGCCTGAAGCTGTTCGTGTCTCAGAACTGTTGCAAAGTTTATAGCTACTCGGTCACATTAGCTGACTTATAATTCAGGCACTTATCAGCCAACTCTAAAGCAATGCGTTATGAAGCATCCTGCTCTTTATCTGTATGTACACCTCCAATGTGATCACATAGCTAAATGGTATTTCTGCTAACACTCATCCCTTAAATTAAAAAAAGCAGTGGGCGTGCATTTCTCTGGGCATAATCTTACACTCCTGATCTCAATGGGGCATTTATGGAGGGTTTTATAACTCTAATTATCTCAGGCCATTACCGTATATCAACTTTTAGTGGTCCATTGTATACCCGATATGCATCAACTGGACTGATGCCTCTATGGCAGAGGATATTTATCTCAAATTATAAGGCACAGAGACTAAACTTTGGTTGGACACAGTTCTTAAGGCTGACACAATAATGAACAGAGTGTACTGTTTTGCTTAAGTATAATATTGTTGCTGTGGAGCGTTGTTGCTTTTTAATCAGTCACAGTGAGCCAGAGCAGCATGAGGGTAGCCTTAGTGTCAAAAAGTGACACCAAGGTTTTATCCTCCATCTGTTACTCAGGGGTTACATTTGCATACAGAGTACACAAAGTAGAGCAGATTAATGACACTAATAATATTAGCAAGGTAATATAAACCTAGCATACAAACAGAAAGGCAAATACGGAGAGGGTTTGGTCAAACAAATAAATTAAAAGGCTTCAGCATTCTGTGTACTAGTAATAGTTATCTAATGAACTTCCTAATAACATTGAAATATGAGCGCTTGTTAGTTGGCTAGTGTCTTTTTTTTTCCTTTTCTTATCTTTTTTTTCTTTATATTTTTGCCACTTTGTCTTCAAAATATTACTATAAATCAGCTGACATTAAATGTTTTATGAAAATAACTATCAGTAGTCCTGAGATCATGTTGGATAAGCGCTATATCCCTATCAACAGTCTGTCCATAACCCACAGACTCTACATCATCCATGTGTGTTCCATCCGCATGGTGCTCTCCGGAGCTGATCGTGCCCTCTCTAGTCCAGTGGTCCCCAAACTTTTTAGCTAGTGACCCCCTAAATAAGGCTGCCAGAGACTGGGGACCCTGGAAGAGATTAAGGCGTATAGTAGCGCATAGCCACACACGAGTACTCAAAGGTCTGTACTGATGACACAAAGGGACAACACAAAATTACTACAAAATAAAAACATACTATTATTGTATTTAATGAAAGAAAGGCTAGACGCATAATACAAGTTATTTTCATGTATCAACTTACAGTAAGCACTAAGTGTACAAACAAAACTTAATAAATAGACACACAGATGTGTGCATCTGTATGTGTAAAGAGCAGCAGACACCTATATGGTTGATGTCATGTGTAAACATACATTTTAAGAATTTTTACACATAAATTTGTTTTCATTTCACTAAATGATATGGCTTTATTTGAAATGTAACGTCTTGTATCTATTTTTACAATAATGGGTCAAATACACAATTTTAATTATTTCAAAGTTTTTATTCTTTCTTTTTGGAAGGCATCTCGCGACCCCCTCTTGGTGGCCCAGGATCCCCTTTCAATGAGAGGTGTATATGGGATGGGAAATGATCAAGAAGCATTTTGTTTTTTTAAAGTGTCATTGCAGTTTCCATTTCTCTCCCCTGTAACCTGGGCCCCCAGTCTGCAGATGCTAGCTCCGGCCCTGACAAAGCTGTTAATGTTCTGAAAAGAATGTGCAAATTGCAGAAACGAGTCCAAGTGTGGGCAGAAAACACTTCTGGTACTTAGAACCAGTGATGGAACAAATTTGGTCAAATTGGTAAAGTGCCCAAAGGGAGGAGGGAGATGTTCCACGGAAAACCAATTCCAAGCTTGGGTGAGCTCAGGATTGTTTGGAAACTCTCCAATCTGGGGGCCTGCATTGAATTGCGTGTCAGGCAGAGACTGTTAAATAAGATTAGAATAACGACCAGGAGAGCAGCACAGGTACCTCACAGGATGGCTGTGTAATGTCAAACCAGAGTCACTCTTTAACAGCTGTACATCAGCTCTGGGTTTTTTTAAAGACAAATGTTACATGAGGTGACATTTAAACTCAGTGGACAGTTGCAGGAAACATAAGAGCATTTTAATGCATTTTAAGATGTGTTTGGAACAAGTCCCGCTTTCCTGCTTTGAGTTATTCCTTGTAGTACCAATTAGGCTTGGCCCGCTCCTGGAGGAGTTGAAAAGCTGACGATGGATATGTCATGGGATGCTATGATCAAAGCAGAAAGCAAAAAAAGACAGTGAGAGAAAGGAATCTCATTCACGTTCAGTTTTATGAGGCCCTCTCAGAGACTAGTATTACAGCTTGTAAATGCGGCCACTTCCAGAAAAGTGCAGAGGAAATCATGAAATAAAGAGACACATTAACATCTTTTGATGAGCACAAATGAGTGCTAAATGTTTCAGGGAATTGAAATCTTGAAAACACTGACCAATTTCTGGCTCTCTTTTCTTTAGTTCCGTTTATCAATGACATACATAATTATTTGTGAAATATTTAAGAGGTGTTACGCCTAAACAAAAAGGACTGAAGAGCAAAAACTAGAGTGTTCTCACCTAAACTATTACTGATTAGTTTGTTAAGTACAACAGTTTGTTCAAATGTATAGTGATCTTGTCATTTAGCTTATAGTTGGGCACTAACTTTAAGTCGACGATGAAGGGAGCAATGAGTGTGTTTATACGGATTTGAGTATCTCGGTTATGAGCCTTATCCTGGTTTTGATATTCCATACATGACGTTTACTTGCTCAACAGAAAACAGCACTCCCGCCCCCCTTGAAGGTGAAGTTAATAAAAAAAAATTAAAAAAATGTTATTTGTTGTTTTTTTAGATTTATTTTTGGGCTTTTTTTTTTAGAGATAGGATAGTGGATAGAGTTGGAAATCAGGGAAATAAGTCATTTAAGGATACCTGTCCGATAGAACAGGACAGCTGTCATTAAAAGTAACGCATGAACACCAAGATTCCTTCAAGTGTTTTTGTCGGCGTCCGTCTCCCCACACCCCCCCAAAAGCTGTTAACCTAGGGGAAACACTGAAACTTATGGAAAGTAAAATCAATAATTTTTTTCTAACAAAAACTAATCTTGGTTTCTAAATAAAATCAGCTGGGAGACCATTTATAACATAAATCATCTGTCATCATGGATTGAAGCCTTTTAAAGCATAAAAGAGTTCTTCTGGGACCTGGGACTATAATACACGCTGTCTTTCATCTCATTTAAGTAAGCGTTAAGAATCAAATATCCTCCAAATAATTGTTAAAGGCTTACTATGCAACTTTCAGAGCAGATTTTCAGACCAAAACAATGCTCGCTTCAGAGACACCTACTTCCTCCCTCAGCTCCCACCTTCCCTCCTGTCTCTTTACTTCCCCCTCCCCTCCCATCCTGTTTCACTTGGAAGTGTTTGTGAGGCAGAGAGCTGAAAGTGTTGACAAACATCTGAAAACAAGATTCTGTCATGATTTTTAATTGATGATATGCATGTCAAAGTTTGGAAAGTATGTTTGTTCTTATTCAATTGTACTCTTGAGACAAAACTCCACTATTGTACCTTCACTTCCATCAGGGGTGTCAAAGTCCTATTGGGTCGGGGGTAGGATTTGTTCAAATGAGACCTCCAGTGGGCCGGACTAATTTTGCAGACATCACTATAACTCAACACATGGATATATAGGCTAATGTATGATTAGAAAAAAAAGACTAAAAAAGGTACTTGTATAGAAAACTGCATGTTAATGCATAAAATGTAAAAGTACATTAAGCAGAGGGATTAACTCTGTTATTGCAAACTGCATGTTGGCACATGGAAATATTTAAATGTACCACATTACAGAAGAAAAACATCAATGATTATGTTTTGTTTGAGATTATTATTTAATATGGCCGTTCAAGGTTATAGAAACTTTGACACAGGTTATTCTACCTGCCCTGGGATCAGTGCATTACGAGAGAGAGAGAGAGAGAGACTTTAGATCTGTGTGTGTCAGGCCACAGCAAAGTTTGCACTCTTTAAGGTTCATTACAGATAAAACCTGCTTACATGAATAAGTTGTCACAAACAAACAGAGTGTCTTTGATGCAAAGACCGAAGTCATCTTCGGGTATTTTAGTAGTAGGCATTATAAAATGATAACATGTTTCCAAACCAACAGACTTGAATTGATCCTTCAGCGTTGTGCACTGCAGTCTGATCAGCTCCGTGTGGATTGCACGTTCATTGCAGTCCGTTCTTCTACGTGTCCGCAATATCGTAATCTAACTCTGTCACTGACTTTTTATGCGCCATGAATCTGTGCCATCTCCGTGCGCAATTCGAGGAAGCCTTTTAGCGCTGCTCCACGGTTAAACCAGCGGACGTCTGTATGATCGGACAGCCTGTGCGTGATATCATTTTTGAATAAGAATGAAATGTTCAGTAATAGTTTTATTTTTACAGTCTGATGAAAGCTGGTGATAAAGGCGCAACAGCAGGCTACTGCATTTAGAAGTGATGTCGCGCTGAAACTTTTAGGTGATCAACACAACACGTTCACCTCTGGGTGACCTAAAAATGAACCATCTGTAAATAAAATCAGTTAATATTCATTTTAATTTACTGTTTTTACAATAACCAGAGGTAAAATAAGTAGGGAGATGCATCAGGCTCAACGCCTGTGTCCGCAACCTACACTTAGCCTGGATGTGTGGAGATGGTCTGGGCCATTACACAGGACAGAGAGGATTGTTTTTTATTTGCACGAGGTGCTCTTTGTGGCTCACTCCATAGGAAGCTTTGTTATTATCAGCCAAACTTTTGTTTTACATCAGTCAAGACAGGAGAAACTGGTAAGAAGTGTGGACAGAACTGAAGACCGTCAGGATGCGCGTGCAGCGGTGTGCCTGCTGTTAAGTCCCGTAGCATTGATAAAATTCTGGCAACTTGTGAGCAAATAAAAACTAAAGAAATATCGATCTTCGATCTCTCTTGAAAACCTGCATTCTGTGTCACCTCTCTCAGGTGTTCTGCCTGTTTGCTGATTAACGTAATGCAGGAGCAGCTCGTGTGCTCGGCCACTCGTCTTTTTTATGATACTCCCTGCTGAGAAGATAGTTCAAAGTGCCCCGTTTAATTAATTTTCGTATCATGATATCAACCTTTACGTTGCTCATTAAATATAGGTTTTAATACAATTCTGGGAAAATAAGTATTACAAATATTTAATTTATAAAAAATCTCAAAATATTTTTCAAGAAATGTCCTCCTTCTTCCCAAAACGTCTCACAGGCCGTATGAAACCTGCTGTCGGGCCGGATACGGCATCGTCCCTGAGTGTGGACTTCACTGTTGCTTTTTTCCTTAAGTTTACAGGGTTGATAGAGACTAGGTATGTATAGTAAGAGTGACAGTCATAATGCAAATACTATACATTGTATTAAAAAATGTCAAATAATCAACCAGTAGAATGTATATGCTGAATATTAATTTTAATACCAAGCTTTAAGAAAACTAAAATGATATGATTGAAATATTGCTGAGTCTGCGTTATCAAGGGCCGGGTCAGTAAAGACCCAGAGCAATCTGGCCCTGTTAAAGACATCCATGAAACGGAGGGTTAATGTCCGCAATAAAACCTAATGATAATAATAAAGATAATTTGATGTATGGAAGACCCGTTAGCAAAGAGTTCATTGCATCTATTGGCATGTTTCCAGTCACCTGCATGGTCAATATGGGACAAATATTTACCCTCTTTTAAGCTTTGATAAAAAACATTCTTTTAAGCTTCTAAATGCTAAAATAAGTTCACTGGTTGGTTGATAACGTTCTGCTGTGTGGTGCTGGGCGGGTAGTGTACAGTAGGTTTTAGAGCTTGTTTTATTAAACAGCTACCAGAGCCTTAAACTACACAGATGGTTGATAATTCAAAGTGATCACAGATTTTAAGGGTTTCAACCTTTTTTAAAGTGTAACCTCTTCAAAGTAAATGTGGGTAAGTGTTTAAAGAGGAAATAGAGTTTTGGTTGATGTGCAGTGAATTCACTGTTAAATACAAGGAGGCAGAATTAAAGGGCCACCTTTCTTCCTTTTATCTTCAACTTAGTGCTGTTTGACGGAGACAGATGGGTAAGGTAAATCAAGGCAGCTGAGTGGAGAGCACTGCTGACAGCACATTAGAGCCTCTCTCAATGAACTGTCACAAGTGCACACTGAAAGTAAAGTTTGATCATACGTGGCTGCTGTCCTGTCAGACATCCTTAAAAGCAAATGGGGCCTAAGTGCTGCAGAGCTTTGAATGAGCCTGAGATGACAGTTGTAGTCGGTGCAAAGAGAGGGCATGGGCACTTCATTCTCCCGGCTGTAAAAGGACAATGAGGTGAGTAGGACTCCAGCAGCATTTCTCGCCCTGCACCCTCACCCTGGCAGTAAAAGCATCTGACAAAGTGTCCGTCTTCCAGCTCATCTTTCGTGTCATTAAAGGCCTCAGCTAAACCTCAGCTAAACTTTTATGCAGCTTGTGCAAAAAGGTTGTGAATCTGTGAAAATATCAACATCCCTGCCCAGCATGCAGATTTCTTACTGAAATGTATAGTCATTTATTGTTTTTTTAACTAACAATCATTAAACACTGAGAAAATGTGATTTCTTAGTGTTGACCCAGAGTTTTGTTTCATAGGCTGAAAGTCAAGTTCATACAACCTTCTTGGGATTTTAACAGACCTTTAAATTGCCCATTGACGATTGTTATCAAATGCTAAAACAAGACAAAAAAAGTCCGCACACAAATGTCCTTTATTTTTCCTTTTATCCGGGTAAGACAGCAAAACAACAGCAACGGACGTTTTTCGGCACTAGGCCTTCATCAGCCTTCAAATGCTAACACCAAAATGCTCTGGCTAAGGCCAGAATGTGCCAAATTTTGTACCACATCTGTACAATTTCCTGAAAAAAGGTCAACTATACGTTATAAACACGGTGCAAACGTTGTGGAACAGCTGAAGTTTGGTTAGTATTAAACTATTCTAATGAAACATGGTATCTTATTTTCAGGAAAATCACCCGGTCATTGGTGTATTTACTCAGCCCTTAACTAAAGGTTACAACATTTTCAGTTATTATACACAACAACATGGATTTAAATCAACAATATGATTTAGAATAAGTTGTAATGTTAACAGTGTAAAACGTTAAAGGTTTCTTTGTCTTGATATGAACTTCAGAATTTACTTTTTCATGTTTTCAGTTTTTTGATAGTCAATAACAGCCTTTTAGCAATAACCATTCTAACCTTACTGGTACTGACATGGTACAAGTTTTGTATTGTATCTTATTTTTTTTATATACTGTATATAATCTACTGAATGACAACAAATTCGTCTAGCAGGTGTCAGACAAATTGTGAACAATATACCAATCGAGAGGTAAGACTGGTTACACTTTTAGATAGTTATATAACATGACATATAGCAGCAATCATGTTAATCATGTATAATATGATTGCTGCTTTCTTTTCTGAGCAATGAGTAAATTATTGTGATCATAAAATTTGGAGAGTCATAATTTATAAGTGGCAGTGACTTTATCTGAGTAAATTCTGATACAAATGGTCCAAACTCTCTGACATGATTTAACCCAACTCTTCAGGAACCAGAGACTCTCTTTGATGCACATGGGATGCACCTTTAAGAAAATCTGATTTTTGTCCAAAGCCCAAGAGATCGCCCCACATTATTTAAACCCACTGTGACTGAGCCTGGAAGATAGAGTCAAATTGACATCTACTAAAAATGTTGTAATTTTCAATTTTGTTTTAAATTTTGTACTTGAAATTACATTTTATAATTATCTGCCTGTGAGCATGCATTAAAAGCATGTTTGCTCTCTGTCCATCAAACACAGATTATGCTTCCTGAATTAACTGCACAAAGTGAAATAAATATTGATAACTACACCTTGTTTTTATTTTCAGATCAAATCTGGCGACCTTGGCTTGATTAAAATATGTCAAATCCTTCAACAAAACGCTCCTGTCACAATGCATATGCATATGGGAAATTGCTCAAACCTTTTCTGGTATAAAGCTGGTTTTCACTCACTCCAAAAATCCTTTGCAAAGTGTAGATAAGTTGCAGATTAAGCTGATTAGATAACGCTTGATTGCTGTCTTTGAAAAACACCATTTGTATTGAGGCCAAGGCTTAACTTGTATGATTGGAAGGCTGACCACCTTAAATTACTGAAAACACAATGGGATGGTTTCATGGGAATAGGTAAAGTGGTCTGCGCTGACGTATCTTTAATGAATAACTTACAGGCCCTTGGACCAGCAGCGTTTTGAGCCTTGTTTACCTCAGCCCAAACCTGCACTCCAACACTGTACGCTACTTCACTCTTCCATTAGGGTGTGTGTCAGGGCCTGTGCCCACTGTTTAGCCTGGCGCAGAGGTACTTCTAGCTGTAGGAATTTGGTCTCCCACATATTCTAAAACCCACTTTCATTTACTTCCCAGTGGGCCAGCATACCTTATCTCTGATGCAAAAGAACATGCTCATAAGTGCCCTGCTGGAGAGGGAAAACACACAAACAAAGAAATATTCAGACATAGATTGAACTTTGTTGTTCACAACCAATTTGTTTGGTAGGTGGTAGTGGGCAAATGGGCTGTTTTTCCAAATGGAATGTTTTACACACTTAAAAAATTTACAAGATGGGTGAGTAAAACATGTACATTGAATGTGGGATCATCATTATGGCATTAAAAATGTAAACATTTCTAGAGGCCTTTTGGACCCCCTGTGTGAGCGCATTGCTTCTACGCAGATGCTTTCAGTGTTGACCATTTAACACTTAAGTCATAACTGTCCTCAGGGGAGTTTCTCCTCTAACAAAGAGGATAACCTAGTTCAAACACATTGAGCAAAGGACAACAGCAGAGCAGAAATGGTCCATAAGTCCACCTTATTCTAGTTCAATGCTTTTTAGTCACTGCTCCTGAGACAGACATCACCCACAGTCTAAAAGTGGGTCTGTACCAGGAGAAACAGCCATTAGGAGCAATTCAACTGCATGAAAGTAGTGTCTGACAGGTCCACTCTCAGTGACAGATGCCTTTATAACCCTTAAAATGTGATACTGTCACTTTAAGGTTATACCATTTTACCCTTCAACTCCGGCAGCCCATCTACTCCATAATAAGGCCATACTCCTCCGTCTAAGTTCATACAGCTAACGTGTTCACATTTTTTATTTTGACTATATGTTAAAATTTATTTTACAGTCAGCTATCAAAGAACATTTTAGTATTTCTGTCAGTATGACTTACTTGATGGCACTAATGCTTCTTTACAGTATTATGTTCTTATCCTCTTACACCAAAACAAAATGTACTTGCCCCTGTTACTGAGAGTAGTGTAGTTTCTAAAGCTTTAAATCAAGACTCAATTTCTTGTGCCCCTCCAAACATGAAGCTATGAAATAGCACATTTTCATCGTCACCACAGTTCAGATGACAATTACGACAGCCCAGGTTTAATCATAGAATCGGGTAGTTCATTTTCTCAATGTCAACATGAAACCTTGTCAAAAAATGAATTCTGTCTTTCTCTCGGGAGATAAGCAGGCTCCAGTGCACCGGGCTCATTCAGAGGAAAAAAACTTGCAGGTCACAAGGCAGCGACTTGCATGTTTTCTTATTTTTTTTTCACCCTCTCGCTCTATCCTCCCCCTCTCCTTTTTTCTGAAAACCACCCAAGAAGAGATTAATCATGAAGGGAAAACTCAACTTCACCCTCTAGCTGCAGGTCACAGTTCTTATTTCGTGTGGAATTGGCTTTCGGAAAGCAGAAGGCCTGCCCGGGGGGCAGGGACCTGATATGAGAGGAATTTGAGAATGAAGCAGAGGGGATTGATTAGCCCACTTCATATCCCACACTCCGTAAGCACAGTCCAGCTGCAATCTAACACACCGCTGAGCTGAATAGACAAGAGAAATTGGATTCCTTCCTAATATTTAACCTTCAAGTCAGCTCTAACAGCTGTTGATGGGTTGCTCTACCAGGTAGTTACAAGAGGACTTTTTACACGTTACATAGAGAGGGAATAGCAAAGTGGGAATGTGATGACTTTTCTGTAGGTTATTCAATTACAATGGTGCAAAGAGCAGCTAGGCCGTTCAAGCACATCATCTGTATGCTACTGTACTGAGGGATTTAATTTTACACCTCTACTTGTCTGAACAGGCTGTGTGAGTGTGTGTGGGCACACACATATGTGCACCACTCACATACATGTGGGGAAATGTGCACACACCCATGCACAAACAAGCGTGCACACATATTCACATATAAAGAGCAATTAATGCAACGAAAGAAGAGTGCAGCTAATGGATGGATCATATACAGCCATAATGACTTACTTTGATGTTGGTTGTCAAAGTAGACCTATTTTAGACTCGGAGCAAAAGCTGCTTGAAAAAACTCTGTAATGCTTCCATTCTTTTTATCTCTTTTCACAAGCAGATGTCGGAACAAAGAGCGATGGCATCACTTCCTTTCCATTAGATCTGAGGAGTGACTACCATTTAGATTTCTGGTTTTGCTTGTTCTCTGCTTGTATTCACATCAATGTACAAAAAAGCTGAAGAGTTGACTGATAAATGGTGCATCTCAGTGACTCTGTGACCACATTAGATGCCAATGAACATGAAGTTGCTTCATTTACAGGGCAGTCTGATCATATCCACCCACCATCTCTTGTGCCAGCCTTTGGGAAGTGTTGATAAGAGAGCAGGATGTCATCAGGCTCTTTTCTCAACTCATTAAATCGTACAGTTTATTCCAAGCAAAGTGTTGCCCATTTGAATGAGCACATTAGCAAATGTCTTATGATAATTAAGAGCTTGAGTTGCAAAATTGCAAAATCGGATTCATTAGTAAAGTCACACATTTTTTATTAACACCTTATTCTGTTCCAGGGCTGCAGCAATGCCTGACAGTACATGCAGCTTCCCCCCCTCCACACAATGACTACAATTTTAAAGTTCCATGGTTAGAGGGGACATATTATAAAACTTCACAGCATGGATTTTAAAAGAAGTGTATTTAAAGTAAATTTAGCCGATTTTAATGTTCCCTGTGAGAATTTAGGTCAATTTGCCAGGGGATATTTCAGGCGCTGGAAAGCAATCCAATAAAGTAGTCTGGTACAAATCTATAGATAAATGATGCTTCACATTCAATTACAGTGAGGATTTTATCTTTACCTTTTAATGATTTTGTCAATTAGTCAACACAGTGTTTCTCAGTTCATCAAGCCCTAGTGTTTGTCGGGGTTCAAGAATTTATTACATGGGGGGGTTGACAGAGAAAACACACAAGATGTCTTTTAGTTTAAATAAATCTGGTAATAATTAGACAATCAACATTCTACTGAAGACTGTTTTCTGTTATTTGGGAATCATCTGTGCTTCTTGAAGTGAGTTCATAGGGGTAAACAAAACAAAGCTGCTAACCAGTCCCTTTTTCCTTGAGTTTTGACACATTTACTTTCAAACACACACAGCACACCAAACCAATCCACTAGGGAGCCTGTGCAGAAGCCATGAAACTATACTCACAACACAAATTAATTGGTGAAAAAAATAACTAATTCTGACATTCCCTGAAGAGGGTCTTTCATCTTATAAATAGTGGCTGCAGACTTGAGTTGTTGTTGGGTTTTTTTTTTGTGCTTAAATAACACAACACTGCAGATGATAGGATTCGTTTGGCTCAACCCCAGGGGCAGAGAATGACAAAGAAACACTTGTTTAGAAACTGCATAACCCGGTCCCAACACGGGCCTGTGACTGCACCCCAACCTCACCTAGAAACCTGCTCCATTTGCATCGTGCCTCTCCAGACAGCAGGCGACACAGTCTTAGGGGAGGCAGCGTCCCAGAGATGGTATTGGAAGCTCACACATAAATTAGTCTTTATTCCCCAATCTCTCTCTTCTTCCACCCCTGCTTCTACTCTCTCCCCCTTATTTGTCCCTTGGCTTTATCAAATCACAGTTCATGCAAAGGAGAGAGTAAAATCCAGCATTAAAGTTTCTCCTTCTAATTACAATCCGTATTTACTTTCCTGGGGCGGCTGTGTCGGCCAGCATATCGGCTTTTTAAGTCTAGAAACCAAAGTTGAATTCAAAATTGAACATGTGCTTTCGAACTACAAAAACGCAGTGCAAATTAAAGTTTACTCTACAACTAAGCACCTTACCAAGATCCTCTAAATTGTCATCCATCTGTAGTTGTATGCTCAACATTCCGAGCTAGTATCTTTCATAGCAGTTGGTTTATCGTATTAGCAGCTAGTAAGGTGTTAACAGTGCAGACACTTCCTCCAATCTGTCCGTCTAATGGGAAAAAGGGAAGATAGAAGACCCCTGTGTGTTGACTCTTTCAAATGCTGCCCCAACCCAGTCCCTGCCTCTCCAGACAGTCACACTCTGCGTTGGCACATCATTTATATTGCCGCAAATGCAATCATTAATTTACCCTTCCCAGTGAAACTTCATATGCCCATGACACATTTTTTTCTTTGTCTAATTAAATATAATTTTGAAGCTCTTTAAATCCAACTTCATCCAAATGCACAATCTAATTTTTCATTTGCTTTTGTACATGATATAAGACATCAAGTCAATAATTTATTAAATTACTTTCCCCATTCATTTTCTTCTATCTATAATTGATCTCTCCAGTTGAAATTCTGTTGTTCCTCTTACTCAGCCGGTCTGCGGAGAGGCTGCGTGACATCACTGTGAACAGGGCATGTTCCCCCCCGTTCCCCCACTAGAAAACACACAGACACACAGCATACACGCACACACACGCGCACACACACACACTCATTTGGAGCTGACTGGGACATCCTTACTGTATATATAACGACACAACCTTTTAAAGTCTATGTTGACCCATTGTAACATTTACACTCCTCACAAAACATAGAAGGCCTTTATCATTTTTGATATAATGTAACTATTGCATATTTATGATCTTACCCATTTTACCTACTTTATTTTCATTTTTTGACTAATTTAAATCAAGTTTAAATACACGTTTAACTTTTAAATAAAACCTACTAAATAAATACGCTTGTAGCCCAGGGCTCAGTATATAACCCTTTATGCATCCATCTAGCATTGCACACTGATCTCTAGCTCATTGAGTACATGCAAGTTGAAGACAGGTGCTATAAACCTGCTGTGTCTTGAAGGGGCGAGGGATTGTCAAACAAACATTGGACTTTATTCCAAGAGACTCGAGAAGACAATGGTGACTTCTCTTGAAGTTATGTAGCGTATTGTTGTTCATTATTGTGTAGACTTTTGTAATGTTTAGTATGTTACATAACCACATATTGTGCATAACTGATATGACATAACATTCATAGATTCAGAATTCAGAATCAATCATAGGCCCGGTAGTATCACACTTGCTAGCTGTAGCAGTTTTAAGTTTTGCACAATTCTTCTATCTCTTCTGGAGATATTACTGCAAAAAGAATAAATCAATAAAGTAGGAATCACTGGTAATTCTTTGTAGTTGTTTACTTGTGAGAATAACAATTGGACATGTTCCTGATTAATAAATGAGTCATACATTTTGTAAAACTACACTGGTTATTATTCATTTCCTCAGTGTTCTTTTGGCTTTTGCCTTTGTTGATAGGACGGCTGAAAAGAGACAGGGAAGACAGGTGGGGATAACATGCACCAGTTTTACTCTTTACATCAGGCACCTGCTCTACTGACTGAGCTACACCGGTGCCTCGAGTATAAAGCATACATATATAATGATTATTTTGTCATTCCCTTTCATCCTCCATTGAGCCATTTTTATAGAGAAATGATAATGCTACAAGATTACATGATACATGTCATGCAACATCATAGCAGATCTTGCCACCAAAAGAGGGTCCATCAACATTCTCAACACTTGAAAAAGTGCAGTATAAAGAAAGGAATGCATGCTCCTATTAGTTAAAAAAGGATTCACTGCTAATCACCTTTTTAATTTCAATGGAGAACAGGGAGATATGACGTTAATGTAGCTTTTTCAAGAAAAAAAGTGCAGAACAATGTGCACCATTTTGCTCACTCACATTAAAACAGCTAGCAGAGCTGGCTCAGCGTGGAGGTCCACCACTATGCACTTGACAGATGTTTGTTTTTATGTTTCAGAGGTGCCCTGAGATGAACTCTTCCCCTGATGACTTTCTAGGGAACGGCTTACAAATACAACATACTGTTTCTGGCTTCGAGGTGTGAGGTTTGTCTGCCAAAGCGCTAGACTCTTCTTCAACCTTAGTGACCATAAGATTATTTTGGTATTGCCTTTATTTCTGTCTCCAAAGTCTGTGATGTTCCACAAGCACAGTTGATGCTGTACCTCACCAGGTAAGAAAAAGGACAGCTCCCAATAAGTAGGTGCCCTATTGTTATGTGGAATTGACCTAATCGCTTAACACCAGAACATCAAAGTCAACCTGCCTTTCAATGACAGCTTTCATTGTCATGGATCTTTTAGGTTAACCGCCAGCAGTTTGCTCAGTGGTTCTTTTGATCGCCTACATATGATGTGCATGCAGATGTGCTTTCATCCTTTAGGTTGGACCACATGTATCACAGCTTAACCAAGTCTGGTCAACCTGGAGAGTGTCCACCTACAGTAAACAACCGCATTCATTGAGCTCTCTTGGATAGGGATTAGCCTTGCATGATGCGAAAATACTTAAAATGTTACTCTGCCAGAAATACACAAAGTGTTTTGCACAACAACAACAGAGAGGAACATGTTTTTATGTTATCGTATAACCAGGTCATGTTAATGCCATTAGATGTTCTGCAGTACCTAGAGAGGTAACAAAAGAACGGATCCTGTCTTAAATTATTGTGTTGAAGGTAGAAACAGTATAAATGTTCATTGCAGCTTGTAAACACAACTTTAGGCCCATCCTCCTTAGTGTGTACGTTTACTGCTTGTACCTACACTGCAAGCTACCTGAGAATATTACATTCGTTTTAATGGTAAAGCGGATATTTAGCGAGCTAGCACAAGCTAACTGCCAGTGTTTGGCACCTGCCTGTCCAACAGAACGCATGCCAACTTCGCCTCCACAGGTGAAAGCCAACCCAAGGTTCACCCTTGTTTTGGAACAAGCTTTAACTGTGTGGCATTTTGCCTCACTATGGTTATATTTTCTCTTCTTTCCTGGTACACCCGAATGCATTATTCACCGGTTTCAATGCCGTCTAATTGCTGAATTGTATCCACTCCCTAACTCAGCTGTGCACTGTTAGCTGGGGGAAACTCATCCACTCCCTGCCCAGAAACCAGAGTCAACCAAAACAAGTAAAACATCAAAATGCAGGCAGAGTACAGGGTCTCTGCAGACACAATCATCGCACCATACATGTATGGAGGCCCATAAGTCTATATCTTGTTTTTTAGGTCGAAGATACCACCTTTAACTGAAGCAAATTATGACTGCCTAACATTACTGCCCCAAAACACTGACTGAGCATGACAGCTGACATAGATCCTGATACTTTTGTTGGGTAACGTTATCTCGTTAATGTTAGCTAATAAGCACTCACCTACTGTGATAATGAAAAATGTTTTCCCCCTTACTTCCCTTTCATCCTGGGGACGGTGTAAAGGGAAGGATTCATTACTAAATATATTTAAACATGACTGAAGTAAAATTCTGGCAAGAACTTTGCGGTTTTTAGAGATTAAAACTGTTGCGGGTGCTTTATTAGAGTTGCAAGTGCCTAAAACTTGTAGTTCATCTGAATACCTCCATTTTTCTGTGGCTGTCATTTGATGTTATCATGCATTATTTTAAAGACAAGGAAAATTAACAAGCTCTTGCTGAGTGTTAAAATGTTGGATAGAGGTGGAAAACTATCCTTGCTACTGTGTGCACCTAGTCTGCAAGAGTTATTGTATTCTTACTGTTGTGACATCAGTGTTTCCGAACACACAGGCAATATTCAGGCAAGCTGTCCAGATATATTTACGGCCGCCCAAATATATTTTTTTACCAACTATTTTGTTATCTGTATATTATCTCCACCGTGAGAGAGAGAAAGAGAGAGAGAGATTTCTGCGCTGGTACATCCTTGCTGAAAATGCACCCATTGCGGTGCAATGTCTCATGTTTAAACTGAAGCTTTTTAAACCTAGTTTCATGTTTTTTTGCAGCTGGTTACTGCCCATGTTATCCTTTACTCATGTTAGGTCATCAACGATAAGCCTCCACACTTGTGAATAACCAGTGGTTATTACAGAATATCGAGTTAAACACTTTGAATGACCAGTAACTTTAATTAAGGGTCTTTATAAAATGAACTGCTTATAAATATTGTCAAAAGGAGCAGAAACAACCCAAAAAATAAACCTACGGAATGAGGCAGGGCGGGACACAAGTCACTGTGTGTATAAGAGAGGAGTGTGTGTGTGTGTGGGAGTTTAGTGGAAGGGAAATGAGATGAGCAGATTAAATTAGTTTGTTACACACACTGAAATAAGTAATAGAATAAAGGCCAATTCATATACAAACCTAAAACAAACCTAAACACCCACCACTTTTGCAGTAGTTGCAGGTAAATAGGACGTGTTGATGCAGCAACCCTCTTGACTCAGAAGTTGGACCAATGCCCAAGCACTTAAAACCTCATTCAGACCCATATCAAAACGCTGGTCACCTTAAGTGTAAGGTTAATGACAAACTTATCATCAACAAGGACCTATGCAATTGGCTATGACTTCAAATTTGGAAAGGGAAAACACCAGATCCATAGTTATTTAATTTAAAACTGCAAAATATCACCAACAAAGGTCGTATCATTTTGCATTACCATTTGTTATCTCGCCTTACAATGTATTTTATGGTTAAAGTTGACTTTTAACATGTAGAATATCATGTTAAAAGTGTTTTTCATTGATCGGTCAAGTGTACATAGAGTCAAAGGAAGAATCACATATGTAGGATAATTACCCTGCATGTCACCAAAATCATTACTTCATGTTTTCTACCTGAACAATTCAAAGGCTCCGGTGATGATTAGTGAACAAAGGTCTGACAACAAGGACAGATGAGGAGCAGTCTTGGGAAAACGGTCTATAATTAAATGTTTACATAATTCAATGGTTCATTTTGGTTCATTTTAAAATTGAAGTGCCTCGCGCAGACAATTTCTTCTCCCTAATTACAATTTCCTTTTAGACTGACATTTACAAAGCAATCTTCAGATCTCTGGAAATGTGCTTCTGATTCATTATGTCTGCCTTCATCACAGTCCTTAGTGACAAGTAATGAGTTTATAAAATAAGATCTCATATTATTGGGGCCTTTGACCTGTGCAACTGACTCATTATAGCATGTCAGAGAAAAACTGAACATTTTTGACAACCATGTACAGTAGAGGAAGATCACAGGGAGAAATGGGTTTTTTCAATTCTCCCAAAATGCCTCTCTGCTATTGAAATGAACTGCAGGGACATCAAACATTTGAGGCTGCGTAGCTCTCAGAGGAAAGACAGACTAAATTATTTGATGCCATCTGAGGCTCACATGTGCTGTGGATCACAATACAGCTGGTTGACACACTGGTGATTATTCATGGCACTCACGCTTATTATCCCAGAGGGACTGAACAATGGTTTTCTGTTGTGGGAAGTGAACAGTTAGAAGTTCTAACCTCTCCCAGAACAATCGCCTGATGCATTTCTCTCAACAGAACTAAGGACTGGAGGGATGCAGACATCTTCGTCTCCCTTGGGTGTAATCTGACTTAGATAAATATTTGCCATGCAGTCTGAACATCCCACAGAACCACTGTGATGCTCTTGTGAAGCTGGTGATTGCTTTACTCCACAGCAGAGACCGAGCTAAGCCTTCAAGTGATTTAAAATTAAATGTTCCTGGTTCGCTTAAATATCTAAAACAAAATGTGACATGCAGCTATAAGCTGAATTAAATCTATTTAAAATCTATGAGAAATAAAGGCAAAGCATCTTGAATAATTCACAGTCATATTATTCTTGATATATAAATATTGTAAGTGTTTTAACCGTTGGTAAATGAATAATCAAAAAGTCGTTTTTCTAGCATCTTAGCTTCTTAGCTTCATTACCTTAAAAAAACAACAAACATTTGGTTTTAGCACTGGCTAAAGCAATGCTTTGTCTTTGAAGGGCTATGGTAAAGCTGTTTTCTGATTTTCTGCTTACCCTACAGCGCACCGACCCATGTAGCTCGTGTTTTACCATCACACACATCCATCACTTAGTCAAGAATCATATCAATACTTGCCCATTTCCCCATTTGTGGAGAGCTGAGTAGATCAATTCATTTAAAAGGAACCACAGCCAGACATCCGTTTTAGAGATTAGAGCATATATTGGCTAGTCATCGGATGGAGGGTTTAAGGTTCATTAAGTCAATGGAATCCTTAATCAATAGGCAAACTTTAAGTCAAGGCTTTTATGGCGGACTTTCTACTGCAGATCTAGTTACATACACTGGTGAGGCACAAAGTACTAAACAACCTTGTGTTCATGGTGTTTTATTTTTCCTATCTTCCAAGTGTTTTGTCCTTGGGGATGAGCTTTTCTAACAAAAGTTATTTGTATCAGAACATTTTAGAAGGCAGATAATGGGATTTAACCATCGTGATTCTTGGTGAAAAGGTTTTTCAAATCTATTTCATAAAAGTAGTGCTCGGGTTGAGGTTTTGGAAAAATGACAATGGAGAAATATTGGTGAGGAATCATTTCATGAAATTCAAAAAGCTTGTAATATTTGATAGTCAAATACGTAACATAAGTACACATGATTACACTCTGTCATACCCTCACAGTATAGTCTAAATGACAGTGGGTGAAAACTCCCCAAGTCCTCAGTCACTGGGTTTATGTAAATCCCTCAACTCAAGTTTCTTCCTACAGTCTAGCATATCTCTCAGGCTAAATCATGGGGGCATACTCTGGCCGTGATTCTTAAGTGTCACTTGTGTCCACCTGAATTATTGTTTGTGTGTAATGCAGGGGAAGAAGAAGCATGCAATAAGGAGTGGTTGTGCCCTCTGATTGATTGTTAAGTGTTGTCCAGGAGCCCATTGCCAGACTCCACTTAACGGCCTGCACGGCAGAAAGCAATCAGTGGCTGTTACTAAGGGTCTCGTGGGGACGGGTCCGGTCATGATTGATCTTCAGTGGATCTCTGAAGATGTCTCCGAGAACTGGGTTTCACCAGAGTCGAGTTCAGGTCAGAGAGAGTGGATTGGACTTGAATGCATGGCATCGAAAAACATGGTAAACTCTGGTCAGCTAAATACAAAAAACTTGGAACCATTGTAACTGATTAAACTTTCCCTTTATGGAGAACATGAGATGTATTGGTGTGTATAATCATAAGTGGTGTTGCCCTGTGAGACAGGATAATTGGCCTGACAAATTGTGTGTATTTGCATCTATTATTCTTATGGTATGTTAACTGAAAATTACCGCATGAAGTAATGAATTTTAGCCGTGAAGTAAATTCCAGGCGATATATAAAATATATTAAAGCATGGTTATACCTGAGGACACACATACACACACACACACACACACACACACACACACACACACACACACACACAGCCACTGCTAGTATCAGGCAGAAGAGCTGTCGGCTCTCCAGTGGTGTGTCAATGTGTTCAGTGACCACAACGCCTGGTGTTAGTCTCATTACAGAGGGATCAAAGGGACATGAGCTTCATAGCAGCAGGGACTCTCTTCAGCCCCCTGAGAAGCAACTCCTCCTGTAATCTCAAAGGTCACATTTAGTCATTCAAATATAAAACAGCATCCCATCCCTCGCACACATGAGGCCTGCTGGAGACTTCTCCAGAGCGGAGGAAAGAGGGGGGTAAAAAACGGTGCTGCTCAATAAGGGAACTCAAGTGTTTGCATGTAGAACAAACTGCAGTTTGTCCTTCTGCAATAATCAGCCTTTTAGGGGCGCCTAAAATTGTAGTGATGACCCTGTTGTTATTTCATAATTAAATATTCAATTAATAATCTGGGGCCCTGTACTACACATCAACAATAATCCTCATCAAGACACTGAATTTGTTTTTTGTCCTCCATTGTGTTCTGATTGAAAATAACTGGCATGAATTGCGCAACACCCACATCTTTATATTCTGAAATGTGCACTCACTGTTTTAACTTTTATATCAGTGTTATATCAGTTTAACAATTATATCAGGGGATACATCCTACTCAACAAAACCATGAATATATGCCTATTTGGCCTATTTATTTAGCTTTTCTCCTACTAATATTACTTGCAAAAGGTGTTTTTTAGGTTATTCACAACATTTTCTGAGTAAATAAATCCATGTAACATGGGCTGTACTGCTGTAGTTAAAGGTACAAATAGAATGTGCACAATTATAATCACCCCAGTGATTTTTGTCATGGAATTTAGTTTTCACTCTTTGAATGACACAGTGAGTGGACAATGATGGTGGCAGCTAATAACATTGCAGTGCCAACAGCAGTTCCTCTGGATCTGAGCAGCTGTTCTGCAGTCTATATTGGCCTGTTCCTCAAGTGGAGAAAAAAAAAGAGCAACCTAGATGAGAATTTTGTGCTTCAGTGGCTATTGAAAGATGAGGCAATAAACTGCTAAACTTGAGTAATCACACACTCCCCGAGGAATTTCTCAAATGGGGATGGTCAAAAAGCTTGAAATTTGAGCCCCCTCGCACACGGCCTAGGCTTTAACATTTGATGAGATTCATTATTGTAGGGAGCTGAATACAAGTGTCTTCTGATTACAGGGGCCACCATTAAAACTTCCCAGCAGTGTGTATTTCCATGCGAGGACGTCAATGGGATTAAAATCTCAATTCACTCCAGTCAATTCTCCAGTAACAAGATTTCATTAAAAGCAGGCAGGGGAGAAAATGGACTCGAAAGCACTGAAACAGCTGGACTATAAATTATAAAAATGTGCTTTCTGCTAACTGAACACACCTTCAGCTTGCAGATGCATTATTATTTAATGTTCAAAGGAGCTGGTTTTATGTAAATTGAAGTCTTCTATTCTCTCCAGTCCCCTTCTCAATGCCAGGTACTTCCAAACCAAGCAAAGGGAGAGATTATGCAAACCAATTAACATATGAAAATAACGTATTAATATACTGTCTCTGAACTGTATCCAATCAGTTCCTTTTCACTGGCGTGTGTACAAAACAATTAAAATTAAATTTATACTGCTCTTCCTTAACATATTCTGCAGCAAATGGAGTCAGTGAGCAAATGCTGACAAAAGTTTTACAGGCCTGTGTTCTTCCTTAAAGGCACACTGACTTTAAGAATATTTATAAGAAGCCGTGCTAATAAATTCCAGTCTTTGTTTCTCCCTAATGATGTGTGCATCTGAGACAAAGCAGTGAAATCCATAGCGGTAGCCAGGTGCTAATGAATGGCTTACATTATGCTGTCCGCTAATTACTACTGCACCATAAATAAAACACAAGACAATCAATTAGTGGTAGACGTGTGTTTGTTAGTCATGGGCAGCAAGTTCCTCCAGGCCAGGGCTTTGCAGTAGACCTGCCCCTTCATAGTGTCATTTTGAAATGGATAAGTTCAGAAAATCACACGTTGAATGTTCCTGAATGCACTTAAGGCAAACTATTTCTACTCTTACACATTTCAAGTAGATTCACGTCTATACAGCTTCAACAGAGCTGTGATTAAAATGATAAATTCACATGAAGCAGAAAGTCCTTTCCACCGAATTAGACAAAAGAAATCCAACAGGCGGCTATCATCCCCCTGCCTTTTAATGGAGCTTTGCAAAAAGGCTTTCTCCTCCACTTCATACGAGGCTCCTCCAGTTTCCCAGACACCAACTGGCTGACGTATCACACTTGATTTGTACCAGGGCAGGGGAAATCAGAGTGCATTAACACTGCATGTAGAAGGCACTAACCGAATGATCCCAGCATTATGCGGCCTCTGGCCTGGCCTATCTACGTAGTTTGATGCATAATTTGAGCATTAATGTAATTTACATTTTAACACAGTCCCAAAAGTAAACTGATTAGTTGATAGTTATCCACTAATGTGCCAAGAGGACCCACATGTCACTTGCATGCAGGGGGAGGGACAGGATTACACATGACAAGGTTGGCCTTGCAGGAAAACAGACAAAGAGACAAAAGCCTGCCAGAACCAGAGACACACACAAACACACAAACAGAAATCTTGTGAGGTGAATGGTGGTCGTTCAGGTTTGCTAGTGTAGCATTTCTGTCTAGCAGGATCAATCTTTCTTTTTTATTTTCAAGGATGTTTAAACCGATCATACCAATATGGAGGAGAATTTAGCAATAGATCTGAAGGACATAACAATAGGTTTTTAGTTGTGTTTGCAGTCTTTTGAAACATCGGCAGATTAATGTTTGTACAAAGTTTGAAGTCTGCCTGCCAGATATCGTATTAATCAAAAACTCTCATTTTAAAACCTATTAAAAGTATATCTGGGCCATCAAATGTCTTTTATCTCTGTTCCCTCTTTATCATGGGACAAATTAGTGCTCCTATAGATGACAGAAGTGTTTTTTGTTTAAAAGTGCAACAGAGTTGAAGTCCCATGATGCATCGCTCCCAGCGGTTACATCTGCTCCATTCTTTCATCTTTCTCCATTGTCAGGTGGGAGCTGTCACATTAGGAGGAGAATCGTGGCTTCTTCCCACCCCCAAGTACCCCCTTTTTTTCCCCATTCCAGCAGTTGGCAGGGTGGCAGGCCCATACAAAGGAGCGTGCACCAGGAGCACAGAGGGGAGCACCGTTAGAGGAAAAACAGTTTGGGAATTAAGGTCATTAATTTTCCACTTTCAAGGGCTGCCACACAGACGGAGATAAAGTCAGCATAAATATTCCGCCGAAGTTTCTCCTGTTTTTCTCCTCTCCCCATTTTCATCGGCAGCCCATTTATCTCCATGCTGTCAATTAGAGGCAAAAGCAAAGAACTAATTAGGAACTGTGCAATTTTAATTAGCTGTTTTGATAATTAAACTAATTGGTTCCCTTGTGTTTCTGCAATGTGTGCTGAGAACTTTTTTGATATCTGGGCAGCAGATTTCCCATCCGCTGGTTAATTAGTCACTTTTGCATTAAAAAGGAGCCTTCCTTAATAGCCTTAATTTGCAGTTGAAAAGAGAATCTACCATCAATAATTTGTGTAATTGGTAACCGTTTGATTGTAATTTAGAGGCACGGCCGGACAGCTCGGCATGTCTAATTCCTAATGACTAGGATTAAAGTTGGATTAACTGTTTGGGAAAGGGATTCACTCTCTCCTCTTCCCTATCCACCAAATGACACCTTGTCTGCAGTTGTTGGTCATGAAATTCAAATTGACTTAGTGAACAGCAGTGCCTATCCCCATTACTTTCTATATGGTGAGCCTGTCAGGATACATCAAAAAGATTCCAATAATTCCTATTTTCCACTCACTGCCTGAGGAGCGCCACCAGGAAGAGAATAAAAATGGTTACATTTTATTGTGTGATGTGTTAAACCCCTGCTATCAAACCCATTTGTGTACTACAATGTGGGGGAAACATGGCTGAGATCAGCCACTAGGAGGAGCACAACCATAAATCTCTGAGAAAGCAAGTAAAGGAGGTCTCACTGTTCACTGAAACATCATTCAAGTGCCAGCAAATACTTTTT
Source organism: Labrus mixtus (assembly GCF_963584025.1). NCBI lineage: Eukaryota > Metazoa > Chordata > Actinopteri > Labriformes > Labridae > Labrus > Labrus mixtus. Next base: position 20,408,352 of record NC_083612.1, on the reverse strand, counting down.
CCCCTCTCTGAGCATCAAATTGAATATTAAGCAGTCTGCACATTCACACACGGCAACTGAATGTCTCTAAATAAATAGCAGGCATAAAGTCAAGGCAAAATGCTGTTGTTTGTCGTTTTCTACAGTAGCAGAAACACCCTGGGTAATCACACTGATGTTCACAGGTGTTAGCTTAATGCAAGAATGCATTTGAATATTGCCAGAAGCAGGAAATTCTGGTCTGAAAGCATATCATTCAGCAACTCACCTATCAGGCACCATCTCTATACTTTCACTACACAGAGCCCTGTCAGTAGTCTGATTAAAAAGCACCATTCATCCCACTTAGCCAGAATACAATTAAGGGACATGGCTTTAAAAGCCCAGCCCCGGAGCCTCTCCCCATCCCACATAAAAGGAGCACTCTCCACTGAGCCTTGCCTGTAAATATCATGTTTGATATGAGGTTTTAATCTGCTTAGCCATTCTGAACTATAGAATGGGCTCATCCTCTCTGTGAAACCCCCGTCCAATGGCTGTGTGCCTGAGGACGAAAAGGAACACAACACTAGTGCGCTATCTGATTAGGTGGGGTTAATTACAGAGCACTGTTTTGTAGTGGCTGCATTTGAGAGCCGCCCATAAATAGATGGGCATGGCTAATGCATGCTCAGAAATGAATTTTAATTAACTGTGAATCAGAGAGGCCCACTCAGGGGCTTGTTTCTAGTATGTAGTGACCCCACTGTTGGATGTGGAGTAGGAAGGGGTCTCCACCCAAGACACTGTGAGAGGGGCTGATGAGTAACCATGGCCTACATGAGCCACAGATCACAGACACACAAAATGTTGTATCCTTACACAGAGGTTATACCGGTAATTAATATTGATGAAAAGTTGATTTAGAGTTGCAACCTGATCAAGGAGGAATTGGACTCATTGTCTCTCCAGCTATAACTCATCCAATCAAAGTTGTTCTGATACCAATATTAGTGCTGTTACGATTCGATACGGGGACTTCTACAACTAGAGTTGTTTCAATACAGATAATAAGTTCTTCCATTATTGACACTGGAGTTGTTTTTTTTAACCGATACCACAGATGATACTGATAGTAATACTAGGGTTATTCTATCACCAATACTAGTATGATGCCAGTCAATGCAGTCAAACACAAACATCTGTTCGCTTCTCTTAATCAACTGTTTGAAGTAAATTAGTAACAGTGAGGTGAGAAAAATTTCCGCAATCTGTTTTTTTTGTTTTAACCAATATTTTATACCTTTTAAAACACATTAGTATTTGGTATTGTCAAAGACCTAAGTCTAAGTACTGGAGTTGGTATTGGGAGGGGAAAATGGTATCTGAACATCTGTAAGCAATTCCTGGATCAGTATTGGACTCTGATACTTATACTGCAGTATCTGTGAGAATGCTAGTCAATGCAACAATCCAATGCTACAACTGATAAGCCCCCAAAAAGTAAATTATTTGAGGTTAACAGTGTGACAGTAACAAATAAACAACAATGTAGTACATGCAGCACAGTATAATGTTGTTAATTTAAGACGGGCAAAATGTCAGCAACCAGTATGTTTCAATTAATATGATAATATTATGTTGTTTTTTAATCACATTTGTAAGGGTACTTGGTATTGAAACATATCCATCTAGTTCAAGTGATGATCAAATATCAGTTACCTTTTTTTTTTAGATGTATTTTTAGGCTTTTGCTTTTATGTATTATAGATAGTACAGTGAATAGAGTAGGAAATCGAGAGAGAGTGTGAGGAATGACATGCAGGAAAGGAGCCACAGGTCAAACTTGAAACCGGGCCGCACACTTGGAGTATTGTAATCTGTACATGGGACGCTACCTTACTGCTAGGCCATCAGCACCCAATATCAGTGACCTTTAATACACACAACTCCGTTACATGATTTGTGGAACATGTAGGCTTCAAAACCTGGCCTACTATAGGCAATTAAAGGAACTCCATTGGCCATTACCCCACGCTCACACACCATTTTGGCCCCCTCTCTGGAAGTCTTGATATTGTATTTTTTCTCATTCAAATGTCAAAATGGCTATTTGAAGTGCAGCCCCAATGTTACCAAACCATTATTTATTTCTTTTCTTTTTCGGTTTTCTGTGTGATTGGTTTAATTATGTGTCACTCACTCTGCTAGAGGTCAGCAAACATACATTCTCGGTCATAAGTCATCAATCTATGCGACCGTGGTGATGAAAAGTCAAGCATGTCAGCCAGGAAGCTGGACAGAGAGGGATCAGCCCATTGATTTCAGGGCCAACCCAATCTCACCACAGCACGCTGCCCTGAGAACTGAAATTACCCCTATGGGCTATGTACAGTGAGCTTTATACCTTAGGTTTGTGGTGCATGATCACATTAGTGGGACCTATAAAAAAGGTTATTTCAAATGCAGTGCAGGATGTGATTAAGAAATAGGAGCGCATGCTTAGTACATATTCTACAATGAGAATCTATAAAAACAGTGCAATGTGGTGACACTAAAAATAAAGCATGGCAACATGGATGTGATATTTGTTACTTACAAATTCTACCTCTATTCCAGTTTATACAAATGTAGTTCTTTACAAATTGTGATTCACCTGAATAACTGTTGTCCTGTGTCGATCTTATCTTGAAGTTTACGTTTTGTTGTCTGTAGGGTAAAGCAGCAGAAACTCTGTTTATTCCTAATCTGTTGAATCTGTATGTTTTATTTACTATAGACATCTTTTGCTATTTTCATGGCCCAAGTGTTTATTCACAATGCTAGCAAACACAAGAAAACATGTTCATACCTACAAGCCGAATAAACGATTAAATGGCAGCCACCTAGCTAGTTAATTAAATGATCAATATTTGTATTAATTCAAGCCCACAATGCCGGTCAAATGTTGTTTGCTGTAATGTAGCTGGGGCTGTATAGCTCTGGATAATGGCTACTGCAGTACTGCCATAACGCTCCACCCTGATGTAAACCAGCACAGTGGAAAGATGACATCTTGTAGTGCAGAGCGGTTTGGCAATAATTTGATGTAGAAAATGGAGTGTAAGTTGTAGGCTGTGTCTGGTTAAACTGGCATATAACCAGATGACCGTAGCGATGTGTAAACCGCAAAGGCAGTGGACATGCAGGGAGGATCTAAAGCAGGCCGTGCTAGCACTGTTAACGTCAGCCCAACTCAAAAGAGCAATTTGACAAAACATACCCATGTTTAGCTGTGATCCTTTGTTTAGCTGTGCTGGATGAATTGTGCACTATATTGAACGTTGTCTAAATGTTTTCTTAGACTAGTCTAGTATTTTATGTTTTAATTTATGTTTAATCTGCAGGGAAATAAGTTGCTATAGGAACACCTAGTCCAAGTAAGCTACAGTGTTTTGTTCCCCAGAAATGACCCGATCAACATCTATTCATTATTCTGCCAATACAAGTGCTTTCATAGTAGGGCCGCAGGCTCGATTACCATTATTTGAATTAATTTGATAACAGATAATCTCTTAAAAGACACCAGTTTTAACTCAATCTTCAAGAAGTTTAGCCTACTGTAAAGATGCCCTTAATCATTTTTCAATGATTATTAATACAATAATTTATCCTTATAATCATTTGATTATAGAGCAGCTAATGATAATGAGCTTAGAGCAGGGTTGTAATATCTGGTGCAAAAAGTAACAGAAGGCAAGGACAGACTGAGCGTGCTCACACCACAGACAGCCTGCTGGCTGCTGACGAACCAGCATCATTGTAGCTATACTCCACTCCACTCTCCTAAATGGCTAATCTTTGTTGGATCTCACCCTTAATTGGTTAACAGTCTCCGCAGGGCAAGTGAAAGTGGTGCTATTTAAGGCTCCACCATGAAACAGTAACACTTTCATCTTGGCAATAACAGGCAACAATTATATTACCAGATTCGAAACTGAACCTTCTATCTACCCACTAATCAAAAACGCAGCCCATCTGTTGTGCTGTCTTTTTTAAAACAACGCTTTATCTGTAGCCTGTATGATAACTATGTCTGGACACCAATTAAATGCTAAATAGACCAGAATTAGATGGTATTTCTATTAAAATCTACAGAGAAAAAAAGACAGGAAATCTAAAAACATTAAGCACATTTTAGGTTTGCTCCAACTGTACTAGACACCGAAGGAGAGCATCTCTCTCTCTCTCTCTCTCTCTCTCTTGCTCGCTCGCACTCTTTGACACGCGCATCCGCGTCCGTGCGCACGTGCATCAATACAACCTTACGTGCATGCGCGCTCTCCCCTGCTCCCTCTCTATCATGCACATTCAGACTGGCAGGCAGACCAGTCACACGCACACATACACAAACAGGCACGAACAAGCACGCACACACACACTCAAACACTTTCCCTTAGCTGTGCTTTTGTGTTTTGTCAGAATTAATGAGAAAAGTTCCCTTGCCCTAGGGGTAATTAGTGTCCTTGGAGTTAAATAAGCTAATACTTAGACACCTCTGGCACAAGCAATTATGTTTGTGTATTGAATAATTGATTCAAAGAGGGGGGAAGGGCTGCTAATCAGATCTGAGCATAATGAATTGATTTAATTAACAGGGGAATCCGAGGGTCTCTGGAAACTGCGCGCATTTATTCAGTAGCAGCCGAGGCGAGCGCGGCACATAAACTGGGAGCGAGACGGCGTGAGTTTGCTTTTAGCACTTGTCACATTTGCAATTGGATTTGTTTGAATATAGTTGCTGTTTGGGAGCAAATGAGAGCGAGAAAGCGAGCATACTAACAGCGAGAGGAGCTCAGCAGTTCAGTCTGAGCGTCTGATCCGTCCGTGTGCGCACAGTTATCACACATAGGCGACACTAGATTTATATCGCTTTTCATTGTTTTGCCTTTTTTTTGACTCGCATGGAATTTATCAAGAGCAAGACACGCTGTTTGATCGCTATTTATTTACGTCGCAGTTCAGCCCGGATAGTGGGGATCTCGCCGCGTCTATAACCGCGTATTCCGTGTTTGAATTATTATAGATAGTAGGGAGAGAGAGAGAGCGAGAGAGAGAAACGTGCAGACGATAATACATCTTTCCAGGGTTTTTTTTGATTTATCGAGGCGTAGTCTAGTCAACCGCGCGTTTCAAAGCCATTTCCAGGAGCAGCAGCTGTGAGCAGACCGAGCCGTGCAGCCTGCTGGAGCCGAGGACGGATCGCCCGGGGAAGGACTCATCGTTCCTCAGGACGATGGTGTTGGACAAGGAAGAGGGTGAGTAACAGCTCCGGCTTGTAGGATGCAATAACCTGGGGACCATAACACGGCGAAACTAGTGACATTGTATGTGTTTACCCTGTGCACCCGCACCCTCAGCTTTGTATCGGCTCTGTCAACCTCATTTACCAGCGGCAGGGTCCGTGTTTTCCGCGAAGAAAAACCTGCTCACTGGCTGCTTTCTGCACCGTGAAGTTACACAAAGAGCGTGCCCACTACCGACAAAACTGCCGTTAGGAGTGGGAGAGTTGCATGTTTATTTGGAGCAGGTTTTGTCTGATGTGTAAACCCGGAGTTTTGAAGAGACTCCACAGACGCTGCAGTGCATGTGGCTCCCCTTTTTTTTTCCCTTTCCCTCCTCTCTTAAGTGCTTTTTGCGTCTGTGAAGTTAGCGAGGCAGCCTTTGACATCAGCACGGGATGGGAGATGACAGCAGAGTGCTTTTAACTTGATTGCAAATTATGGATAGCGCCGTGCAACGCTCGCTCACTCGCTTTCCATCCAAATAGGCCTCCTTGCATTACTTATCTATTTCAATGTATTTAGGTTAATGGGTGAGGCAATCTAATTAAATTTAATTTAAATCAAACTCGCCTCTAATGACGTCCCCATTCTGGATTAAACTGATGGAAAGATGTGCAGTGCGTTTATCCCATTCAGGTCTAGAGGGTGCACAGTATGTATGCATTTTAATACATTTATGAAACACGATAATAATATTCAAATGGAGACTTGATGCATTTTAAGTGCTTTAGGAGTTTGTTTTTCTTCTGTCGCTTCTCTACGACTAATTTGAGGGTTTTTTGCAGACCACCTGCTGAGATACACAATAACAACCTTCTCTGACTTAAAAACACATTCTTTGATAGTTGTATTTCCTAAAGTGCAGTATCCAGCTTTTGCACATCTGAGTTTAGCTGGAGCTCCCCCTCCTCCAAAAGTAATGGATGCATTTGCAACCCATTATTTATGTTTGAAAATGGATATTTCAAATCTCTCAGCAGCGCATCCTTTCACTTACACATCTAAAAACCAATAAAAGGTCTACGGCAGAGGCATAAATTGGTCTGTCTAGATGAATCAGTGTTGTGCTGCAAATGTACCTAAATTAACTCAACTGTAAATTGTCTCCTTTGGATGTCTGTCCACCTAAAAGTTCCCTATATGATTCATGATTCAGATTGCTTTTAACAGTTATTGGCTAAGCAATATGGTAAATGTACAAGGTGATGCAAATGGCATTAGTGGGAAAGGATGCACAGGAGCATGTAATGCAGTCAATACTACATTAACTACTGATGCCCAATTACAGAAGCAGGGAGAGTGGCTTTTAGGAGCATTAGGACTTGCAGAAAAGCTGAGATCACCTGCTGCTCATTGCCTAAAAGCTTCACCCTTTATTTGCTGGTCCCGAGCAGCAGCAGCATTTTGGCCATGGTTGTCAACAGAGCTGTGTGGATCTGCTCTCTTTCATTGTGGTTCCTCTTAGCGTTTATTGGCTCTCAAGTTATAGGCTTGTCAATTCAACCTTCCTGTCTAATACATCCACTTACAGCCTGCACAAATGACTGTGTGTTTATGCAGAGAGATTGAGGTGTGGGTCTGTGTTTTGGACGCATGTGTCTGTTTCGGTTGATTGATTCATGATAAAGTGTGTGTGTGTGTGTGTGTGTGTGTGTGTGTGTGTGTGTGTGTGTGTGTGTGTGTGTGTGTGTGTGTGTGTGTATGAGTGCCTCTTTCTGAAGTGTTCATATTTCAGTCCTTATGAGTCGTATAAAGCAGATCATCAGTGTGTCTGGTCTCGGGTTCAAAGCCTTGGATCATCTTTGTCAGCAAAGCTTGTGATTGTTTAACAGACTGGTGTTGAATTTTCACTTCTCTTTGAATAGTTTGCAACCGTTAGTGAAACAAAAGCAATGAAATTAATAATCATGTCTCAGCTTATCATAACAACATTTGAATTTGATCACTACGAAGAGTCATTTAAATTCAACTTCAATCAGACCGCAGTAACTTGTAGCTTTTATCATTAAATATTTCTGATACATGTCTTATGTAGCTTTCTGGCTGTATTTTCCATTGTTTCTGTCACAAACTATACAGATAATAACGTGCAAATATTGTCATTTTTTTGCAGATAGTGCAGTTTTAACTTGTTTCACACTATCTGTACATCACAGAGTTTAAGAGCCCAGAGTTGGACTGTAAAAAGCAAACAGGCACTCTTCTGTTAAATGACTTCATATTCAGGGCATCCTAATGCAAAGAAACTCATGTTTAAACTCCCTGGCAACATTTCACTTCACCTTCTGATATTAAGGCACAGATTTGTGTCTAATTTAAGAGTTAAAAAAGCAACTCAGCCATCCCCCCCTCCCTGCGGGAGAAGAAAGTGAACTGAAGGCAGGTTTTTGCTGAACATTAACACAAGTACACTACAGACCTCAGCAAGCAGGGGAAAAAATAATTCCTCAGCTACTGATAAATGTCTGGTTACCTTTTTTTCTTGTTAATTTATGACCCTGTTATCATCCTGTCCAGTGAAATTCGCACATTCATAAAGCATGTGATTGAAAAGCAATGCTTTAGATGAATACAGACTGCTAACTGTCGGCTTCTGTAATAAAACCTGGGCTTCAGGCTCCGATTTTTATTTTGAAATAATAAGAATTGCTTCATTCTTTACCGCTGTTACCATGGTAATACTGTCTTGTAGCGATGTTATATTGATTTAGAAAGTGGACAGTAATATTTCTTTTCTGTTATTTGGTTTCTGAGGGTTGATTTCTAATTTCCAGCTGGAGATTACTTTTATATGTTCTTTAAGACTTTTTCACTTCTCCAAAGGAATGCAATTTGCTCTCCTGTATTTGCTATTTTCTCAGCTTATTGGCTTGCTCTGACTTCAAAATTAAACTTGCCCATTTCAAATATTGAAATTATGTCGGGTTTTTGTGCTCTGGGCCCTGAACAATATTGCAAACACATTGCTTCGTTTGATATTTTCTTAAGTCACCACTGTTTTTTTTCTTATTATTACAGGCACCTGTATCGCCTCTGCAGCACTTTTCCAATTTAGTCTTTTACATAGTTGTTTTCTAAAGTTATGAATGTAACCTGTTGTTCACATAGAAAAGCAGGAACAGCTCCCTATTTATTCGCACACAGGCAACACAAGATTATCAAAACACTACAGTATGAATCCATCTTTCCTGAAACAGTTAAGATAAAAAAAACAGGATTTACTTTGCATGGACACATAATGTTTTGTTGTTGCCCTGGCTGCTTTGGCCATCAATATTATAAATTTTTTCCCCTATTATTCTGTTGAGCTAAATTAACACATAATCACATTTTTATAATTTTCGGTGAGTGTTTCCGTCTAATCTATCTGATTTTCAAATGCAGAATTCCGTCTGGAGATAATTTTGCCTGTCACCACTACACCTCTAGATGTCTATCAGTGCTGATTGTTTCACATCTTTGAGTGCTGGAGATGTGTATCATTTTCCATAATTTTAGTGCGATTCAAAGGAACTGAATTGAGCCTTACGAGACTCATGTCAGTGAGCGCGCACACCTGCCTTCCATGTAAATGGCTGCACTCATCAGTGTGCCTCGCAAACTCAATTATGCACTCTTGAGCTGTAAGAGCATCCCTTTCATTATAGCCAGAGGCCACATGCTAGTGTTATCATACAAATTCTCACAAGATCTAGCTACCACACGTATCACAGGAAACAGGTTGATCCTTGCTGTGCTGTACAGACTCTTACTTCTGTTGTCATTTACTTTAAATGTTTTATTTCTCAGTGTCAAGTGGGGGTTCAGGTACATGCCTGAGTATAGAAGGTAGCAGAGGTACAAGTGCAACATTGAAAATTAGATGAACAAATAAGAAACTTTAAGCCGCAAGGGCAAAAACATATCAGACTGAATGTTACAAAAAAAAAATCCTTTTACAAAATCCACGAATGTGCTGACAGGTTGAGACGAATCGATACTTTAAACCACATTTTACACCACCTTGGAGAAACCTGATGTCTTATTGCAAGGTCTGAGACAAATGCAGACATGTACTCAAGTACTGCTGACACCTGCTGTTCTCCTACTATTCTTGCCTGCAGAAAAGAAACCTCACTAACCATACACTGATGAGTCAGTCTCAAAAGTATCAGTGTGTTTATCATACAACGCAGTTGAAATGATGAGATCCAACATAAGTATTAATACAGTTGATCATTTGTTTGCACCTGCTGGCAGGTCTCACTGCAAAGTTACCTCTTAAGCAGCTGTTTATATTGATCTGTAAAAAAGTGTATCTACGTCTCTGCAAACAGACACATGCACACTTCTGCTGCATCTCATATTTCTTTGGCTAGTGAAGGTTTTTATGCACCTGTTTACCTATTGTGCGCTCTCTGATCTGACTTGTTTGTCATTCTGATGCACTCTGAACAGCTTATTCTTTGCGCTCTCTGGAAAATCAACTCTCCTTTATTCTGTCATCAGAGGCTTAGTAAAGGCGACAGGAATGACGGGAACGTGGTATGACATGCAGCAAAGTTCTCGAGATGAGCAGATGTCAAAACTACAATGTCACCAGCTTTAGTGTCTTTGGCAGCTGAGTACAGGAGTCAAAAGGACCAGAAACTGTAACTGAGGAAAAGCTACCTGCAGCGATCAAACAACATGTCACCTGTTACACTCTTGACAATAAGAGCACTTTGTATACATCTCATTGAAAATCTATAACCTACACAGCAGGGTCAATGTCAGGCTTTATAATACAGAAGTGTGCGATGATGTTGTGCTACAAAACCTAAACACAAGTTTATGTGTTTCAAAAATGTAAGTGTAGCGTAAACAACACTGTTACAGATGCCTTCTATATGTAGCATCCATTCTGTTGTTAGAAAACTTGACTATTAGCTTGTCAGTGTAGGTGGAGACATTATTTGAAGGAGACACTTTTTCGAAATAACACAAATCTTTCTTTGCATATGCTCTCGTGTAGGCCAATAAATCTGCAATAAGCTAATATGACATTTATCAACTCTAGTGTGTATGTGGTGTATTCTGCAGGCTTTTGGAGTCTGGACATGGGTTAGTGTGTTATATGAAAATTGTAAAGTTCCATCAGCTTCTTGTAAGAGTCAGACGTGCACAATTTTAAACACACCTAGGAAGCAGCAGCTGACAATTTGCCCATGTGTCCATGTGTTTGTAAGTTGTGTACATGAGTTGTTGATTGGGTTAGGACCGGTCTCTGCTAAATGTTAAGAAAATGGAAACATGCAGTAAAACTATACAACTACTGTTATAATAGTTCTAAAATTAGCTATATGAACTGGCCCGCTGAATTCTCTCTTTAATGCGCACATCACAGTGCCAGCAGGAATTCTCGCTGATGCCATGTTTTCCATTTGCAAAAGCTCTGATCATTGTTGTTGAGGATTTTTCGTGTGTTCTCAGCACTGCTGGTGTGATTCTGAGGCTCTGAGGATGGCAGTGTTGACTGGTCAGTAAAAGGCACTTTGTTCTTGTTAGTGTAGGGAGCACAACCACCTCTAGGGGCTGCTAGTGGGACTTTTAGTCTTTCAGTTTGTTGCACTGTAAATGTCTTTGAAACACCAGTATATTGTAATGATTCGTTTTCAATAAGAAGCTTTGGCCGTAGGTTGAACAAAACAGAACTTTCTCAAATAGAGGAGAATACAAAAGTTTAACTACATGTCGGGTTAATGTAGACAACTAGGAAAGTAGGCATGTACTTGCAGCTCTTTTTTTTTGTTGCACACACTTTCATATTATATGTAGCTCTGATCAAACCTAAATTCACCTTTATTTCTCTTTTATTCTTGGCAAAAAACAAAAAGTCTAATGTTTCTTTAGGCCAATCACAACAAATAAAAAACCTCCTCAAAGCTTGTTTTTTTTGTTCATAATCTCAGATAAATGAAACATGTGACAGTGATCCTGTTGGTAAATAGACGAGCCTGGGATGCCTGCTCTTAAATAAGAGCCAACTTGCTGAGAACTAATCTCTAATTGGATGACCTTCAGTAAATCAAATCTTTAATAGCTAATTAAAGTCTGTGAGTAAGGGGGTAGTTATTTTTTCCTATTAAAGCAAGTAGATTAGCTTTTGGATACTGAAGTCTGTGTTTCCGTCACAGCTTAATTATGATTTTTGCAACAACAAATTCATGCAAAAACAACAGTTTCCTTCCAAAGAAACTCCCACTGAACTAGATGAAATGTTTATGAGCACCTCCTGTATTCCAACCAAAACTAATTAATTTCACAGTATTTTATTTACCTGGTCATCTCTGTTTGAATTGGCAATGGATTTAAGTCAGTGACAAGAATGAGTCCTTCAGGAAAGGAGTCCAGTAATAAAAGGAATTTGTTAAAAAAATAAGATAACACTAAATGTCGTCTACAGTATTCCTGTCTTGTGAATAACTACTTCAAGAGACAGTTCAGTTTAACATCCCACATGACATTACACAAACTGTTAAGAAGCTTGCTTTCCAAACTCCACCAAACCACACCCCCCTCATTATTTACCCCATCAGGTGCTGCAGTAGAATGACATTAGAAGCCTGTGCTGCCAAATAACTGCCCCCCTGTGGGGAATTTGCATTATTCAAGATTAAAGAGCCTCACACAGTGTGCCTCAGTATGGTGTTCCTTCTTCCCTTCCATTTTCCACACACTGAGGACCTTGAATGGCACACCTGTCTCCTGGCATATCCTTTGAAATAATAAGTGTGCGGTAATTGCTGGAGAGTGGGGAGGATTTTGGACACATCACTTCCTGACCTCGTGAGTGACACAAACTTTAGAGGGCTACATTTATTCCTCTGCAAATGCATTTTTAATGCAGACTAAAAGTGTTTGTGCATTATTCTGTTCTGGGCGGCGGAAGGTGGCTATGACAGGTCTAATGGTTGGATTTTTTTTTTCTTACTTTGTCAGGATTCACAAAGTGGCAGATAAGATTGCCTTGTCCATCAAAAGTTTAAAAGTATATAGTTTGAGAGTAGATAGATTTTTTTCCTTATTCAATCTCGAATGCAGACTAAAAAATGATCTTGCACCTTGTGTATAGGGAGTGAAGATGAAGATGCATGCACCCTCTCTGTTATTGACAGCTTGCACTTCAATGAAAAATGGTAAAATGGCAGCTTTTAAGAACTAAACACCTCAGACCCACAGCAGACAAAGCCTGACATCACGCCCACATGTGATTGGCTTGATGCAAAACAAAATTTTCTCGTTACTCTGTCAACATTTTGACAGTCCCCCCTCTTTAAGAGCTCTCAGGGGTTTATTTGGGGTTACCCTGCATAATAAAAACCATCAGTGTTTGTGTCTTTTCTCCTCCTCCTTGTTCATCTTATCCCCTCACTCTCATTTTCTCGCCCCATCTCTCTCTCTTTCTCTTTCTGCTGTTGACAGCTTACCTTGCAGAGCTCCAATCTCCCCCCTACTACTGAGCGACCAAGTGTTGGAACAAGTCTCCTTCTGTAATAATTTGGAAACTCTGCCAGTTTCATGTCTTAAAAAAAAAGCAGCAATGAATTTAATTAGAAAGCTGTTGCATATCTCTGTGATACATTTCTTTTAATTAACCCCATGTGAATAAATTAAAAATAATAGGGGGCTGAAAAGTGTGGAAAAACACCCTAATGAAGTTTTCCGTTAATTGGGATGGAGTCTGCTGCCAAACCACAGTGAGAAGTGAGCACCAGGAGCTAACAATGCCTTCTGTAATCCTCAGAAAAGGGCCCAGGGCCTTCGTGCTGACTTCAAGTGTAAGAAATGCACCTCTGACGTGATGGAAATGACCGTGGGCCGGGAGAAAAGGCAGCCCTGTTCCAGGCTGCTCTGCTGAGACTCCCCATGCCGCGCTTGAAGCCGGGCCAGTGTTATTGCAGCCCTAATGCGGCTGACTCATTTGGAGCGGATCAGGAGTAATTATGGTAGGGAAAGTGGCTGCCGACCGTGGGGGTCAGGACACTTGTAACATGTGAAAAGAGCAATTATTCCAGGAGACAAAACCCTCCCTTATCCCGGGCAGTGCCAGGGTCAATGCAAGGGACGGCTGGGCTCCGTTTCACCGGGGCTTATTAGCCGCAGCAAGCTGCAAAGTTTGAGAGAGTGCATCTTGTTAATGAACAGTCCCCTTCTCATCTGCACCAGCCCTGTCTGCTCTCTCTCTCTCTCTCTCCTTGCCGCTTACTGTGGGTGTTAATTATGTCATAATCATAGCATGCATACAGTCCCAGAAAGCACCTGACAAACCCCTGTATTCATACACAACCATCTGGAAATGTAGCTTACAGTAAAGTAACAGAAGGCTCTCACAGCAAATTAAAGGAAAAACAGTATCAAATGTTATATGGACTTGGGCCTTGTAAGAAAACTACCTTATTTGAGAAGGGAGTGTGTGTCTGTGCTTTCTCTCCGTAGGCGTATGTGTGTGAGTGTTTGCATATGCTTCAACTAAGGACAGGAACATGAATCACATAAATGGATCAGTGGTCTTCATTTTGCTTATCATTTATAGTACACTCATCAGTCTTCTTTCAAAGTGACATTTGTATTCTAGCTGATTTTTATTATCACCAGATGTCTGGTGTTTTTGTCTTTTGGTAACAGGGAAACACGTCCGTCCATAGGCTCAATTACAGGGATGACAGAAGCTGAATGAAAGGGGCTGATTCATGCACACAATGGGAAAGACATCTGCATGAGATCCCTATTAACCTTAGTGGCCGATACCCTGGATTAAGGACACATTTTTATCATTTTATTTGGGATTGCCATGGCCACAGTGCCTAAAGAGGTGGCTGAGAAATAAAAAAAAGTGGGGTTTAATTTAGCCCCTGCACCTTCTAAATTGCAGAATTGCTGAGAGGTTTTAAAATACAAATTTTAAGTTCCTCTTTTTCTCAAATCTTGTTTTATCTCTTCCAGTCCATAAGAGGGATACAAACATTATTTGAAGATGACTTGTTGAGTCATGTAAGGTTGATGATGTGGTAACCTTGCCTAGCAGTTGGTAGATTATGTCTGTGTGATGTGCTTTGCAAAAGTGCATTGACTTGAGCGATAGCAATGACAAATGTAGTTATTTCAGATACATGTGGTAATTTGGTACTATAGTGTCTCATTTTCCTGACAGTGTGTATGTATGCACCCTGCTGGTGGCTAACTCCATCTTATTTGCTGCAGCTGGGAGTTGAGATTATAGGGGCCCCTGAGAGGAGGCCCACCCAGGGCCAGCTTCCACCTTCATGAAATCCCACCTCCCTCCCCATGTGTCAGGAAGGCTGAGTGATTCTCATCAAGATCCTTTGCCTCCCAGTGAACCAGCAAAGTCTGTATCACACCATGGCGTCAGTGCTTTTAATTGATCAAAAGACATTAAAAAAAAAAATACAGAGAATCAGATGTTACTGTCCCCTGTGCCATTAAGGCTGAGTGCCTGAGAGAGCAGCTGCTCCTCTGGGAGCTTGTGTGTAGCAGTGTAGTGAAGAATACTGTGGATTTGTGAGTCTGTTTCTTACAGTTTTGTCTTCTGCACAGTTAAGTAGAAATGGAACAAGCAGTTGTTGAGTCACCTATAATCGATCAACATACAAATTATTTGGAAACAATGTTATTCACTTTAAAGTCTTAAAATCAACAACCTACAGGTTCCACTTTCTCAAATGTTATAATTTCTGCCTTAAGTAAGATTAAGTTGAACATCTTTGACTTTGGACAACTGGTCAAACAAAATAAGCTAAATGACAGTGAGATGAATGTGAGAAACTTTTTTATAATACATTAATTGATAACTAATCGAAAGTAAATTTTCAGGGGGGAAGAAATCCATCAATAGCAAGATCCAAATGATCTTCTATCAGGATTTGACACTTTTTATAATCATATAAGGTGGTAAACTGAATGTTTTAGGTTTAAGACTCTGTTTTACATAGAACAAGCTAGTTTCAGAAACTACAAATGATCATCTGATACACAGATAAGTTATTAACTTGCTAGCTGCAGCCTTACATAAACTATGTAGATATACAGAGATGGTAACTTTGGCTGTGTACTTAACTTAATGTAAATTATTATTTTGTTTTTTTATATAATTTGCTACTTTTTCATCCATAACACTTAATACCAAGAAACCTAATCTTCTATTAGTCTCCATGACATGACACGGCAATGCTGACAGCACAGGGACTCATAGGATACATGTTAACATGAAGGTATGCTGCCTTTCATCCCAGCATCTGTTCCCTTAATAATATCAACATGACATGCCAGTGATAATGATAAAAAAAAAGATAGTATGGAGGAAAATCATCAGTCATTTTACACCTCTAACCCTTGTCCAGTCCGAGGAGATGTGGGTCTGGCCTGGCTGTGTTGTAATTGTATTTCTCTTAACAGCAACACTTCCCGGAGTGCTCCAAACAGCAAATGTTCTCTTAAAACCTTAAATATATCAAAAAAGGTTAGCAGACTGATGTGATTTTTCTGATAGAGGTAACGACAGAAGTCTAAATGGGGTAACATAGAAATCGGATGCTATCTCTATAATGGAAAATACATGCTCTGACAGACTGCTTGGGCTGAGAAAAACTAACTGTACATATTCTTGAAAGATACAATCTGAAAGAAAGTAGATGGATGGAAAAGGGGAGAAATGACAGGCCTTTACACACAGTACTAATGGCAAATTAAATTCCTGCTCAGGATGGATTTTTGGCAGGGAGAGTGCTGTCTCTCCACTTTGAGGGCTAAAATGCATCCCTAGTTGGAGAATGAATTGTGATGTTGAGAGGCATGCTTTTGGTGACATCAAATGACACTGGAAGGTCAGTGGCACTTGTATCTGTTAAATGGATTGGATTAAGTGGAGGCTGCCTCCTAGTCTGCTGCTTCCTTTCATAATGCAGCTTTTCTTTTCAGGGAAGCTGCGAGCATGGGAGGTGCTGTTCTCCTCCACAGTTTCACAAGGCGCCAGGAGTGGTGACAGGTGCAGGGAAATGTCTCGTGGCATTAAGGGAATTGAAAAGACATTTACTTTACACACTCATTTTTTTCTGTCACTGCTCTTTGTTTAGGAAGTTGGGGTTAGTGCTTGGTACACCACTATTAAAGCTGTTTTCCAGAGGCTGCTATGGTTGAAGACATCAAACCAATGTTTGTTCCCTGTCGCCTAGAAAACAGCGTCAGTTGAATGTGCAAACTGGTTTCCTGGCAGACATAAAACATTCCTCCACTGAGGAATCTCTCTTACAGCCAGGCTTGAAGAAACCCGGGACATATACATGGAGACAAGGATGTCAGATTAAGTGCTAAGACAGAAACCCGGGTTTCACAAGAGACACAGACAGCGCAAAACAAAGTGTGCATCTAATAGAGGAGGCAAGCAGCAAACAGCTATTCCAGGAATAGTTAAGCTTTGGCCCTTACAAACCTGATGTAAAACACACCAAGAAATGTTTAAGGAGTGTGAGAGCTGGTGTTGGTCTCAACCAATTAGGAGTAGTTCTCTTGAGGTGGAGGAACGACCTTTTTGTATAATTAGTTATCTTATTTAAAGCAAAGATTTTGAGTAGAATAACTAATTAGGTGTCATAAAAGGCAAATTAAAGATTTTGGTGATCCCCAGGGGATTGCAGCAACTCCTTTCTTTGTCTTTGCGCAGGCTTTAAAGCACAACACATACACATGTACACACACACACACACACACACACACACACACACACACACACACACACACACACACACACACACACACACACACACACACACACACACACACACACACACACCCTCTCCTCATTAAGACTGTTTTTAGTTCTGTAGAATTCTGTCAGGCCAGCACTGTTGGCATACCTGCAGAGAGCTCCCCTAACAAGCCGTGAAATGCAGGTAGAGGAGTCCACCTTTAGCCAGTGTAGCTTGAATTTGAAGCTTTTTAGCTTCATTTACACTGAACATTGGTATTTATAGCAGGTTTTTCTGATCCTAATGTGCCAGCTTCAAGGGGCCTGGTATGGGAAAAGGGGGGGGCAGAACACTAATTGATGGCTCCCATCGCCAGCAATGAACCAATAAGCCTCTCACTTTCACTTCTGATAAAGACATAAGATGGCTCAACACCACCAGAGCACTTACTGACACATAAACCAAAGTCATAAATTTAACTAACAAGCTCTCCTGTTTCTTTCACCTCTTTTTTTTGAAGGGGAAATGCTAATTATATAACATTCATAGCTTTATTGATGTGTGGATGGCCAGATTGCAGAGCAAATCTGGATCCAATAAGGCACTTTGTGAGTCCATCTATGTGTGCAAATATGAGTGTGTGACAGAGAGAGAGAGAGAGAATATGCGTTTCTATTCCAAAATAGTCCTTTGAAAAGTGGTGGAAGGTTTTTATGAAAGAGAACGAACCTGACAGGCTTAACAGAGAAAAAGCTGTGCACTGTGAAGCAGTCCCCTGTTGCCAGCTAAAGTTGTGTTTATCACTGAGTAAACCACAGAAGTTACTCTTAAATAGCAGCTCTAACTACACAATGACCCCCATTCACACTCAACAGTACACAGTTGCAATCCCATAAAGGCATGACAACTTTATCTAGTCTGGACAAAATGTACCTGTGCACATCTCAAAAGTGCAACAGTTAACAAGTGACATTTGGCACAGAACTCTGTATAACGTGTCTGTAAAACAGGCATTTATAGATATCCACACACACATACTAAATGCTTGCCTAACCCCTGTCATGCAGAGTGTCCAGCCTTTTTTTTGTGAGAGAGCGAAATGTGTTTTGAAAGTGGAGTGGCAAGTGGCGTCCACTGTGTGTTCTTTTAGACGGATCAATAGCTCAGTGTGTGAGAGAGTGTCTTAAGAGCTGTTGTCTTGTGCTTTCAGCTGTGGCAGACCTGTTAGTGCTACAGAGGGGAGCTGCACACCCCTGCCTCTGTACCACCAGTGGCCTGAGGGGGGCTTTTAGTCCAAACACAAATGTCAACCACACATACACTATTAGTGTTTAGTGCAGTTATTAAATGGACTTTATTTGTCCTTTAGGAGGCTAAAAGGCGTGCTTAAAGGGGACCTGCGTGACAGCAGGGCAATTTGCGAGTTTGGTAACTTAGGCTTGCTCGTTGCAGACACATGAGTACAGATAAGTGTAAAAGGAGGAAAAGGCTGTAATGCTCTGAGTACTGTGTGTGTTTGTGGTTTGCCTGTGCTAATGTGTGTGAGGCTGTGTAAGTGTGTCCCTGTGTGTGTGTGTGTGTGTGTGTGTGTGTGTGTGTGTGTGTGTGTGTGTGTGTGTGTGTGTGTGTGTGTGTGTGTGTGTGTGTGTGTGTGTGTGCATGAAACAGAAAGCGAGTGTATGCTAAAAGGCACTTAGGCCATAACATATCTCACCGGGGTCTGGTAGCAGAATTTTTGTGGTCACAGGCTTTTTAAAAGGTTAATGTTAATCTATACCAAACAAAGCCCATGAGGAGCTTTTACAGCTGTGAACAGTTGAGTGAAATGGGCTTTGATGAAATGGTAGGTAACAAACGTGCTACGCAGCTTGCTGTAAATACCACAGTAAGCAAAATAAACATAGTGTCTATTATCCTGAGGAACACACACGACATGCCCCTTGCTCGGAAACCTGCAGCAAGTGATCTTGTAACTTTTGTACTACAGCATGTTCCTGGTGGAACAAGTAAGCCAGGGCTTTATAGTTCAATGTGACCTGTGTGCCTATCTACATGGAAGAATGTTTTCTTTAATGCATATGAAGCAGGTAGGCAGTGTGCTGTGGCCGCTCGCGCGCGAGGCCAGGCTTAGACGCCTCAAGAAGCAGCCGGCTTATCAAAAAGAGAACATGAAAAGTCACTCGTGTTCCCGGGCCGTAAATCACGCGTGGCTGTTTGTCTCCTTATCACTTACAGGTGTGCCGATGCTCTCCGTCCAGCCCAAAGGGAAACAGAAGGGGTGTGCCGGCTGCAATCGCAAGATTAAAGACCGCTACCTGCTCAAGGCCCTGGACAAATACTGGCATGAGGACTGTCTCAAATGTGCCTGCTGCGACTGCCGCCTGGGGGAGGTGGGCTCCACCCTCTATACGAAAGCCAACCTCATCCTTTGTCGCAGGGACTACCTGAGGCAAGAAAAGACACACACACAATCACCTCTTTACACTCACAACAAGCACAAAAGCCACGTTATTCCAAGAGCTGTGTGACATAAAAGGATCACAAAGGGTTTGTTTTTCTCCTGATACAGCGTGCTTTGCTTTTTCAGTGTTTGTTCCCTGTGGCTCCCATTTACAGTAACAGCTCAAATCAGTCTAAATCATGCAAAGATAACACAGTGACACAATGTCATCATGGCAGAAGTTAAAATGAGGAGAGATGTAGTCAGAATAAATGTACGAGAAAGTTATGTTGTTGATTCAACTCTCTTTTTTGTAACTCTTAAATTCTTAACACTTCTACATTGCTGCCTGTTTCTATTTTTTTAACACTTTATCTTCGCTTGTTTAAAATAAATTCCTGCACTTTATACGTGATGTCTGATATAAAGTTAGTTTTCATGTTTTTTTTATTACCTTCAAAATCTCTTCTGGGTCTGGTTTTCATACACGCCATTTGTAGGTTTCTACCACACTCACACATGTGCTTTTATGTTTTCTTCATGAGCCTTGTATTTTTTATTCCTGTGTAAAATCAATAAATCAATATTACTGAATAACTACTAACTTATTCTCTAAAATCTAGCACAACCACAGCAATGGTAACTGTTGTAATAATTAGATCAATTTTACTAATCACATCATGTACAAAACCAGCATGAAATACAACTCAATTCAAATAAAATCACAGTTCAGATAACATATCTTCAAACTGCTTCACAGCAATAATAAATTGGTACTTGGTCTGTACATTTCTATTAATCAGTTTTACTTTATTGGTAAAATATGGAACACGTGTATTTCCACTGAGCTAGGTTTATGTTTACTTTTTCAGTGTTCTGTTAATATATTCATCTTTTTCAGTGTTTACATGACAACAGAAACTCCTGTAAAAGGACTAACCCTCAGCAGTGGGCTGTAAGACAGCACCCAGCAGGCTTGTTGCTTCATCAGTGTCTTTGGCTCGGTATCTCCCCCTTCAGATGCCCCTGCCATCTGTTTGTTAAATTAAACATGACCATTTCCTGGGCATTAAGTCACATTCCCAATGAGATCCTACCATTTATCTGAGAGAGAATCCCCCGGGGGGCGACTTAGGGATGCCGGTGCCCTAAAACCCCCCACCCTCTCGTTAAACTCCCTGTCCTGCACTGCCCCACCTCCCCTCCTCTGTTTCCCTTCTGCCTACTTGTCCCCTCATCCCAGCTCATTACATCAAAGGTTTCTATCAGTTTATCATTTATTTTAAAAAATATATTTAAAGCAGAATATATAATTTTGTATTACTTCTAACTTCCTAATCAAAGACAGCCATAATGAACTTGGTAATTTTCTGACCTCACTCATGGATCTCGATGACATCTCACTTATACCTCAGCTCCTCCTATGACCTGGAAGAAGCCCGCAGCCCACTTGAGAGGCGCTTAGGGACGTTACGTTGAGATAGGCCATTACCATCCATCAGTTCCCACCCACAGTTAATGCTTTTAAGATGCAGTGAGAGGTCCACTAAGACCTGATGTTGCCCCCAGAAGGGGGCAGATGGTGCAGATGAGGTAATAATAAATGGGCAAACGACTAAGAGAAGGCAAAAATGATGAAGCTCTGAGTTTCACTTGGTAAAATACATCTGCTGAAAGGACAGCAACCCCAACCCCCCCTGAGCCATAAGTGCCTAACTGGCACTGTGAAGGGAGAAGGAAAAGCTTTCTCACACATTAAACCAGTAAGACGTAGAGGTCAGAGAAGGGATGAAAAACTGAGAGTGACATATGAAATCAAGAGTTAGGAATAGTGAAATAAGAATAAAAAGAAAGGAGGAGGAGGAGAGAGCTTTCTGTGCTCCTCTGTTGCCCCAGACTGCCTAATGAAATCCATCCCACTCGCCTGCTCTTCAGCCTGCGACAAATGCAGAACACTTAATGGCTAGAGATGCTTGAGATGAATTCTATTATGGAACAAATTAAAAACCTTGCCTTGCGTATAGGGAAGAGGCAGTTTGAGAGTATTTGAAGGAAGGGTGATGCAGTCTCCATCCTATTTCCTTTTGATTCCTTCCTTTCCTGTGTGGAAAGATGAAGGCTCCCCTTAACCTGCAGTAATGAAGTTAAATCTGTGCGCTGAATTAGCCTCCTGCACTTCATTATAGACAAGCCAGTGGATCAAACACACTTTGGTTATTTCCCAAGGTTTGGAACCCTGCCATGCTCACATTAATTATTATAGGAGCTTCATCTGTGATTGTCCTTCACTGGCATTAGCAACTTATTGAATGTACTCACGCTTTCCTGTATCTAACACAACCATCACACACAAACACTATAATGCACACGTACCTTTAACTGCGTCCTCCTGTGCCCTCCAAACTACTCCACAACAAAAAAAGTTCCGTTTTTAATGTCCCTGACTTTCACTTCCCAGTATCAAGAGAGTTTTCTTAGCAACTCGGCCACACTCTTTCAGTACAAATGAGAATAATAGATTAATTAGCGATTTCCTTTATGTCGAGGGCCCAGGATGGTGCGACTTCACCAAAGGGGTTGGCAATCTAGTCATGGTGTGATCATCAGGACTTCAAGCCTAAAATCATTTCATCTTCTATTTCATATATTAGAGAGGACATAATAGTCATCTTCTTATCAAAATGTGGTATAATTAACTGGAAGAGGAAAAACGTTTCAGATAATGAACATTATAAGTTATCCACAAACCAGTGAAATAGCAGGGGGACGATGATAGTTCCATCTGGATGTGACTGTTTTTTTTTAATCTGTCCTCTCTGAACTACTTTTATAAGTAAAACAATTTATCTCCTCTTCCTCTCTGGGAAAGATATCACGCTGAACAAAAAAGGGTTTACACTTTTAAAAGAAACAACTATTGGGGAGGGTCAGAACATGCGATGCATGCATTAACAGCTTTCCTTTTTATGAAACCTGACAAACCCCCGTGCAGGCTAGGAAGTCTCAAAGAGCTCAGAGAACAGGTAGAACACTTCAAGAGCAACAGCCCAATCTGAGGGAGGCAATACAGAGAGGCAGATGATGCAGTGAAGCAGCTTTAAGGGTTTGAAGTTAGTAAAGCGGAGAGTTAAAAGACCTAAAGAAGCCTTTCTTTTCTCTACAGACCCCCTGTAATAATTCAGTAAGGCAGGAAGCAGAGACGAGCTTCTTTGCATTCCTGCCATCCAGCTCTGCTCCCAACAACCTACATCTGTACACAAAGTTTAGACGTAAGCTACTTAATTTGAACTCTTTAAAAAGCATAGCGTTGTAAAAGACATAGGGTTACATGTTGGCATAAGAAACTATATTCATAATTTTGAGACCTATGGTTGAGAACATTTTTTATTTATTGGAAAGTTCTTTAAATAAAAATACATTAAAATGTAGAGATTTAAGCCTGATGCATACTAATACTTACTCTTAAAGATGAAAGGGTTTATACAACTACCAAAAAATAAAATGGTTTATATAATTAATATCAAACTACAGCGCAAGAGGCTCCTAAAAACACTCACTCCAAGCCAATAAGCAGCCAACCAGCTCTCACTTTAAACTGCATAATCCCATTAAAAATCCAAACCAAGAATGTCTCAGAGGTTGTGAAGAGCAACCCTGAATCTGCACTTCTAACCCTCATATCCATACAAATAAATCATAGAGGCACTTCTTCAAAATGAAGACGTTTGTGCTTAAAACCTTGTTACAGTGCTGGTGATTGATCGATAAAACCCAATGGGCTCATTGAGCAACTCTGAACAAGAAACACTCATATTTCCCAGAAACTCACCTTTAACACTTTATTTAACCCAAAAGTCACAAGAAAAATAACTGTGTTGATGTTTAATAAAAAAACACTTTCCTCTGAGGAATATTGATTTATGTAATCCAAATGACCAGGGAAATTGAGGTGCATGAGCCACTGCACTCCTACAATACAGGACATGTGTCAGAACAATGCATGGGGATTCTGCAGAAAATAGTCTATTCAAACAAAAAGTCCATTGTAAATTTAATGAATTCATGTTTTTTTGGGTTTTTTTTTTCAAAAGAGGATCTTCTGTTCTGTGAGGGCACTGTTAAAATGCTGCGAAGCAAAGACTGCTGCAGCTGTACTAACATAGTTTGTGTATATGACGTTATGTACGTAGTGTAAATGATGTCTTAAAGAATCCCTGAGTGAAGTCTGGTAAAACATAAAACCTTCATCCTCCATGATCACTTGTGTAGATGTCATTAGCTCTATAGATAGTATGTTGAGTATATCGTCCATTCTTTAGCACAAGATGAAGGTGATAGCTGACCTGTGCAATCCATTCAAAATGCTCGAATGGGCCTTATCTTTCCTAATTGATTTCACCTTGTGTCACTTCTAATGTACTGCTCATTTATGTGGAAATATGTTGCATTCTCTGACATCAGACCCTTTATACCTTTACATTTGCCTCTTGATTGTGTGTCGGTGTGAAGCCTTCATGGCTCGCTATGCACAGTTCCACCTCAGCTGTTACTCATGAGACTGCAGCAGCGATGTTTCAACTCTGGTTGCTTTTAGCTGCATAGGAGCAGGAAGGGAAGACTTTAGTGAAAGTTTCAACTGCAGCTGTAATCTCTTAGCAGGAACAGCATAATTAAACCAAATGTAGATGCTACTTTTTAACTCAGATACATCAATTGTTGGCTGAAGAACTGTATGAAAAGTTAGCAACAATACCAGTGTTTCCCCTACCATTATATTAGGGGGGTGGTCCCAGGTCTCTTTTGATTCCTGCGGAGATTTATCACAGACCATTACGCCTGTCAACGCAGAAAAAGATCAACAATCAATCTGAGAAACAATAGGATGCTAGGCTAGGTAGTTCTTTGAAACGTAATATACATCTGTTAACAAAATATGATTTAGTGTAGCCAACATATGACAACATGATGTGTCTGATGTGGCGGGAGACCGTACACATCTCCAGAGCAAATCAAATAGTTTTCCAAATCAAGAAATTGGAGCGCGAGATACAAATACTTGCAGTCTTTTAAAACAATTTAGCATTTTAGTAATCCAGTTTTATTGATATATTATTATTTAAAGCTTTGTAAAAAGGGTTGTGAAATTCAATTTAAAAACATGTTGTTCTGCTTAAAGGCTGGGGAAGTTAAAACACATCCTTGTGTAGTTGGGGTTGCATTAAAAGAGGTTGGATGCTCCAAAACAGTTCTTTATAGTAACAAAAAAATAGAAAAGATGCTCTACCAACTTTTTATTTGGTTATTTGTTTGAAAGAACCAAGATATACCTGAAAGAAGAAAAACAGAAAAAAAGAAAAGGTAACAGCCTCAGGAGTCACCTACTGCTTTGACTGAAGGTAGATCTTAGTGTAGGCAGCCAACTGGGCTCCCCCACTGGGCATTTTCACAACCTGTATGTATCAAGTGAGCACCATGTCCACAGCCCAGCGGGGTGTAATGGAGATGGGTTAGAATAATCCCACGAGCTGTTAGAGGTCTGTGCGTGTCAGACTCTGTAAGTGACCAAGGCTCTCCAGGCTCTTTTATAGCCACAGTTCCATGAAAGAGAGAAGAAAAAATCCCCAAGTGACCCTGTGGTGTAGTGTATAGCTCTCAGGTGTGGTGAAACCCGGAGCAGACCCGGCCACTGGACTGTTTTGGATGATTCTGGACAGGTAGCAGGAAGAATTATGTCCAAAGGGACTAGTCCCTTGGGGGGGCTTGTGAACAAAAGGGAAATCTAGTAACCTGCAATTTTATTTAGACACGCACTGATGCATGACACATCTGTATCTCTTGTGCCTATTTCAGAGTGCTTTGCAAGTTTTAATTGCGAGGTCATTTTTTTATTTTTTATTTTTTTTCCGTTTTTATTTTGAGAAGAGAACTCTGCTTCTGTTAAAAACCTGAGGTAAAGTAATCCTAACCTAAAACAAGCAGACAGAATAGAAAAGCTGGCGTTAGTATCAGCTAGAGTAGCAACCAAGTGGATCCGTTGGGTCAGCTGAAGCTTACAAAATAATGTCATTCAACATGAAAGTGCTTAATTAAGGGAAGCTCAGACTTATATTCTCTGCAAGCACTTTACTGTTGTTGCTTGCTAATATCACAAAATAAATGACCTGAATTCGATTCTTCTTCTTAACAGGAAGTGAGGACACAATACATCCGCATGGCCTTTAAGCACTGCTAGACTACTGTTAGAGTGAAGAAGAAAATATTTCCAGTGAAATTAGTGGATTTTATTTAACACTTTTAACAATACTCTGAGAGATATCAGAACTCTTGATTTCACCATGTTACTAAAACAAGTAAACAGACTTGCCAGTGTGTGTTTGCAGGGAACCCTTTGTTCTCTAATGAAAACATCGGCATTTTCAGGCACACTGATATTGAGTCGATTCTGGATCAAAGTGTGAGAATTTACTTGGGGGGGTAAATCGTTTTTAAAAAGATCCTTGTAGACAAAAGCAATTTATTTGTTGGTGCCCGTTGTGTGGCAGATGTCGGCTGTATTTACAGAAACAGTAACCAGTTGTAACAATGTCTCTGTTTAACACCATGTGAATCCCTCTCATGGAACATAACAACCTTTCTCCCTCTGTTTCTGTCTCTGCCGCTCCTCTGGGGCAGCGGCTCCTTATTAGAAGCATGGCTGCTGGATAGACGTTTTCTTTAACAAGGTGAAAGCAACTGAATGGGACTAGCATAAACGAGGCGGAATATCAACAGTGTGACTCCTCTGTCTGAGCCCTGCATGTTTGGGGAGAAAAGTGTTTAACATACTGTTGGATTGGCAATCTGCTGTTGCCTTATCCCTTCTTGCAAAGCTGTGAAACGGCCCTTCTCCTCCTGCAGAATATATAAATCTATCTGGGCTTCAGAATCTCCAAATTAAACATAGGGGCAGGCGCTTGGAAAATGAAAATGTAAATGTAAATCTGACTTCGAAAAAAAGCATTTTGGTTCCTTGGCTTTGAGGAGAAAAGAGATCTACACGAGTGCTTCTTTGCTCTGTTTGTGACCTTTATCATTTGGCTCCTATCTAATAGCCCTAAACAAGCAGCAGCAGCCATGTTTTAGCAGGGAGTTGTTGGCGTTTGAATCATTTGTTAACGCTTCAAGGTTAAATCTCTTATCATTGTCTCAGCCTCTGAATGAAAGCGCAAGTGGAGAAAAAGATCTTTGTAACAAATCTTTTGAACTTATGACTACATTACAGAATGTAGCCCCTTGTGTAAGAATCCAGCTGGCTTTGGTTGGAGATATACTCATTAGGTATTTTAGCAGTGAAAAACTTTGAACAATTCAAATGCTTAGCATCAGATGTGTTTTTGCTGCTTTTGTTTCGTGTGAGGTTGGGTTGGGGTTCTTTGAAGAAGGAGATTAAAACCATGTGATCATTTTAATTCGATCATTAGTAAAGAATTAAGATCTATGTTTGTGACTCTTGTTTACAAAAACACCAAGTGACTGCCAAGAAAGATTTGTGCAGTACATTCAATGTATTTTGCCCTATTTTCCCTTCCATTGCAGCATTTTTTTTTTTTTCTGCTATTGTTCCTGCTGTCAGTACTTTTTTTTTTCTTCGCTCTTTTATTGCGTCAAGGTAAAGGGAAGGTGTGTTAATCTCTGTCGGTGCTCTCTCTGTCTTTCAGGCTCTTTGGTACAACGGGGAACTGTGCAGCCTGCAGTAAACTGATCCCAGCCTTTGAAATGGTGATGAGAGCCAGAGATAATGTTTACCATTTGGACTGTTTTGCCTGTCAGCTTTGTAACCAGAGGTAAGAATGGGAGATCATAACTACACTACAACATTGCCCTCTTAAACATCATGAATGAGGTGTTAAAATGGAGAATATCTTAGATATTCAGAGTAGAGATTTTTTTTTTGTCTTATTATAGCAATACAGACCTCTGAACAAGTCTGAAATAGTAAAGTTGTGTATTGTCTTCCTCTGTTGGAAGAATAAAGGTTTATTTTATGCTCTGCTAATTATTTTCTTTTGTGACACACTGCCAGTAGTTTGTCCTTTTGATGAGTAGCTCTGTAAATATTTCAAGCCAGATAGATGTAAAATTAGCTCTTGTATTTTTATATTAGAGAAGATATTGAAGCTAATGCGGGTGCACAAGGGAGAATATACCAGCACAGGTGTGAGGTGGTGTTTTTTTTTTAATATATAATAGGAGCCATTAGGGAAAACCTTTGGTATGATAAACATTGAATCTGATGTACCCAAATATTGCTTTTTCCCATTAATATACTGTCAGTAATGGCAGCACTCTGGGAGCAGAACGTCCTTTGCATGCTTGTCAGGGGTGCTGTGACCCTGTTCCTCCACACAGCACAAGCCCATTAACCTTCTGCAGGCCACATTCAGTTACCATAGTGAACACCTGCTGTAAGGGAATTATGACTGCAGTTTCTCTCCTCAGCTGGCAGACATGAAGCCAGGTCTCATCTGGCACACTATTGCCATGGCTGTTCAACCAGCCTGGCTCATTACTGAAGCCAAGCTATGCCCGGCTATATTCTTATCTTCACTCCCCCTTCAGTCACATTATGGAGCAGTCACACAAACAAACCAAATCATAGTGTAGAACATCAGTAGGCCAGGCTGCTGTGTGTTATTTTCCCTCTTTAATTCACTGAGACTGAAGAGGAAAAACCTTCTCCAGCACTGGAACTAAACAAGTGTGTAAAAAGCGAACCCTGTGACAGAGTTTCTGTGGAAACTCTCATGGTGCCAGTTGCTTTTTTTTTTTTTTGCCAGGCCAAGGAGCAGAGTTGACCTGCCTTTCATTGGCTGCCAGTGCTTATGTCTGCTTGCTTTGAAATGATACGGTTGTAATCTACTTTATTTTGAAGCCACACATTTATGATGACCATCAAAACAGGCTTTGAACAGGACAAGGCACAGTGTCAGTTAAAAACATCTTTGTGTGCAATCAAGCAGAATCATTATTACCTGCTGATCTTGAATGCAACATTTTCCCTGCCAGAGCAAAGCACAGCAGTAAACACACTAACAGGAACACAACCCTTTGTCAGTATGCCAACTATTGCCTTTGTGTTCTTAACGTTTCTTTTCTCTGCTTACAGGTTTTGCGTGGGGGACAAGTTTTTCCTAAAAAACAACATGATTTTGTGTCAAATGGACTATGAGGAGGGCCAGCTGAATGGGAGCTTCGAGACGCAGGTTCAATAGTGGGAAACCTTGGCAGCAAGGATCGGCTCCACACTTTACACACGAGATGGATGTTCTGCTGCACTTGGAAAAAAAAAAAAGACAAGCGTCTGTCTGCTTGCCTGCAATACTTTTTAAGACCCCTTTATCAGTCTCGAAGGACTGTGTTGTATATGTATAACTTTTTGCCCCTCCCACACCCCAACACTGAGCAGTTACAAATTTTGATGTACAGTTGTGCCTGCTTAGCTGAGCACTGTATTGCTTGTATGTTTTGTGAAATTTGTTTCCGGTTTGTTTGATTTTCCTTTCAGAAATGGTTCATTGGAGGGTATGTACAGTCTGTTTTCTCTGTATATATAAACTGGAACATTTATTTTATGAAATGTAATGCAATTTTATTACTAGTGTGAATTAAAGATTCT
The DNA here is from genome assembly GCF_963584025.1 of Labrus mixtus. NCBI lineage: Eukaryota > Metazoa > Chordata > Actinopteri > Labriformes > Labridae > Labrus > Labrus mixtus. The sequence continues at coordinate 20,379,252 of NC_083612.1, read as the reverse complement.
TAAATGTTCATAGTGAGTTTTTTCTCTTGGACCAAAACCAAAGTTGTGGAAGGAGGTAAACCCATGTGTTGATATGTACAGTTATTATGTCTCCTTAAAAAAACTGCAACGCTATAAAAAGCCTTGCAAGAGAAAATATATTTGAAGTCCTTCTTTCAAACATGATGCAACAAAACACGTTTTATTACATTTTGCAGGTTCTGATGGAATTAGAAATGCTGTTTAAAATGAACGAAATAAGATTTTATTTGGAATAAAAGAATGCTTCTCCAAACTGTGTTGTTGTGGGCGTGCAGGTGTCATCAAAAGGAGCGAGTTAAACTGATCAGCTCTCTGGGATTCATGCTTCACTAATTGCCATCTGATTATAAGGGTGAATTGGCCTGGAAATGAAATGCAACAGCAAATAAACTAGAGAAAATGAATGCTCATTGAATCTGAGCTAAACTCATCAGCAGCAGTGACAGAGGTGCAGAGCTGTATCAAACAGTCCTTTTCTTAGAAGACTGTTTATCTGATGAGGTTTTATCTAATACACACACCAACAGTCGACAATAAACTGAGTCTGATCAAGCTGTCAAATATCTAGCTGATCCTAAAAATTACAATTCAAACCAATGATGATATTTATTATTTAATGATGTGTGAAAAAATCAAGTTATCATTTCATTTTGAAAAGAACATTTTGACCAGTAATATATACATATCACTTATCTCTATATATTCATATACATGTGTAATTATATCCCATTAAGACTATCAGGTAATCTAACTATTTTCTGCATGAACTATTTTTTTTATTTAAGTCAGACCACCCAATGTGAGTCCTTGTTTACTTCCCATGTAATTGCTCTAACTATAGGGTAAGAGAATTTTGAAGATTATTTTCTGCAAACAACATGAAGTCCACATAATGATCTGGCAGCACGATATCTACCAGATCTTTTCCTGACGACATCAGGATATTCTACAGATTAGACATTTTGGACTGAGAAGAAAAATGTGTCAGGATGCAAGGCAGCAAGTATACTCTGCATTCTTTGGGACACTTTTCAGTTTTACTTTTCTACTGGAAATGAGCTCTGACAAGCTGCTTTATGTTGTGCTATTTGTTTGTCAGTGCGATTAGAAGAGAAAAATCCAGTTTTCATAAAAAGGGTGTGTCATAGGCCATGGAAGAAGCTGTTGTTGTTTTTTGATCAAATCAGGATCCAACTCACATACAAGAAATTATTTTTGCTAAATTCAGTCCTACTTTTAAAATATATCCTGACATATATAACGTTGAGTGAGGAAGAAGAAAAGAAATAGACATGACATGTATTCAAATCACCAGTTGTTTTTTTTACTTTATTTTTTGTAACAAGATGTATACCATCCATCAGTGTGGTCGGAGTCTCAATCTAACCTTTAATTTCACTCTGGTGCAATGACATCACATGAAACCAGACCTTGAATGTGACATGCAAGACCCTGAAAAGCAGAAAGACACACAGTTTGTCATCTGACATCACTTGCTTTGATATAATGTGATGCCCTTCTCTCGGTGTGAGTAAAGCAGGCATCAGAGATCAAATAACTGCTTGAGGATTAGACCAAGTCTGTGATAAAACACAATTTGAACATCTTGCCTTCAGCATAAATCTCAATAAATCTTATATACCTTGCATTTATTGTAGGTTTGATTCAAAGGCTCTTAGCGATACAACTCTACCTAAAGGAGCAAGAACGGTGAAACTGTTAGTTTAAAAAGGCCACAGAAATAACTCGGAATAAACAGCGGGCTCAATGTGTTAATAGAGAAACCATTTCATTATAGTTGAAAATAATAATAATTTTCCAACCTCTGCTTCACTATGTGTTTATATCTAACACTCCCCTTTGGCCTAAGAAGGTAAACTTCAGATTTTTAACATGTGCAACATTATATAGACTTTTCTCTGGCAGGACACAGAGCAGCTATATAATTCACTAACGTATAAATCATGTACACAAAGAACATTAATTAGAAATTCATTAAAAATTCAGAATCAGCGGCAGGTGTGCAAATAAAGGATTAGGTAGACATCAATTATAGCACATAAGAGAACATTTTAATTGCAATTCCTGGATTGATTTACAGAGGGAAACAATCAGGCTCCATGCAATACGGCTGATTGCTCATTTTCCGGAAAATAATGAGGGAAAACACCTCACCAGGTAACACTGTTCCCAGCTGTACACACACACCGACACACGCACACATACACACAACATCGATTCAGAGTTGTGTGTGTTGGTCTTGCCTATGTTTTCATGCACATACATGCACAGCAACATGCAGGATTATATAATGAATGCTCACAAAGACATTTTTTAGTTCTAACACTGCAATAAAACACATGCACAAGAAGAATGAGCAAGACACAAGCACACATGCGTACACAAATACAGAAACACTCGGCCAGAATCACAAACACACACAGGCATGCCTACACACATAAATACACACGCACTGCAGCTTGGCATTCCCATCTGCTTGTGTTGGTGGAGAAGTTCTTAAGCACCAAATGTTGTGCTGTTATGACTCAAGTTTGTGAATTCTCCAACCTCCTCTGTGTTCCTGATTACTGCATTATGGCATCTGCTTAATTAGCTTGGCTTGTGTCATATGTTGCACACGGGGGGGTGTTAAAAAGTGCCCTTCCCTCTTGCTCATTATCTGCCTCGATTCATGTGATGTATAATCTCTCCTGACAGACATTCATATTGACATAGGGACAGCTGTCAGCAGAGCATGGTCATAAAGGATGCACAAAGTATAAAAACCTCAAGAAAGGCAGATAGTGAAACTAGAGATTCTGTGTTTCCTCCTGGATCCCTGAGCACTGCAAAACTTCTCGTTATACTGAATTTAATTTTATGGATGAGGGTTTTTTGGAAGAAGAAACCGATAGTTAGCCATGCATTTTGATTACTTCAGGTAATATAAAAAGTAACCTCCTGCCAGTGTGTTTTCTAAATTGGGGTGGTGTCTAACTCTTGGCGAGGAATCAATCTCATTACTGCCATGTGGGAAATTCTAATCATTATCAGCCTAACAGCTCTGGACAATCATCTTATTACCACAAAACAGTACTTTCTTAATGGAACAGAGTGGATGTAGATCAGAAATGTCCCTCCTGTACAAATCATAGACTCTATGCTACCTTAGTTCATAAAGAAGGTTGATATCATTACAATATGGCTACAATGTTCCTCACTATTGTTGTTTTACCAAGTGATCTTTACTGAGAAGATTGATAATGAGCAGCAACTTCTTGTAACATTTAATGTCTATTAGAAAAAATATATGCAATATTTGCCCAAGGCAACCACATAGTATTTCTAAAATAAGTCAATCACAGTTATGGCACATAAGCAATGGTATAGATTAGGGCTGTCAAACGATGAAGGTCACTAAACTTCATAGTTAATCTTGATGAATCGCATTTTAATGGCATGTTTGAAATTACATAATTTTGCAATTAGAAATAAAAATTGTTGGGCTTTAATTTTGAATTTCTTGACTGTCTTCAGCTGAGAGTACTTTACTTGCTGTTTAAGTTCAACCCCGCTTTCATATTGAAATTAAGTAAGCACCTTCTTGTAGATGAAAGGTTACGACATTAATGTAACCACAGAAAAAGGAACTTGTTAAAGATAAAAAAAAACTAAATGTAAATATCTAACTGGAACGGTAAAAAATTAAAATGTTTGATGTCATAAGGTGGATATTACTTTTGACTCGTCAGCTGAGCTGTCTGAGAGTTTACGCAAAGTGAAAAGAGCCATTCAAAGACGAAGCGTTGTCGTAATTTTCCTTCACTGTGACTACAGGGAGACACTGTGGAGGCTTATCCACAGTGCGTCCAACGGGGAAAAATAGCATGCGATTAATCGATATTTAAAAATGTAACGCATTCTTTCCATTAATCAACACAATTTATCGCGATTAACTCGTTAATGCTGACAGCTGACTTTGTACTTTCCCTTAACTCTGACAGAAGAAGCAAATTAAAACCTTTTCAAATGTGTTCAATAGAAACATAACTCTTTGACTCTGGGTAACAAAAGTTGTTTAATCTATTTTTAGCAAATATTAACCAAAACATTTTATTGTCTTTGTTTACAAAGTGCATATATTAGTACTAAGTTTAAGAATCTACAGACATGGCTGGTTCACAGAGCGTACATGCTAACAGTTTTATGACAACTTGTTTGCAATGATGATGCTAGCATGTTCATGTTTAACGAGTGTAACCTGACCTCAGTAGAATTACACTCTACTGAGATCACCGTGTTGGTTTTGGGTTTTAGCCATATGAGTCTAAATATAAATTGATGAAGCCTGAGTGACGTCACCCATCTGTTACTGCAGGGGGTTTTTGAGGCCCATCGATAGCAGTTGCCATGCTGGAAATGCTGTCTCAACCTAACTTTCAGTCATCTTAACAAAAGGCTAAGAGCTCAAGCTGAGTCAGGTAAGCCTCTTGACAAACCTTTACAGTGCTCGCCTGTCAATCAGGTCAGATACGCGCCTTATGTTAATAACACTTATACTTCATAAAAATCAAAACGGATGTGTTACAAAAAAAGGAACAGTGCCGATTGAGACATGAGTGAATTAGACCAATTTCGTTTTTTTAAACTAGGTTGGAAACATGTTAATTTCTGCTGTAAAAACTGGCTTTTTTTGTATGGGTGTGTATGTGACTTCTAGTGCTTTGCGGCTATAGCCTCTAACTTGCGCTCAACAAACTCTAAGTTTTTGCACTTCTGCATCAGCTTCATTTTTCCACACCAAAGGTTGCCGTTGCCGCTTGGTTGTAGCAGCATGCAAACGTTGGCTCATATTTCTAGATACAAAGTACAGCCTAGTATGACTGGAGTCAATACTCTTTCAGACCACAAATCAAAGAATGAAAAAACGTTTCTTTTAGCACAGATGATGATAAAAACAGACGACTTCTGAATACTTCCTTCTGGTTAATGTTTTTACAACCACCCTCTGGCGATAATGAATGCACCAAATTTTACCCCAAAGAATCAGATACTTGTACCTTACCTTGTGGTGACGTTGCAGAAAGTGAGAGGTCTAGCAAATTCAACAGTTTACATCATCTGGAAACCATGAATATCTAAGAAATTAGTGCCAATTAATCTTGATTTATATTAAAGCTTGCATGAAAACACTGACTAGCCTGTGACACCACATGAAAAAGAAGGTGCTCGGGAGTCTTTGACAATCAGAACTAATCGGGGTTAACCAACATCAAGTGGATTCTTCCTCTGTGAAACATAATTGTCTTGATCAACTCTAAAAGCAATCCATCACAATGTTGAGATATTTCAGGATGGATCAGAGTGGTGGATGGACAGTTGGATAGGATATGTTCAGAAACAGTCAGTACGATATTGTATAAGTTGCTGTCATGAAGTGTGTATATGTGGGATTCCTCCTCTTCCCATTGGAAAACAAAAAAGGAGCAGACCACAGGTAAAGTGAGGTAAGAGGACAAGAGGTAATGATGGTGACAATGAGGTAGATGTAATTTTGTGTCTGTATGCATTGTGTTTATTATATAACAATTTGAATGAATAATCTGTGTTCTCTTCTCACTAGCCATTATGCCGTCCTTCAAACAGACAGCTGTGACCTTACAGCCGCAGAGACAAAGCTTCAGCATTTGTTTTAAAATGTGGTGAACACAGTCATCTTAAATAAATGGAAATATGAGCAGAAATGGAAACCATGGTCAAGTGACTATTATCCCCCTTGAAACTAAACTGAATTTCACACCCACTCAAAAACTCCAACATATGTTCGATCAATGCCTAATGGGCCTACTCGTGCTATTCGCGAGAGACTGGAGAGGGCAATTAGTCGCATGTGGCTTTGATTAGGCCGATTCCAAAACAGTGCTGGAAGGAATATGGAAAACAAAATACTAAATAACTGGTGAAGCTCTTTTTGACAGAATGCAACGGAACGGAAGAAGCCATTAAACTCAATAGTAATAACAGGTAAATGTGAACATGTTAACTATAGTACTGTGCCTGTGGCTAAGATTATGCATATTCTACCTACAAACAGCCGGTGCAGAGCAATGCATATAAAACTGAAATAAATGGCTACAGATGCATGAACTTGCCCTGAAAGAGGTTTGCTTACTCTGTGATCTCATTCTTAAATGAAACCAATTTGCCTAGAAATTGGTTCTAAGGCCTAATGCTGAACTCTGTACATCAGCTCCACCGCACACACTCAAACACACACACACACACACACAGCTTTTCACAAACGCACTTTCACAGTCACACTGCTTCCACCCCTTCCCTCGCTGCAAATCATGTTTGACTTTGAAGTGCTAATTTTGGAAGTTTAGCCAATTTTTATTTGCTGCTTTGAAATGTATCCCCTAAGCTGCTGCACCAGCAATGAAATATACAGACCTTTACAATGAGGGATAAGTGACCAAAATGAGAAGCGCCTGGTTTTCTTACTAACATTATATAACTGTGAATAATCTCCACATAGCATTTTCTCCTGTGCCATCACTGCCTCAATTTATATTCAAAAATATTATGCAGACTTTTTTTTTTTTTTGCTTAGTCCTCAATCCCTGCCTCAAGTTGGAGCTAATTGAAGACATCTGAAATACAATGCAGCAGACAAAAACCCAATACATTTTCACATTATTACTGTTTAAGTGTTTATGAATAAAAATAATAAAATAAGAAGAGAATAACAGTATTTAAAAATATTATATTCTCTTGGCTATTTATTTGAACCTATTTGGAATTAGTCACTGTAGTTATTCACTTAAATAATGGAAAAACCTCCCGTACATTTCAGGGCTCACATGATCTCCCTGTTGTATGAAGAACAAATAGCCCAAACATGGAAATAACTTGGTAGTTTATGAAGCAGTGTTTACCACTTTGATGGATGCAAGGATGACCTCAATCACAATCCCTTTCTAACTACTTTTGGCGGGAGCCGGGGCATTATAGTAAAATAAGTTGATCAGATTTACTGCTCACCAAGCAGCCCAGCTAATAACAAGGAAAGCAAAGAGCTTGAGGGAGAGAAGATTTGGAATGTGGACCCCTCCACTTTCCAGTGCTGCTCTGCTTTAACACAGTCCTGGACTTGGCAATAAATTGCTTTGGTAATCAGCTTTTTGAAAAGCTTATTTACTGCTTGTTTTGTGTTTATTGTAGTTCTCAGAATGAAATACAAAATTGGATTTTATTACATGTGCAATTTTCTACTCTCGTGAAGAATAGAGTGTGAGAGAGAGTGTGAGAGAGAGAGAGAGAGAGAGAGAGAGAGAGAGAGAGAGAGAGAGAGAGAGAGAGAGCATCGCCTTGTTGAGTATAGATGATCCAGAGAGGATGTATACTGTATATTATTTTTGATTATCTCTCTGTTTTGCTGCAGCCTCTTTTTGCAATCCAAAGGATACACACTATTGGATTGGAAGGAAAATTCAAGGTCCAAAAATAAGCTGATAGATCAAAATGTATACAACATTGTGCAAGCATATCTGCATGTATGGGCTTGTAAATAAGTGACAGAGTGAGAGAGGATAAGGAAAGTATATCGGAATGTATCAGGCAAATGAACCAAGTATTTACTCACATGTAATCATGTTATAATAGCCGTTTTATTTTATATACAAATGCAAAAACCACATTTCAAAGACTCAGAAATCATTTTTAGCACAAACATTTTGGAGACTACAGTACATTGAGACAATTTGCTCTGGTGGTCCTGAATCATACTTTCTAATGAAGGTTTATACAGTATAGATCTGCCTTTACTCCAATGCTCAGTCCATGTTGTCAGCAAGCAGAACCCTTTTTGTGTTGAAGTTGTCTCAATTTATTTGGTGTAATCATTTCACTACATTCTATGACATAAAACAGTCATCTTAAACTTAATAAACCTGTGTATTATTAACAAGCCAACACAGTTTTTCAATTCTTATACAATTGGCATGACTTCGGCTTATAAAATAAGACTCCTGCAAAGCCTCTAGTCTAGACTCTTCATCGCAGTATTTAGGTAAATCTTCCCTTTAAAAAAAAAAAAGCACATTTATCCACTTAGATTAGGAATCACTTTATTCCTTAACTGCAACTAAGGGAACTGTAGTTTGGGCTTTCCTTTAGCCATTATTCCCCAACATCTTTCCAGCATTTACATGACTGCGCTTTGTTAGGTTACTTTAAATCTCTTTAGGGTTATCACTCTTTGAACCAGCCTATAGAATCATGTATGTCTTGTATTGTGTCTTTTCTTATTATTAGCTGGTTTCTTGTTGATTACGTTTTTTCTTTCGCCAATCAGTGGGAAGTAATATTTTATTGATGTATTTTTCAGGTAACACAGAGGCTGGGCTTCAATTAGCAATCAACATTGTTCATATTCACCACAGCAATGGCAATGTTGAAATGTTGCAACTATGATGAGAGCTGCACACATGTATCCAGTAAGATAACTAGCTTATTAGCTTCATAAAAAAATAAAAAAATAAAAAAATATCTTGCACTTATAAAAACCAAAGTAGCATCGCAGAAAAAGGAGAATTGGCTTCCTCATATTCCTGTCAATAACAGTAATCTGACCTTTATCTTGCTACAATAAGGCAGAAGCACACTTAACACAAAGGGAGAGCAGTGGCTCATATTCAATACATTATTTCAGCATAACTTCCAAAGCTAGTCCTATTCAAATTCAGCAATTACTTTGGTGGCACAAAGAAACAATGAAATCCAAATGAGATCTCTGTAGCACTGACATACTTTCTGCTAGCAGGTACAGGAAGCCTCATATATGATTAATTAATTGCGGCAGCCTGCCATCTGTGTTTTAACTGATTAAATAGCTCACAAAGTGGGATGCACCTTTTGATGTGAACCTTTGGGGAACTGGTTCTGTCTTTGTATTTCTACCTTGATTAAGCACAATACTCCACTACTTCCTCCAGCCCTCTATTTCAAAGTCTCTTTAATTTGGGAGGAAAGGACACAGAGGCATTTGGGGTGCTTTAAAATCTTGCCCATTTCCAGCAATCGGGGGGCCGTGTCTCTCTTTCCCTCTTTTGGTTTTTTTACAAAGTGAATGTTTTATACAGGGCTGGGCCGGTGAGCAAGCATCGAGCTTCAGATAAAAATTGATTCCAGTAAATTCTCACCTGAGATCCATCACGGTAAAAGGCTTTAAAAGGTCACACATGTAATAAGTTCCTATGGTCTCAGTCCCTCCAATAATAGGCCTTTAGTCTGCCATGGAAGCTGGTATATAGAAATAATTGAGTAATCTGTGGACCATTCAATTCAATCGTGGGACTCAGTGACAGTGCAAGGCTTGCTGGGCTGTGAAGAGGTTGTTCTGAAGAGTCTTTCTCCCGGCAGGGAAATGGTTTGTCCCCAAAAGCCATGCACCTCCATCTTTGCAACGGCACAGTGGATCACTGACATTTCAGAGGCTCTTCCAGGCCTAAATTGTATAGGATCGTGTCAGCATTTCATGGTGCAATGAGACATGATATAAATGTATTGCTCAAAGCACTCATTAAATTAGAAGCATTCTTTATCTTGAATAGAATATCCTTCTTCAATCCACATATAGCCTATCATATACTACTGTCCAACTGATGTTAACGAACACTATTGAAACTGCTGGAGGTTTTATGTATGGACTGTAAATAATAGTAGACAAAGCCTGAGTGATGTCACCCATTGGTTTCTAAAAGGCTGTTTTGGAAGCCAAACCATGGCGCCATATTGTAAATCCTTGCTCTATCAAATCTATGGTCAACCGAACAACAAGCAAAGAGTTGGAGCTGATGCGGGCCTTAAGCCTCCTGACAAACCGCTAAGACGTCACACCCCTTAATCATGCATTACTGATATCATTCATAAAATCAAACTGTGTTTTGTACCAGGCTGTAAAAATGTGTATTTCTGCTGTCAAAACAGACATTTTAATATGGGGTGTGTATGTGACTTCAGGGTCTTTTGGAGCCAGCCTCAAGTGGACACTTGAGAAACTGCATCGTTGTGCACTTCTGCATTAGGCTTCATTTTTCAACACCACTTGGTATTTTGCTCATGGCTAAAGGCTCATATCTGAGTATTATTCTGCTGGCCTTTAAGAAAATTAAAGAAAAGACAATAAAATACTTTAAAATAAAAATGTTAAAAGGTCTATTGAGCAGTTTCAGGCAGTCTTGCATTATTGAAACACTTAAGTTTGACAGCCTTTGCTAATGCTAGAGTGCGATAGATATGGGGACGTTTTGGGAACTGGGATTATGCATTAGCAAATGCTTGTAGTATGACAACAACTGGGTGTTTTAAGGGTCCAGCTATATAATATATCTTCTTTCTCTTTTGCTATTACACAACATAAAAAATATGTTCTTCAAGTGGCCTAGTGGTCAGTTTGCGCACCCAATGTAGTGTTGAAGAAGAACAGAGAGACGATTTTGAAATTGTAGACGCTCCAGCAGTTTTTTAAAAATCTGACATGTGAAAGCATTTGAGAAATGAGAAAGGAGAAGGTGACGGACAAACAAGAAACAATATGCAGACAGTGCTAGATGGTGGTGGCCAACACGTCGGGGAAAACGAGTAATATGAGAAGCCACTTGGCAAATCGTTACCCAGAAAAGAATTGAGAAGATGCACAGAAAAAAATCCAGGAAGCATTTGCCTTTGATTGGCACCTACAGCTGCCTCCACAGTAGAATCAATAAATAAGAGCAACAAATATCAATTCACAAGAACAGGAAGCGCATACCAATGAAAACCACAAACTTAAATCCCACTGTATCCATATTGCACAGGATTAGCACAAAAATACATTACAAAACAAGAGAATATGAAAATATAAGAATTACCATAATGCTACTGAGCCACCAATACAGCCTTAAGAAACATTATTAAAAATTTGGATTGAGGTTGGAACAAAAAAGTCAGTTCAGTTTTGGCAGACTGTATTGTATGCCAAATGGTATTATAAGTTCATACTCTCCAACACAGTCTCGTTCTTTGACTCCTAACCTCTAATAGGCAAATGCAATATGTTTTGCTATACCTTGGAAGTAAGCTTTGGTCAGCATACTACAGTTTTTATGCTATTAGCTGTTCAATTAATTCCCCCACTAGCTGTATACTGGCATTTAGAAAGACTAACAAGAGTCACCACATTTTGTCACTTCAATAATGAGTATTGTCTTTATTACAACCTTACGTTAATCCATTATATATATGCAAAGCTTAAAGAGGTCATATTATGCCCTTTTTGGGGTTCATATATTTAATCTATGTACCTACTAAAGTATGTTCACAATCACTAAAGTTAGAAAAAAGTGTCTGTTTTCATGTACTGCCGCTCCATGCACCGGCTCGCTTCTGACTCTCTCTCTAAGGCTCTGAAGTGCCCACGTTCAGAGTCCCCATGTGTGCCAAGTCTGATCTGATTGGTCGGCCGGTCGGCTCTGCCGTAATTGGTCAGTCGCTCAGCACGGTTCTCGGAAATGTCACGCCCCTTTTACCATACTGGGAATGCAGCTACTTTGGCTCCGAGGGGAGCAAAAACACCGGTATACAAACAGCAATGGCCGGTTTTCAACTTCACCAATCTGACAACGGAGAGGAGGAACAAACACAACAACCTTTGCCACGAAGGCATGAGCACGACGTTTCAGTGTTGTAGGTATTTATTTTGCAGCCTTTTCAGATGTAATATGTGTGTAATATATGCTCATCGGGTAGCTTCATTGCAGAATACCATGATAACTTACAACAAGAACATAGCAACAGTAACACACACCTTGTGTTTGTATCAAGTCTTTTTATCAGAAAAACACTCACTGTTATTGTGTTGAAAAATACGTTAGTTCCAATTTCACTGACTGGAGCTACCAGCATATTTCCCTAATCCAAAAATATATATCTTACTCGTGGCTTCACAAAGTTTGGCTTGATTACAATATGATTATTGGCCACAAATGTGTTCTCTACATTTTTATTACATTAGTACTTTGTTTATTGCAGCGACTCACCTTGTTCTGCATTGTATATCACCTCCTTGATGTGATTAATAATTAAATGAGCAATTGTAAGTATCAATGACATCATAGACTGCTATAGTTACTTTTACTACAAAAGCCCAGGTAATAATCACATGTTTTTTTAATCAATATCTCATGCAATAATGTTTCCTCCTCTGTCATTATTTTCCTTTTATTGAACACTATTTCATTTTAATCAGTTTCTTCTTCTTTCATCAGGAGAATGAATCCGCTGCCTGTTCCTTGTACCAAAAACATCCAGGACTGTTTAAACCCATATACACTTCAAAACATTCACAGCATCTTCAGAGGAGAACATCACGGAGAACTGCAGAAGAGAATGTTCATTATAAATAATGATTTACATCTTCAATCAAATTCCTTCTAATCAAACAGTTTCATTATTTCAGAGGAATAAAAGTAAACAAGTGAGAAAGTCATTTGTTGAAAGTTGAAGGGTTGGTCTGGTGTAAACCTCCTTCTGACATGATATGTTGTCAATGTTCCACATTTTAAAGAGCGATTGTTTTACCTGTATACATTTTTAGTTAGAGAATACAGTATTTTATAAATTCCTGCCTGTTTATATATGTCTCTAAATACATACATATACACATACATGCACTTACTCACATACATATACCCACCCTCACACACACATGAATACACATACTCAAAGTGCACACATACATACACATGTGCCGACCATATATATACATTATTATTATCATATTCCCCTTTTCTTTTTTCTTCTTCTATTTTTCTTTTTATTTATTTATTTATTTTTCCCATTTATGACTCAAGAACAGTTGTTCAATCGCAGATCAGAGTCAGTAACGAGTCATATCATAAAAGAGAGAAAAGGGCCCCATATTATGTCATATTTGTACACAGCGTCTATGTTGCTGTATATGACTTTTTCCAGTTTCGCTATTTTTCCAAGTGCATTATACCAGTCTAGGGTGGTGGGAGCTGTTGTGTTGCGTTGTGTGCTACCATAAAAGCTAACAGTTGTCTAGTTAAGATGTTCAAAGGCCTCTAACATAACAGTTAAACATCATCACTGTGAAATCTCTGTTTGATAAATCAATAATTTGAGAATAATCTTTTCATATTGCAATTCAATGAACTGCTTAACACTATGGCCTATGAGTGAACCACATCACACATCAGTGCATCTCTTTCTTTCTCTGCATACTTACAAAGTAACCTTACTCATCTAAATGCTTCTGAATCTGAAAGAAAAGATAGATGTCCCTTTGTTCTTGCAAATTCCAATAAATGGAATGGCTAACTTACTACGTATGGGTATATTTTGGAGTACACGTAGTTTTCAATAAAACCAAATGAAAATGCATTTGACGCCAGGCAGTGTAGGATCTGCTGTCTTGAAATGTCTGCAAACTACAACAGCATTTCCAGTCACAATAGTCTTTAAACATAATTTTATTTTCAGCAAGAAAAAATGTTCCAACCCATCAAAGAAGCGTTCTCCACACATACACAGAACATGACAGATTTGGAAATATGACTTAAACCAGAACAGATGGCCCTTAAAAGTAAAACACAGTAATTCAATCTGGCTAATGGGAGGAAAGCCACAAACTGCCTCCATTCTCATTTCTTTGACTAAGAAACTCGGCTGAATTGCTTCTCCAGCTTTGATGCTCAACCCCTCTCTCATAGTGTGTTTCTGTGTTCCCCATGCATATTATAAGACATTTAAAAGGAAAACAGTGTATATTTACTAGACATGCCTCACCATGTGCACAGACAGGAGCTATTAGTGCCTCGACAGAGGGGGAAATGCATTGTAATTGATTGTTACAAAAGATTACCCTCTTCAAGAAGCATCAAGCTATTTCAGAACTGCATTTGAAGTGTTCGGGGCCATGCAAAAAAAGCTCCGACAGTAACACACATTCACGCTGATATGCAGGTTTTGCAGTTTGTATAACAATTACCATGTACTGTTGTTTGATCTTTGTCCCCACTTTGGTTCTTTATAAGTGTGAGTTCAAACTCAGTTGCCAGACACAAGGGCAATCATGGCTTCATTCAACGGATGTCCATCGTAGGCAAATTAAATGCATTTTTCCATTACCATGAACTGCAATAAACAGTTACATCACCGACTAAAATTAAGTACTGTAGTTGCCATGATAAAAAATTTGTGGCTGCATATGTTCTTGGAGCTATTATTTAAATCCCATCATGACTTTTCACTAAGTATGTGAATAACTGTGCATTAAATGCTAAAGGGGTTCCAAAACAGACAGGAGGTTTAGTGTGGAAATAAACACAAAAGTCTAAAAAAATGGAAATACAGAATCCAACTGCAGAAACGTCTTAGCCTGATGAAGAGCAAAGAATGATGTGATTTAATTGTACTCACTCTCAGTATGTTTATGAAAACATCTCCAGGCAGTTACTGAGCAGCTGTATTCCCTCATGGGCTTTAACTGACCAGTGAATGTGACTGTACAATTCAACTTTAAAAGCAAATCAACTGGGGCGCCGGTGTCCTAGTGGTTTGGCATGTACCCCATGACCAGAGGTGGCAAGGGTTCAAGTCTGACCTGTGGCTCCTTTCCAAGATGTCATAACCCACTCTCTCCCACCCCGATTTCCGATTATCCACTGTCCTGTGTATCTGTACAATTAAACTTATAAAACACATCAACTGGGGCGCCGGTATCCTAATGGTTTCACATGTAACCCATGTACAGAGGTGGCAAGCATTTGACAGTGTACATAAAAAGCCCTAAATTAAATCTAAAAAAAGAAACATAAACTCTATCGTCTGTTGAGAAACGATGACTAAATAGCAAACTTTAAAGAGACACACCTACTTAGATTTAGAACAAAGAGTGTGTCCAAATGAGGGGATGGATATTGAATCTGGAATTCCCAACTAGCAGAAAACATGGTCTCTGAATATAAACAATATAGCCTGGAAACTTGGAGTCAGTATTTGGAGGAAATATATTAACCTACTGGGCCATGGGCACAAACTTTCCAACCTTATTGTTGACAGGTTTTATGAGCCTAATGCACTTTGTGATGTATAGCATAATAACACAGTCCATGACTGTAGGGCCTTTCTCTTAATATTGGCTGCCGTGCAGATCAGGCAAAATTATTGTAATGAGACAAAATTTCCATACAACAGCAAAATGAGTTCATTACTCTAAGTTATATTGGTGGAGTCACCAAAAGAAATTGATGGTTTTATTAAGCTGGAATTCAATTTCAGCCATAAACAGGATTACACAAACAAGAAGACAGCAAAATGTAATAATAATCACATTAGTGTTATCAAAAAGGTTATCAGAAAGGCTCCACTGCTTCTTATTCACAGCTTTCAGAGATAGTTTTCACCTCTAGGATAGCTCATGGGCTTAGTAGGCTGATTTTTGAACAGTTGCCTGTCAAAACTGATCATTATTCTGTACACATTTGTAGAAATGTAACACTAGCAGCTGGTCAAATACAGTCCTTTGTCTACACGAGACCAAACAGTATGTGGATCAAGGTAGCAAGAACTTGAGTTTATTTTTGTTCACAGCCTGCTCCTACTGTACCTTGGGAATTTATGAAGCGATTCATGGATTGCTGGGAGATGTAGTCCCTCCAACACATCCTACATCTGTTCTGTTTTCCTTCCTAACTTTATAATTTCCTAACACAACCAAAAAAGAGCTAACAGGCATTTACTCCTGTCAGGTTTGGGCTTATTTTATCTTCAAAATGAGTGGGGAAATGGTGTTTAGAAAATTAAACAAAACTGACCTTGGATGGGATGCCTTTTAAATTGAACATGTTAACAAAATTTTAATTACAAACCCACGGTTTCTCCAGGTGGATTCTGGAAATGAAGTCAGCATCTAAAGCATCCATTAAACAAAGTATCAGTAGTCATTTCACCCAAGGTTAGCATCTCTGTCAGTACCTGGAGGTACTCTCCAGCTGTCCACTGAGGACTGCTTCAGTGCATCCCTTACATCAGCTGATTATGCTATCTATCAAGCCCAGCTGTCACTGCCCATTTAAACCTTTGTCAAGCCCTCGATGTCATGCAGCCTGCAGTAAAGCAAATAATTGCACTTTTGTAATCCAACACCTGAACATCAATTGCCCGGTATATTTCAAAAACAGATCCTCAAGATGGTGCGTTTAAGGAGAAATATTTTGGGACTTGTTTTGCATTGACGGAGGCACTGGAAGTAGTCTTAATGACAAAAACACTGGTATGGAAACTAACATTTTTTCTTGTTTTTGTTGTTGTAGCAGCAAGCTAATAGAAGGAAAAACAGATGCGGGATCCTTTTTTCTTGTTGCCAAGGCACAAACAGGATGCTGGCAGCTACAAAGATTCAATTATAAAAAGTACAGAAAATAATTAGAAAAAATAATAGCACTTGAAAAAAAATGCCCCTCCAGAAATTGCGCATAACAATAAATCCGTTAATTAGCTCATTAATATTCAATTGGGGTCAGTGGACTTAATGGAACCTTTTTCATGGGCCAAGGAAATGTTTAACACTCACTTTTCCTCTGCCTGTTCTCATTATCAACTATGCACAGGCGGGCCTTATCAGCGCTCCAGATGGCGAGGAACAATGCAGCACCATTATCGTCTTACAGCAGCGTGTGTGCCTTGTAACCGGTGTGTGCCTGGGACAGTGAAGTATAGATACTGAGGCATTTAGTGTAATTGATATGTGGTATATATCGTATTGTTTAGGCCTGTTTGTTTGCTCTGCTGGTATTCAAGGCGAGAGGAGAGGCAAAGATTGATTTTCACCGAAGCCATTCCCGCTCTCACCGCAGGTCACAGATAACTTGTCAATGCAGGTTTTTTGGGCTGGTGTAAAATGCATCAAGGCTAAATTCTCTCGGGCATAGTGGAGGATAGAGAGTTTCATCTCTGCAAACACAAGCCCCCTCATTGCCGTTACCTTGTGCATGAGACAGATGTTTTATTCAACAAGTACATGGGATGGAGAGATGTCACAGCAAAAGCCTTTCTGTATCTCTGCCCTGTACGGTTTCCATTCTGAATCATTTTTCTGCTCAGCAATTACAAACAAATGTCTATTAAAGTATCAGCTGATAAACATTATATTTTCAGCTGTAAAAATTTGAACATATTACAGCTGTTTCAAAACAAAATCAAGGTTTAGTTATCTCAAATGTCTGAACTGATACAATTTAAGATGATTTTCACTTGAATGCATTACTGATGGTGTTATTAACCTCATGAAGACAGTCTAAAAGTTCACATCATGTAAAAAAAAAAAGTCAATGCTTTGTCGCCTCGTTTCAAAAATACATAAAAGCATTTCCTCTTTTAAAGCAGTCTCTGTTAGTTATTTTGTCATTGCATCTTTTAGCATGTCAATCTGATATTTCTAACATCATTAAAACACCCTGTCCGGTGGCACAGAGGCTCTGTAAACTTCCTGCTCGGCACTCTCTCTTTTTATAAGCTTCTCAAAGATTCAGATTACTTCAAGCTATTTTCCCCCCAACATACAGCATCAGCCTATCATCAGAAAGCAGACCAAGACAGAAGCGCTCATGCATACACAATTTGCCAGGCAATGACTGTGTCAAAGTCTAACGTAAAGCCAAGTTTAATTAATGTAGGTATGATGAAAGCTAAGTTGTCACTATGGGGCATTTTACACCAGTGACATTTACAATGCCTTTGTTGGGGGATCACTTCCCCAAATCAAGAACACCAAGTAATATGCTAGCAAGGATTTTACACTTGTGTGATTTTCTGAGCAGAGTAAATAATGCAATCTGCCAAGAAATCTTCATTCACTGACAGTCAAAAGGGAAATTGATGCCACTTGTTACAAATTTTCACTGCATTTATTTTTTTTTATCAGTATTTTCCATAACACAGAGGATTAATGTGCCTCAGTTCGGAAGATGAACCGTGACATTGTCATTTTCCATTAACGTGCTCCATCTCTTGTATCCATCATTATATCTACAATAGTTAAATGTCATCCATTTTCAGTTTCATCCAAGGTTATCCACCTTTAAAAAGTATGGAAAAACATTAAAGCAAGGGGCTTGTTGTCGTCTGTTAACAGCAAAGGCTGGATTTTATAGAGATAAAGGCTGCTGCTCTTGTTCTTAACATGTCAGTTTATCGACACCATTCTCACAGCGTAGGGAGATTTTTAGAAATGATGGATAATCGCTTGATAAAACAACAGTTTTTGTATCAATTCAGTGGTGCAGAAAAATATAGGGTTTCACCGAATGACTTAAAGGAGATTTTCCAACATCTTCTTGTCAACTTGGTGAAACTAAAGACTAAAGATGCTACAAAGTCAAATTGAATTCACCTAGCTGAAACAATGTAGGTGGGAGGATTTAACAAAGAAAGCATTTCTAAACAAATAGATGTCTTTGAGCTGTGAGAGCAAACAGCGCAGAATGGCTTGGATTGAATGTGCTGAATCTGCGACGGCCATCGCACAAAAAGAGATGATCCTAAATCATGTGCTTAAAGGTTGCAGCTTGAGAGCCCAGGTGTCATGGATAATTCTTACTCAGATATCTGTAGCCCCTCACTATCTCACCCCTTTCTCTCTCTCTTAGCTTAACTCCACCTTTGTCATTCTGTCAAACAGGCAAGCTGCCATCCTATTGATCCCCCCTCACAACCTCTAGTCACCCACCCCCAATCCTCAGGCACAGGCACAGGCGTAAGGCCAGTCACTAAACCTGTGGGAAAAGAGAGAGGACACTCCCCACTGAGTGCAATTGGGATTTGAGAAACTTAAACACTTCTCAAGCACAAAATTTCAGCCTGGGCAGCAGAGAGAGGATTCTGTCCTCAGGCCCCCTCACGCTCACCTGATCAGAAGGTCAGTCCCATCACCATCGTCCTTCTTGCCCATCTTGCACTCTCGACGCCTCTTAGTAGCTCTAGAAGGGGCTCAGCTTTCTCATTTACTTCAAACACTGCTGTCAACAGTTTTTCCCACTGTCCTTGACTTGAAAATGATACTGGATTCATATTTTTGAGGATGACACACCGCAGGGATGAAGGCCGAAAGTTCAAGAGGGATGAAGGGGGATAGCAGGTGGGGTTTTAAAGTTAAACAAGGGACTGTGATGGAAATGGCAGAATCAAACAATTCACAAAGACCATGGAGCACTGAAAAGGAGGACAAAGATGGCACAAACGGCCCTTTAAACTAGTATGTTAAGTTAGACTCAAATTCCAGTGTTTTGTTTTTTGACTGTACTGTATGTCAATCGTGTTCTTGTAAATGGTCACGCAAAGATCAATAACAGTCCACATTAAGTTTGTACATTAATTCCCAGCTTATAGATCTAATCAAATGTACAGGACCAGCCAAAATATAGATGTGCAGAGGCTGTAGTCCTCCAAGTGGGCGGCCCTGGTTCGAATCCGACCTGTGGCTACTTCCCACATATAATTTCCCTCTCTCTCTCTCTCTCTCTTTCTCTCTCTCTCTCTCCCCACTTCCTGACTCTGTCCAACGTCTTACTGTATCACTAAAGTA